>NC_051159.1:75774602-76052102 GCF_013339745.2 Dermacentor silvarum
CTCCTCCGTAAGAAGTGTGCAACAAAGAACATGCGCATATACTGCGGTTTTAGTAGTTTGACAACCGTGAATGGAATGTCTTTAAATCAATTGGTTCCGCTTCCCTTCAATACTTTGGGTAGAAACCCTGCGCTTAAGGTGGATCGTCGCGGTTCGCCCGACAAGAGTCGCTCTTGCGATCTGATGACTAAACGCAAACGCAAACTTAAAAAAGGATAAGAAAGAAAAAAAAAAACACAAGGCAGCACACGTGAAAACGGCAAATAAAGCACAACTAGTAACACGCGTGATCTGATTCCCGCTCTTGTAAATGGTTTGGATAATGTTTCCTAGCTCGCTCCGAAACAATGCGCAGTCGTTGAGATGTGTCAAATCAACAACGTAATCACGACCGCGTTGGGGGGCATTTCCGCACTGTAGTTCTTGTTGTGCATTAATAAGCCAACGTGCAGCTCTTTCCTGCGCCTGGATCAAGAGCGACTGCTGAAAACGGGCTCATTCATGCCGATGCTCTCTCGCGTTTAAACAGACTAAGGCTGGAGTGCACCGCAGCACACATCGAGTATTCGAAATTAGCACTTCTCTCGCGCACGCTAGCAACATATTTATTCAGTCTTGGTGGATGTCAGCTGATTGCTCTCTGTTATGTTTCAGCAGTGATGACTCTCACACTGGAGCGCGAAATGACAACACCAGGAATATGTTCGAGGTACTTGTACAACGGAGAAAAAAAGCTCCATAATCATTCAAGTGACCTTCCAACTCGCCAAAACCCGCAATGTGATGAACAAGGCACACTCGAAGTATACTGAGCTACAAATGATAGTTGAAAAACGTTTACGGCCCCGTACTTGCCACTAAGCGGAAATAATGAATTTATTTGTTAACTTACTTTGAGTTCGAGGGCGGTGAACGTTGCTTTATTTGGTGTGACAAGAACTTTGCCGCGATGTCCGTCCGGTTTACTTCTGACACGAATATAGGTTGTGTCGTAAGTTGACGTCCTTTCTCGAGTGTCGGTGGTCGAAATGGGCCTCAATGTTTCAATTGCCTTAAAAACCACAGTTTTGAAACGCCCGACCTTGTTTCAAACGAGCGCCGCAGAAGATGCCTTGTAGAAGTGGCCGCCTCGGGTTTTCGCGGAACTGACACGGCGGCGCTGATGGCTGAGCCGACGCCCCGCCCTGCGCGCTGTCATTGAAGGGAGCTATAGGAGTTGGAGTCGAGCATACCCAAAGTTGTAGCTGGCCCATGCCGTCGTCCGCCTCATCCACGCTGAAGACGTTTGTGAAGGGAGGGACACGTTCTCATCGAGAACGAAGAGTACTGGGTTTATTTACATTATTTATGAGAAGTAGGAGAACGAGACGTTACGTCTCATCAGTCTAACATGACTGGATCGAAGCACACTAGATCGAAGCACTGGCTACATCTCAGGGCAGATGGAGAGCACTCTCGATGGCCCCCAAAGGACTCTTAAAACCCCTCTGTCCAAGCTGCGGTCCCCCATCCTCCATTCGGAGCGTCCAGAGTCCCCGAAGGTCCGCCTTGAGGGCAAGGGTGCGCATAATCCCCCGGCGCCTTCGTTTCCCTACCACATTCGGAGAAATGTCTTCGGCACACACTGCTCACTTCCCCACAGAAAGGCGGAGCACTACTCGTAGACAGGTGGCTTCGCGCCTGACTTGAACTGACTCGTCTGTTGTTCCTGTAATGGGCTAACCATCGACGGGTTTGGAGAACGGCCTTGGCGGCCAGCTGGGCCGTCGAGCGGCCATGAGAAAGCGTCGTAGTAGCGGCCCTTTTCCATGAGTCTCCTCTTCCTATAGCGTCGAGACACGTACTCTTTGAAAGGTGTAGAGGCATGGTGTCGCCGCTGATCTTTCGCGGCGGGACGTTTTTCAGCCTCCCGAAAGCGATTCGTCGCAGGCAATCAGGATATACTTCCGAGATCGCTGCCCCCGCTGGTCCCCGAACGTAACACCGCACTGCTCGCGCATGGAGGGTTAGTAGTAAGTGGTTCGTGGGAAAGGGAAAGGTTGGAGCTATCACATGGAGGGTTATAGGAGCTCGCGCATGGAGGGTTAGTAGTAAGTGGTTCGTGGGAAAGGGAAAGGTTGGAGCTATCACATGGAGGGTTATAGGAGATGTCCAGGCGCGAGAGACGGGGAGTGGGTTTGCTTGTAATAACGACTATAGGCCAGGTGCATGCACCCTCACGCTGCGCTCAATCGGCTATGCAGCGGAGCCAGGGCCCTGTTCTGCGTTCCGCTGGTGGGATGAGCGTTGTGCACACGAACAAACGCGTTCACGCTATAGCGTGTTCAGCAAGTGCACCACGGTGTGCACTACGTGCACCCTACCGTGGTGCACACCGTGGTGCATATTCAACAAAGCTTTAGTGAAACAAATAGCACACTTAAAGCTACACACGCCGACAGTTCTCCTTCTGTTTCATATCGTGCGCCATTGAGGTGCGACGCCTGCAACGCCGGTGGCGGCGCTGAACGCCGGCGCTCAACGCCTGGTATAGTTGCCAGGGTGCTGTTTCCGCTGCGCAGTGAAGTTGCCTCGCATGCTGTGTAGTGCCAACATGCGGCCCCCGCGTATTCTAGAATACAGTATGAGGATCTCCAGCGCAACACAAAACCTTGATATCGCGTTCAATACATCGCCCTCCAAGTGAAACTGCTCAATTTATTTTCAAACAAAACACTGACGTACTGCCACCAAATTGACCGAAAAGGCGAGTTACTATCAATAAGACTCAAATGCTTGTTACAAAACAGTGATACTCGAGCTGGTTACTGTTTCTAACACTGCCGATATAACAACAAAAAGAGTGAAGAAAAAATGAGAAATAAGTGCATATCTTTCATATTTTAAACTGAGCATTCTGTCTTAAAGCAAAAGATGTAGATTTCTTTTGCCGCATTTTTTTTCGGGGTGGCAACGAAGGCGGTGTAAGCGTTGCGTGAGGGCTTAAAGGAGGTCACGCTTTCCAAAAAGAACTCGGTTCGCAGGCCGCTAAAAGCGCAATATCTCTGCAGTGAGGAGCCGCTAACAGACGATCCAAAACTTTGACGCAGATACGCGCTCGAACGCACAAGTATAGTATGCGCGGTAAACTCCACACGCCCAGAGAAATACGCTGCGAGTTGCACATGCTGCACATTCTAAAGCCACAGCAATTTCGGTGAAAGAAGAGCGAAAAATAGATAAAAGCAAGAAGAAAGAGGCGGGGCCTAAACATCCAACGTTTAGTCTAGCTATGCACCGTCTGGCAAAACGGCACGGTTGGAACCCAACAGAACTTCCATCTTCCGAACGGTAGGAAAAAAGGATCCATAACGGAGATATGAACGGTTTCGAGTACACGACTTTGCACTCTCGTTCATTTCGTCCCATTTTTATGACGATATCGGGTCGGCAATATATGGCGCCCTGAGATCAAAGGCCTTAAGTGCATACATGGTAGACGTGCGACGCCGCTCTATTTTATAATATAGTTAAGCGCGAATTTCCGGTATCCTACGAAGTTCGCACCAATGGCGACGCCTAAAGAGGGAGTTTCAAAGCAGACGCCTTTCTTTCATTCGGTTGCCTCAACGTCGTCTTTCAATGAATTCAGAGCAGCACAAATGCACAGAGTGCAGAGACATTTGAACAGCCCAAAGCTAAGGTACCGACGCTTGAAGAAAGGAAATAGTGGGGGTGCTCAAGGAAGAACATAAAAAGAAGCGCACTCGACAAAGGCGGCACCCTTGCATAAACAGAGATGAGCTAGAAATGTTTGCCGCAGGTGTACGTGATAAAAGAAGATAGAATGACAAAAGAAAGAAACGGAATAATGGTTAATTCGCGCTGAGTCCCGTTTAAAGAAATGCCAGTCTCATAGTATAGTGTATGCTTTTCTTTCCCGCAATGGCACCGTTCCGTACCGTTGGTTATTCCTATTAATGATGTGTTCAGGAACAGGCGCAGCAGGCGCAGCCCACAAATATTGGTTGTTTTGTCGGCAACATTGACATCACAATCGCTGCCGATGATACTACAATGGCCCTGTAGCCACTGAAACACGATGCTGGGACCTTTTCCTATGGCTCGGTGGTCTATTTTAACTATCTCCAGCACAGATTTTTCACAGTACCGGTGACGATGGGCTGACCAAAAAAAAAAAAAAATGTTTTTAGAGCACACGTGGGAGTGTGCAGAACACGGAGAAGAACACGATACAAACGGCACGCGGAACGAATGGGAGGCGCTGCTGTCTAGCCCGACCCTGGAAGATCAGCTACAACTGATCCAACGAGCTGAGCGGATGGCCCGTGCTAGAGGGGCCTTGGAATAGGGGCGCCACCCTGCTGGACAAACTTCGTCTTTAACCCCCTACCCCCTCTGTGGACTGGGGTAGGAGCCTGTCCGGTTTCTGATTATAATAAAGTTTTACTACTACTACTACTACTACTACTAGAGCTGTCTTTGAATCCCAAAATATAGCCTAGTGATTCGCTTATTGTTCAGTAACATTGTCAATGGCCACATGGGGGACAATGAGCTCTAAACAATTTCACATCGGACGCACGCAGGACGTAGGCATCTGCTTTGTTCGGAACGAAGTTCGGTACGGTACGCCAGCCTCATATCAGATACACGTGGTGGTCGCCGATATACATTGTATGAGTTTGAAATCGTACGGGACACTTCAGCCGGTCATCACTTTTCTTTCAGATACAGGCTTATGACAAAGACTGCAGGCCAGTAAGCATTTACTATAGCCAATTTAAAACCCACGCGTCTAAATCCCCACGAAGATAACACGAAAAAAGAACGTTGCCGAAGACTGAGTACGCCATCGGGTTTATGTATGAAGTTATAAACGCGCAAATAAAAGTGGAATTTTATTTATTTTCGTTTGCCTAAACGTCCTAAAGCGGCACATGAGTATTATGAGGGACACCCCAGTGGAGGTCTACGGATTAATTTTGACCACCTGGCGTTCATGATTGCGCGGGTAAATTTGGGGTGCACGAAATTATATATATATATATATATATATATATATATATATATATATATATATATATATATATATATATATATACTTTTTCATTTGGCACTGCCATCGAAATGCAAAAGCCGAGGCCTGGAATCGAACCGGCGACCTGCAACTCCACTCGCAAACAGCCGCCGACACGGATTACAAAATGAAATAGTTGAACGGTTGTGAGCGGAGCTTTTAATGAGTTAAGAGCTTGGTTGTGCAAGTAAGTAGCAGGAGTGCTGTTACAAGAAAATTGACGGACACCAGAGAGCCCCCAAAGGGCTGGGTGGGCAAGCACATCGATCCGATATATCGCGTGACAACATCTTGCTTTCTCCCACACAAGTGAAACTGACGCAAGAAACAAGAGCAAATATACTTGACACAATCGAGTGTGCCTTTTTGTTAACCGAAGCGAGCGACGCGAGCACTTCAAGCTGACCACTGCGCGTAAATAGCTCGGCGTACAAGCACGGATTTCGCGCTGCTCTTATCGGCAAATAATGAAAACTCCAGTAATATGAGGGCTCAGTTCAATCAACACAAGCACGCAACTACACATTTCTTTATGAATGGAGAATAGATCAGCCCGATGAGTGCAACCACGTGCAGTAATAAGCAGTCCAAGCTGCCACTGTTGGACGGCGCGGTTACTAAGCTCATCTCCGCACGGGCGCTCATTTGACGGGAGTACCTGAAAGAGGGGGCAATGACTGGCGATTTTGTTTGTGTGCCTGTCGATAGGTGTGTGGTGTTGCGATGCTAAGCCCGAGGGGCGCGGGATTGAATCGAAGCCGCTGCAAAAAAAAAAAAAAAAAAGAAAGAAAGAAAGAAAGAAAACGTCCGCGTACAGCGCATTATGTGCACATTAAAGAACACCAGGTACTCAAGTTCACCCGGAGTCTCACTACGGGATGCGTCCCAATCGTATCGTGGTTTTTGAACGTAAATCCCAATTTTTATTTTTGTCAACGACGCGATCACTACGCAAAAATTCGTGGCGCCGGGTACACAGATGAAAGTATATACGGCGGGCACAGCACAAAGGCGGTGCTTATACAAATTCAAGTGACGTTTTATACGGCGTTTGTCAAAAGTTTCAAAGACAAATCGCAAATGTCTGTCGCCGGGATCTGTGGCTCGGCTCCTATAAACAAGATTGACGGGCTCCAACGTTTAAGGGAGCGAGAACCACCGCATTTCTGAGTCTCTGGGAGTCTGGAGCAACGAAAGTTTTGCACAAGCTGCAGTACATGGCGCGACCACAGGCCCGGGAAGCACGCACCATGGGTTCGAAACCTTTCACGAGGATCATCTACTTAAAGGAAGGCCCAGGTCACGTTTCCAGAGGTGCAGCAGTGCAACACTAAACGTTATACTTCGAGCACCTGGATCTCCTTACTACGAGCGAACCGGACAGCCTATACTGCTGGACATATTGTCACACCTTCCAAATGGTAATGTTCCTAATCGTTTTAGAATATCCGCCTAATGTAGTCACGATGGTGGTGTGCGACATCGTTGTGGTCGTCGTCGAACCAAAACACGCGTAAAAGTGCTGCGACATTAATGGTTAGCGCAACATTAGCATGTTCAGTTAATTAGCTCGCTGATGTGGTCGGCCATGAGGGACGCTATAAGAGAACAGGGGGTTGTCTCGATTAATCCTCACCATCTGAGGCTGCGCTCACAGCCAGCAGAATTCGACAACACAATTCGAGCTCGCCAGCTGAAAGCAAACGCGGTCGATGATGGTCCACGAGGCACGCAGTAGCGCACTGATAGATTGCCCACGTCTGGCCAACTCTGTCTAGTGTTTTTTGGACGGTGGGCAAAAACGTGGTTGCATTTTTTTTTAATTGCCTACATACACCTTGCGGTAAATCCCCGAACAACATATGCAGAAAGAAAAAGAAAAACCATCTTTAATTGCACAGATAGCCATGACGTTGTTGCTGTTCATGTGTTTTCAATGCGCCGTGGTGGGCGGGGGAAAGCGTATAAATAAGATAGCAAGCCTTGCGGCGCGTCTCAAGTCTAATCTACATTACGTTCCCGATTATATCTTACAAAACAAGCTATTCCAGTTGAAGTTGTGCTCTATTCAGGTCCAACTATCTTCAGAGAAGTCATATTAGTCTATTAGAGCATTGCCATGCGGTGGAAGATGGCAAACACGTGCATATTAACAGTAAAAATATATAGAGCTTTCATGAGCATAAACATCCCAAAGTATATCCCAGCGTTTCAGAGGCTATAGGAAACTGGGCCTCGCTCTTTACTGAACGCATGACGTTGTGCTTCAAATGCAAATTACGAAAGAATATAAAGGAGTACGCCACTAATTCGCTGGGACAAAGGTACCTCCACGAGTGACAACTGTCTCACAACCGAGCGTTTGCGTTACGGACGCGTGGGTGCACGGAGAGGCTTTAGGGTCGTATTTCGGGCAAACACAGACAGCGGTCGTCGAGCAGTTGAAATCCCACGCATGTCCCAACTTCGTGTAAACGGAAGCGGCAGCGCTTGAAAAAGTCAGCGTTCCATTGTGAAAGCTTTTTTTACAGGAAGCAAAAGGGTTCCGCCGAACCGATCGAAATCGTGGAACCATTCTGTGCATTATCTGACAAACTATTTCGCATAATTTCGAGTTGAACGAACGACCTGCATGCGTAAACATCACGGACGTCAGCATTAGTGAATAACAGCGTGGGTATACTCGAAAATACACTGACTGCAAACCACTCGAAGCCCCTATCGCGTATTTATAGCCAAACCTGGCTTCCATGAACACAATGCGAGCTAGTCGAGTCGGAAGTTGGACTGACCCAAACCGACACGACCTCGTTTGCATGCACCAACGAGTTAAGTATCGGGTTGGCTCAACCTGCTCCGAAGCTCTCTCGGGTCGACCTTTCACCGTGTGTGTGAAGCATCTATGACTGAATATCGGCCCGACAAGCGGACTAAACCCGACTGTCTCGAGTTCATGTAGAAATACTTAGACAGATATATGCACACCTCCTCATGTTGCTCTTTTTTCATTTACAGGGCCATGCAATTACGAAACATGCAATTCAAGAGTGGTGCCCCGTGTACTGCTAACTGCCGGACGCACCCCATCACACAGTGACCAAATACATCTATATAGGTCTGGTCACGGCTTGATGATAGTAGAATTACAGCCAGTAAGAAACGCCAGAAGGCTACTGCTCCATATCTCACCGACGCTGCAGCATTGGCGTACTTATGAAACTAGCGTAATCAAAAAGGAAACGTTAGGCAGAAGAGGAGAACGACACAAATGAGCACATTAAGGCTGCTCTCGTCGACACGGAGTCTCCATCGCGATAATTCTCCGGCCACCGTCCCTGGCTTCTAGTGTATGAGCCGGAGGATGTGCGTCCATGACCAACGTATTCTGCGGATGTTTGTGGCAGTTTTACCGACACGCACGCAAATTCATGAAGGAAAAAACAGAGGCATGTCTGCGGGTAGTGCACGCTAATAAAAAAACGAAACCGCAGGTTCCCAACAAGGCTGTCGTGCACAACGCGGTGACGGCGGTGCGTGTTGCTGCCAGGAAGGCTTGAATAATGGAACTCGTTCGCAGCTCGCATGCTACGTTCACGAGGACGGCCGCCTGCTTGAACGGATGAATGAGTGATGAGGCGTTAAAAGAAAAAAAAATTGTGTTTAATACGCACGCATTTCTTTCCACGGTGAATTCCGAGCTCGCACATCGTACTTTGTTTTTCTTTCCTTACATCCCCCCCCCCCCCTTTCTTTTTTCTTCTTTGCTATCAGCGGGGTAAGTGAAAGCACGTCTTCCAACACAAGCTTCTAAATGATCGAATGATCGTACGGGGCTATTTCGTCATGCTCACTCGTCTAACTCCACTTAAACCGGCCAAGCGCAAGGCAATGCCCGTGGGTCGATAAGCCGAACACACTGGCTGTTCAACTATATATATATATATATATATATATATATATATATATATATATATATATATATATCTTTTTTCTCTGCCGATGTGGAAGACATTGCTGAGCGCTGAAAGCTTAAAGTACGCCGATATTTCCCCTCTTGCAAGTTTGAAAGGAAATACAAGAAGAAACTCTTATTCAAAGTTGCTTCACGAGGGCGAAGCACTGCATGGAAGGTGGCGCGAGGCACGCCGAACGATGTTCGACGGAAAGGTTACATTATAATCGCCGCTGCTGCAAACGCCCTTCGCGGCAACGACGTGAGGCACAAGAAGCAGCAACGTACAAAGAAGCACCCTTAGCTGCGTCGACAGTTCCGCGCGGCAGTATGCAAATGAGAATGTGCCCGCTCTTTTCCGGAACGCGTGGTTTCGACAGCAGTCGAGCGTGTAGTGCGCGAAGCGCCCACGAGGTCTTTGCGACTGCTTTGTCTTACAACGTATAGAAATGTATAGAAATTGGGGTCTGCGGCAGTGAAAGAGGTATCGCGATACTTCCCAGACTCCTCGAAGACTTCGCTGCTCCCCTTCACATTTCCTTTCTCCACCTTAAAACTCGCACGGTTAGCCTGTAAAGCAGCGTTTCCAGAGGAAGCGCACCTCCGATAATAATACCTTGAGCGCCCAAGGCTTTTGTGGGAAAGTGTTCAGAGTCTCGATGCCGAACCTTAATTTCCTCGTTTTTGCTTCTTTCGTCTTTTTCTTTTTCAAGATATCGTCAGCTGGACGCGGCGTGCACTCGTAGTAGTGATGTTACGGGTAATCACAATGAAGAGGGGAGCGTGAGGCCGAGAACGAAGCTTAGCATGCAATCTGTAGAATAGCGCCCGCGATAAAAAAAAAAAAGAAAGTGATAAACTTTTTTAGAATACTTCGCTCTTTTTAACCATTAATATAGCGAAAATTTGAGTTAATAACTGGGGAATCGCTCATTAAGGCCCGACGCCTTCGCCGACAAATAATAAGCGTTGCTGCTGCGAGGTCGCAGTTTAGCGACTGTTCAGCGGATAAAAGCAAACCTCTTTTTTTTTTTTTACACCAGTCATGTACTCATTTGCGGAATTGTACCTAACGACTTACATGCAATTGCTTGTAATCAATTACATTTATGGTGGTTCTGTAATTTAACGATTACTTTGTTTACTCAGCAACGCTCAGTGTAGTTCAGCTATTTTTTCCGTAACCAATTACACGTAGCCAGTTACTCTATGGACGAGACAAGCTGTAACAGGCGACAATTAAGCATGGGAATTTGGCGGCAATACAGTAAAAAATACCGCGGTCTTGAATTCACACCGTCACAAAGGCATGGAACGATGTACCTGGTTTACCTCCTTTCCCAATCAGCGTCCTGCTAAGGTGCCTCGATGGCAGCGCCGCCGTAGCGTGGCATCGAGGCACCCTACGTCCTGCAACTACACCTCGATCACCTGAACGTGGTCGGCTTGTAGATTTGCGCATCTCTCTCGGAAGCGCTTTTATGCGGCCCTTCACAGGCAGTAAGAGCTGCTGCTTAATTCTTCGCTTAGTGCAGGCTATGACGTTTGTGACGTAGACATAACTCACGTAAGCCTGTATGGCTGCTAAGCGTACGTCGGATACGTGATTCACATACGCCGAACTTTGGTATTGTAACACACGAACAATACTTTTAGAGCTGCAGCCGTATTTTAAGTTACAACACAGGTTCAGCCGCTTTTTCGAGGAACGTGAACATCTGCTTGGCGTCCGTTGCAGTTTCACGCTTGAGACTAAATGGCTAACGAATGAAGGGCGTCAGCAGGATCGAGCTGCGCGAGATTTTGGTCGACGAAGTGAAACGACGCTACTACCATGTGCCGATAACGATCGCCAATTGAGACGTTGATGCCAGGAAATCAGCTATGCCCGTGTTTTTTTTTTTTTTTAGTTTTTCACTGGTCCTATATGGAGCGTCTTCCCCTAGCCCCAGCAACGAGTGCGTTTCAAAGATGACCCAGACACGAGCATTGCGGCACGAGAAATCCACAATCTTGTGCGCGATGCTTTCAAAGTTACATCACCGCCCTTCATTGCAACGCGCACAACAATCGAGTTTTCAGTGCCACTACCCGCTGCCGTCACAGGAAAACGAGGGAAGATGACCGATGAAGAGCTTTGGAAAGGAATTCTTAGTGAAGATAAACAACGCGTGAAGGGCTGCAGAGGACTCACTGAAAGAGCTGGGCCAGCTCGTTCTATTTAATGTCCGATGGTAAATGTTTGGATGAAACGCAACGTAAAAGTAATCGGTTACGTTTTTAGTAATTTCTTAAATACTTTCATACGGCAATAATTGGTTACTGTAATTAATTACAATTTTGAATTAAGTAATTGTAATCGGTGACGTTCTTTTGTGTAACGTGTACAAGTCTGCTCATTCGGCACCTCTTATTTTACGAGAGCTCATTGGAATGCACACGGTACAAGGTAATAATTCAGCGGAATTACAGCTGACCTGGTCTGTTGTGGCACCAAGCGACCCGCCTAATATCCGCATTGCACAAATGTCATGGATCACGCCTTGAGCTGCAAGACTTGCTCCATGGATCAATGCCGCTTGAGCGGCCCGCCTCGTACGAAGGCGCCGCTAACCTTCCTAAACGATCCTGGTCTCATTTAGATATTCAAATTAGTTTCGCGTGTCGTGCTCTGGGGTGTGTTCTATGCGTACAACTTCATTCGTCGTCATTTCCAACTAAACCAGCATGTTAGGTGCGCCGCCAAGCAAACCTTAATTAAAGAGCCTTTGTATCTTGCTTTCGTAAAACACATTACTTCGAAGTCAGCCGAGGTAAAGAAGGGGACGTACTTTGGCGAATACGTTCGTTTAGTTTATAAACCTTTCTAGCACGCACAAAGAGCCTCCAATTTTCACATCGAGAACTGCGCTAAAGGCGTGGCTCCTGATGCGAAAGTTAGCACCAAACCACCAGAGTATTGTTTCCATTCGCGCCCCCTATGCGCACGACCTCGCTTTCACCGTGCGTGAAACCTTGCGTGCCGCCCTTGCACCTCGGCGTGTCTTCCGACAATGCGCCTGCACTAAACCAATGATTCTGAAGCACGCAAGGTGTTGCTGCCGGCGTTTCATTCGGATCGCTATTTCTGTTGTACGCACCGAGCTTTAGCACTGCTATCATCTGTCAGAAAAGCTATGCGTGCGCTTGCATGAACCAAGCGAAGTCCGAGTCGAGAGGGTTTGTGCATTTGATGTGTACCTGCCATTTCGTGCGAATATTGAAACACCAGGACGGGTGCGAGTCCAGTAATTCCATCCGCAAGGATGTATCGACGTTGAAGCGGCATTCAAACGTAAAAGCTTGAAACCGCAGTCCTGTATAGACGAGGGAAACCTGCCAGCCGCTTTCGCAGCCTTCACCTAATGAAGTTTCCTCCAGATTCAGAGTTTATGACGTCATCAAATGCAGTCGTGGGGGCGCCTAGTGCCGAACATACTAGCTTATGGTCGAACTTAGTTCAACGACGAAATGGCAGCGGTAAGTTTCTTTGGGTCGAAAAACGTTTTGTGGCTACTCGCGCTTAGCCTAAAGGCAGACTTTGCCTCTCGAGCGCCAGTGAGACGACGATGGCGTCGCTGGTATAAGCAAACGCGGGGCCGTGTTGTCCAGATGGCGCTGTCAACGTTTTATGCCCCTCAAGCGTCTTAAGCTAACAACCGACTTGCTTGCATATGACTAAAGCCAACCGATGCGCACTAGATTCAGTCTAACATACATGACTGACGTCTGACACGAACACGTATAAACAGCATTTGATCATGGGCGGCTGCTGTGATGTGTCGCAAGTGTGTGATGTAGTGCGAGAAATGTGACGGTTCAACAATATGGCACCTACAAACTTCGGTAGTGAAACTGCATGTGAGCTACGCTCCCCTATGTCATTCCGTAGCAGAATGGACAGCTAGGCTAGTTGGTTTACTTGCAGCGTGACTACTGCTTTAGCGCACGAAAGACGAAAACGACGGCAGACGCCTACTACATTAGGAAAAGAGATTACTGCGTTATAGCCACCCTTCGATCTCGTTGCATTTAGGGAATTCGTTTTTCTTGATAGTTAAACCATCTTCAATTTTTAAGATTTGCTTTTGAATGCTTTACCCATTCTTTTTTACACGCTCACGCGATATCCCCCCCCCCCCCCCCTTTTTTTTTGTGCGTGCATATATTTGTTTCCTTTCAATAAATGTTTTCAGTTGTGAGTAAGCGCGTTGTCCTTTATTCGCTCTTCGTTTTCGTATTTCGCGCGCCAAAACAGTAGTCAATATGTCATTTCGGTTCAAAAAAAAAAAAAAAAAACAGCAAATAAGAAAGAGAAAGAAAGAAGGAAAGAAAGAAAGGTCAACACTTCGTAGCCAGAAGTGACGCATTGCGCCCATTCGCACGGGTAGCGTTGTTCTAAGTTACGAGTTTCGTCTACGGTCTCGCTCGGCGGAGTCAACTGCTGCATTTTAAAATAAACATTTTCCTCCTCTCATTCCGTCTGTGACGCGATAGCGCGCTTCCTACGAACAAAATGATCACGCGCACTCGCAAAACCGTACACTCGAAAATATTGGCATCAAATTACCGCATGCAGCAGAAGCCAGAGAAAACAGCCGAGCTGGAATAGGAAAATATTTACCTCGTAGCAGCCCTGCTGCATGACTCATGGTTCAAGAAAAGAAATGCATTCCTCTCCGCCACCACACTTGTCTCGAGGAGAAAAGCGCGGCCGTTGTATGATCGTTGCCCCGCGGAGTAAAATGTAGCTTCTGGACGTAAATCAAACAGCAAGAAGGGAGCGCAGCGTCATTGAGTACGGTGGCTCGCGAGAAAACATGAAAAGACGACTAGACGAGTCACAATGCAAAGGCCTATTCAGGCCATAGCTAAGCCTACCAGATAGAGCCAGAAATGCCGTCGTCCCTGAGGGCATGACCTCTATACATGTTTCCGCCTATTCACGCTATATTGATTATAACTGATTTATATTTGCATTCTCTTTGAAGCAGGACGACGACAAATAGTCACCTAGCCTGCTAGAGCAAATCAGGTGTTACTACATCTATTGCGGTCTAGTATACTGCCCTCTCCCTACATCAATCAATACATTATTTATCTTTATTAAAACGCCTCCATCTCTATATTGTAAATTTACCTATGCCTGTAAAGTAAGCCCATGCGCTATGTGTGTAACGTACAATGTACGCCGCGGCAGTTAAGCGCCACCCACGTAGGGATAGGGTGTGCATACTGAAGAATGCACACCCTTGCAAGCTATGTGTTATCCGACCACAAAATTCTCCGTACTCAAGAAGCAACAGTTCGGAGCAGTGGTTGCAGTTGGGAACAGACAATTTCGCTTTGAAAAGCAACTATACTCAGAACATTCATACTGCTAATGTCGCTGAAATACTCTTACTGCTGCCGACCTCTCTGCATTTCGTATCATTAAACTCTCTCTCTTACTGCTGCCACTGCGTGGTTTTCTCTAATACCAACTAGCGGCGTGCTCCAAAGTCGCAATAAGAACACCGGATGCATGCTAAGTCAGGGCTATCCTCATCACAATCCGACCGACGGTCTGTCTTTCCGGGCAATACGGCAGGCACGAAATATACAAGAGGCTACGCTCGGACTTGCGGGTCAATATAATTTTGTGCTTCAATGCATAAAACGACGTTATGTCAGGAAAGTTTTCTCCGCAAAGATCGGGAATTTATATCTCGAAACAGGTGTCATCCTGAGAATTTGTTCCAAGTGCATCCACCTTGCGAACTGCACGGCTAGAATTTGTAAATTGCAATATGGGCCATAAGGCAATTAGTTAAAAACTATATAGTAATTTTTTTGTTAATTAGCCGATTATGCGTTTCAATGTTTTGCGCACATAATGTCCGCCTCTACGAGTAGACCAGCTCATGAACTGGGATTGTGCTATCTGCCACAAGCAACCTTTAAAAATTTTTTGAAAGTGCTCGCTGAAACACTCTGTATGTATACAAACCGCATTCGTCGGAACAGCCTTCTACGGAGGCACCGCTGAAACGGCGCAGTATCTCCGACCCCTCGAATAGTTAGCAATGACAGAACGCCATAATACGTGAACAATTCGTGGCGGTATCTACTCATGCCCTCGATTCCTCAGAATGGAAATCAAGCAGGGCTTTCGACCATGGAAACCTAGAGTAAAAGGCCCTACTACATGCGCTCACGTCGTCCTTGAAAAGGGGGCGTGAAAACAGCTCCTGCGACGGATTGGCCTCAGTCACGACACGCAGGGCACAAGGAAGCCGCTCCATATTCTATACGACAGGACCGGAGACGCTGATGACGTCGGGGAATGGCACGCGATACGCAATGGTAAGTATATTCTAGGCACTATAGCAATGGCAACCGCTAGACGGACGTGCAATGGAGCGAATCAGACGCAGCAGCCCGTACGCTTGCCGCCTGTGCACACATACAGAACTAAAGCTCGCACGCACGGAGAGTGCCCATTGCCACCCATACCAAGAAAAAAAAAAAGAAAAAGAAAGCTAGGGAATGCACATAACGCTTCCGACGAAAGGTGAGAAGAAAATGCGGATTATAAAGGTCATAAAGGATGCGGCTTCTATACGGGTTGATATCGAAAAATCAATGCTGGGCGACTTATCCTAAACACGGCATTACGTATCGTCAGAGCTCTTCTTTCGGTCTGTCATTCCCCCCCCCCCCCCCCCCCCCCCGCTTTTTTTTTTATTACCTATATGACGACTTCTTCCGTTTCTCGTTTACGATCGTCAGCGTTCGTCCTTAATGACGTCACATATTGCTAGGTTTAAGGGCTCCGCCTCCTTCGTTTTGAACGCCATAACTGCTCGATCATCCATAACGGGAGATTAATCGATCCCAAGACGGGTATACCCGTTCACGTATATGAACGGATATACGGTGTATACAGTATATGGGTGTTCTTCCCTAGTTGTCTCAGTGCTAAAATCTACAAAACGCGCCAGCTACGCAAGACGAAATGGCACGAAACGAAAGCGCGAAGGAGTTAAAGCAAAAAAAAAAAAAAAAAAAGCACAGACAAAACTAACCGACGAGAAAAGCAGTGATCACAAGATTACAAAAAGAAAGTGTAATGTAGGAATCCAACTTGAGTGAGAAATGCATTTCGTTCGTTGCATGTATAGCGGACATGATTCTCACACACGCACACAGTTTTAGATGGGCAAGAACTGCCTTTTCATTTCAAGAAATACGCACACCCATATAACAACTAAATGGTAAAAAAAAAGACGCATAAAAAAGAGTTTTCTTTTCGTTTCTGAGATATGAGATAGCACCGATCCGGAAACGCCTTTGCACTTCTGCCGCTAGCCCAAGGACGAATCGGTCGAAAAACTGCGAGCGACAGCAAGGGCTGCCCGTCCGTCTCCCAAGAGCACCGCCGCTCGTCCACGCAGAAAGAGAAGACGGCCGACGGCGCAGTCACGTCCACTATAGGATTTCGCGCGGAGGCGTTCGTTTCGCCATCACAAGGAGGCAGCTTTACGCTGGCAGGCGTTATGGCCAATTTTTTAAATTGTTTTTCTGCTACTCGTCGAGCCTGAACGGCAAAAAAAAGGACGACCCGATAAGGTGGGACCTAAATTCGACTGCTTCTCGGTCTAAAAGACTCCTTATCGCGCGCTTAGGAGAAATGATATTCATTTATTCAGCACCTACTGTTCATTGCTGCTGAGCTGGTTGATTTGACATTACTGCCGCGAGCAGGACGTAGTAAGGCGCGGCCAATAAAAATGGACGGAGACGTAGTACGACCGTTAATGCTGCGACTTTTATGCTCCCGAGAGGCTGAACCATTAAGTCAGCTGAGGAACATAATCGCAGCTCAAGTGGGTTTTTATTAGTGACTGCTAGGTTACGAGCCTAAAACAATCTTTTTTTTTTTTGTTTAAATAACATAGTTAAATACAAAAGCAGCGCCTCTCTGTGCGTGAAGAAAATAACCGTGCTCCCATATTTTGTTTTGTCGCTATTTCCTCCTCTCCAGTATCAAACCGAATGCCATTCATCGCAGTTAACGTGCTCCTTCATATTATTTGCCCTCTCCCACACCACAGCTCAAAGCACCCAGAAGCAAGCAGTGGACATGCAGCCGTAAAAAGCATGCAAAACACGGGAGCACAAGGGGCTTCCGGCTTCTCGATAGCAGGTTTACATCATACTTCTAAAAATATTTCCGCATGGTAGTCATATCTAAGCACCATGAGCGAAATCTGCCTCTTCCGCAAGAGGTAATGCAAAATGATGCCCCAGAATGATCTAGGATTTTCAGTAGGGTCGCATTGCAGTTGGCGCTACGCACACGTAGAGCACGAAATTTACAAAAGAATAGGGCATTACTAAACGACGGTGCGAATTCCTTCACAAATCCATCAGGAATTTGCAATATTTAAGCACTTATCTAACGAACAGTATTTGCCTTTTTTGAGCAGTGCGCTCAATCTTGAAACACGTTGCTCATTTCAACCTGCGATCGAAAGGAGGCGCGGCGCGGTCTTAACTGCAT
This sequence comes from Dermacentor silvarum, assembly GCF_013339745.2. Lineage (NCBI taxonomy): Eukaryota > Metazoa > Arthropoda > Arachnida > Ixodida > Ixodidae > Dermacentor > Dermacentor silvarum. Next base: position 75,792,219 of record NC_051159.1, read on the forward strand.
GGAGCCGTTAAACGTTTTCGAAAACAAAAGACTACATGCAATACCTGTACTTTCCCGCAGTCAAGTCAAATCCAAGAAATTTCTGTGTAAAATGAGGCGCCATCAGCCACGCGGTCTTACCTGCAAAAAAGGAAACGCGAAATACAAAGATTCAACAGCCTGCAGCAACCATAGACGCAATACATATTTATGAGCACAACCACCCGATAGACATACTACAAAATAATGCAGTATAGTTCGAGCTACACACTACCTTGAAAAACGACCTGGCAGCTGTGCAGTGGACTGTGGAAACAACAGCTTGCATCAGCCACCCAGGAACGAGAAAGCGAGAAAGGAAATCATCGTGCGTCGCATATTCACGCGTGTGAAGAGCGTCGTCGGCTTAATATCGAGGGCGATGACCCGCCTCCAGAGTCACGTCCTTATAAAACTCGGTAAGAATATTGCATTTCGTGTCAGCGGTCTCTAAGTGCCATGAGAAGTCGCAACGTATAAGCATCGGCAGTCGCCATTGACGACGTCTGCGTGAATCTGCCTTTCGCTACACTTCACGTCAGACTAGACACGAATACGTTCCCAATCATTTTTCAGACACACGAAGGACACAATGCATTTAGGCAGCTGAGAGGGGCTGCGGGACAGACACCACCAAGCGTTTTAATCGTTACAATGGCGATGACAGGAACAAGGTCCACAGTTAAACAATTAGCAAGCTGAATAGGGATAAGGGATTCGGTGTAGGTATAGCACACGACAAACGAGGTCAATAGGCAGAGACGGGTACAAGTTCAACGCTACTTGTATTCCCGTGTCTCCCTTTTATGGCCGTTTATCGCGCGCTACCTACACCAAATCATGAAGCCTCAACGAGCCCTAACTGTTACGGGAGAGAGAGATAAAGAGAGAGAAAAGGCATGGAGGTCAACCAAGTTGCACCTGATTTACTATTTACAAACACTGGGAGAGGGAGGAGTGGGAAGAAGAAGTGGAAAGTGAAAGGAATTGATTCGCGCACGCGCAATATGGTGTCCACCGTGTATTCAAAGGCCGTCGAAGAGCCCGGTCGTCTTTAAAATTCTGGCATAACCCATCTTAAGATGAATGCCGAAGTTAATGCGATTATATAACCTTGAAGCAATGGAGCCACACACCGTATTTCCAAATTCTTCACTTCCCTCTAGCCGACATCTTCAATTTTCTGTTAACGACTCCTTCACTTCTTGCCTTTTGTGATGCTTGTCAATCCGGGCACGTACCCGACGGCCCGTACACATTCTGGAGAATTTGCCAAGAATGTTCGCGTACACGCTGTCACGATATACTCAATGACCCAAGTTGCCTATTCGGGCACCAGCGGCCCAATTTGGAGTGAAAGAGGTTTGATGCTGACGTACCGAAAAGTGCATGATGTTTCCAGAGAATGCTAATCGCATTAAAAATTAAGCAGTTCTCAGGTGGCTTTCTGCGCGCAATGGCCGCTTAAGTTCGCAGTCCTAATACATTTTCTTTTTGTGAACACTCATCTTACAGAGGGTGGCGCGGCCAGCCAAAGGGGGATATTCGCCCTCCAGGTCCTGCCAGTCAGCAACGCCTGCGCAATAATTAGCCAGGGCAGCCACGCCACGAAGAGGGTATACGGGCTAAGGGTCGGAAGAGAGTGGAGCGCGCGGCGAAACCAGAGTGCGCAGGCACCTGCTCCGTCGCGAAATCCTTTTCGCGACGAAGCAGGGATTTATAGACTAGAATTTCTCACGACTATATACTGAAAGAACGCTGCGCAAATGGGAGCAGAGAGGCAGCCGCGAGGAAGTCCAGACGGCCGAAATGCGCGCGCCGCTGCGCTGCCCGACCGGCCAGTCCTTCATTAATCTAATGATGCGCGGATCACGCGCACGCCGGCGCGTAGGCGGCGTTGGCGCTCCAGCAGTCTTCGCGCTCTGTCAGCGGCGAACGAGCCAACTTTACGGGGAGCAGAAGGGCCCTGTCTTCACAGCGCCGCTCCAAGAAGGACAGAGATGGATGGAAAGCGAGAACATATAGGGAAGGCAGGGAGGTCAACCAGACGAGCGCCCGGTTTGCCACCCTATAGTGATGTCAAGCAGAGGGGGGAAATAGAGGAAGGTAGCGAAATAGTGAACAAGTGCGCCAACGCGCAAGGATGTACAGGAGGACTAAACGATCACTCAGGCCGACACGCTTCAAAAATTGCGCTAGCGCGCAAGGACGTTTTTACGCCAGGAAAACGCCACTCCCAGACACAAGCGGTATACCACTGTTGTTTCACAGCCGGAAGTATAAGCTGCTGACAAACGTGTGGTCTACAGGAAAGAGATCGCCCAACGCACAAGAGACCGCTCGAAAAGCGACCGAAACGTCAACCATCGAGATGGAAAGAACGAATAATCTCAATCCAGCTGTGATGATGTCTTATCGAGCATTTTCTTTTCTTGCACGCGTGTAGCATATGCACCATTTCGTTGGAAGGTTAACGGCAAAAAATCTTCCTACAGTAATGCTCTGCTTGTGTAACAATTGCTTCCGCGTGCAAAACATCCCGTATTATGAGGCAGGAAAGCATTATACCTGATATCTATAGATTTCGCGTGTTTCGCGAATCCCTTCTGTTTACTCAGTTTTATGTACTTTTCAGAACGCCATGCACGATTTGTACCATCGCAATATACAATGTGCCTCAACTAACCTTAACCCAACTGTTAAAAAAACTGCAGCCATTTTTTCTTCGGGTTACGATACATTTTTATTGTAGCGAGTGAAGTGCTCTGTATAAAAGCGAAATCATGGGTCGTCAAGAGAAGACGCCTGCAATCGCAAAGTATAAACAAGATGCAAGCCAGAAAAAAAAAAGTTGCAGATTCAGCGCCAATGTCGGAGTCTCTGTAAAACGAAGGTTTAGTAATTACGTTTAAATAAATACGATAGAATGACGGCGATGCGTAAAATTGTGCTTACGTTCACCATATGCGACGTCTAATCTAATGCAACGAAACTGATAATATAACCATAGAAACGACTAAATATAATGCGCATTCCATTAAGATTTCGGTCTGCTTTAGAGACGCCCATGAGCCGACATTTTATGTTAAGCTTTTGTGTAGGAATAGCTTGCTTTATTATTACGAATAACAGATGCACGCTTACTCGCACTATTTTGGCGATAAGTATACACTTTTATATAAGCCCGTTTGCTGGTACTTGCATTAGGAGGACATATAAGTATACCACACACACACACACACACACACACACACACACACACACACACACACACACACACACACACACACACACACACACACACACACTATATTACATATATATATATATGTATGTATGTATGTGTGTGTATGTGTATGTATATATATATATATATATATATATATATATATATATATATATATGTGTGTGTGTGTGTGTGTGCGTGTGTGCGCGTGCGCGTATATCCCACAAGAAAACGACTTAAAGATATGGACAAGGCGCGTGGAGCGTTCAGATTTAACAAGGCAAATCAGACTACGAACCACCGACCATTATGCCACCAGACGACAGGAAATTGAACGGAAACAAGAAAAATAATAAATCACCACCAGTTTTTATCAGACTCGAGAGGAGCAGTTAGGAGTAAAACCTGCACATTGAAAAAAAAATGAAAACACGGTATCAAAGAAAGGGACGAAGGAACAACACGACAAGGAGAAAGCCACCACCACAACGAGGACAGCCACGGAAAAAAACGGGCCGGCAGTGAAAGAAGAGAGCATGCTCGCCGGAGCCAGCTGTAAGAGACAGCTAGGACGGGACTTGTCGTCGAGAGACGGCGGTAGAGGCTGGGGGAACGGAACAGAGACCTTTTATATATAGGAGACGGCGATGACAACCACCACGGCCAGGCGTTTGCCCTTCTGCGCCGAAGCGGACGAGTGGTGTTCTTAGCGAGCGAAGGAACCGGAAAAGACGTCGCCGGTTGTCTGAGATGCGAGGAAGAGCGCAGCAAGTTCCCGCGGGGTGGACAAGCAAGAACGGCTCCCTTCACCGTACACAGCACACCCCCAGTGCACGCTCCGTATGATGCGCGAGAAGAACTGCTCCTCCCAAGGTGGGGCGCGATGGGGAGGAAGAAATCGACAGTATAGCGGAAATAAATTAAAAAAAACATGGAGGGGTGGGGGGAGCGAGAAAAAGATAGTCGACGGCGTTTTTCACGCGTCCCTTTTTCGCCATACCAAACGACAAGTTTAATTTCCTGCAAGCCGCGCGCGCAACAACGGAGACGCGCTATCACTTTCTGGACGGTTTGAGAAAGCGCGGCCCGGTTGCACCACACCGTCCGCGATTCGCCTGGCGACGATTGCGCCAGAGCGCCGCGGGCGATTCGCAGAACGAGCGAATCTGAAGAGCAACGCGCTACATAGTAACACAGCACTTGGTTCAATACGCAATGCAGTTTGTCTATGCAAAAGCGGTTCGTAAATTAGAAAGTAACCGATCGTGACAGCGCACGACGTGACAGCGAACGCGCTGCCTAATATTATCAATAGTTTTCCGTCTTTCTGAAGGGAAGGCAGGGCTATTTTTCTGCTATTTTTACCATATATATGTGCGGGTCGACGACGTGTATACAGCATGCATTGTAATGCAATTATAAACGCAAGAAGAGGGAAAAAATGAACAAGAAAACGCGCTTTCAGCCTTGCCTCGTTCACAACTTATCTTTAAACCCGAGGAAGCATTCGATGGAATGCGTCTAATAAAGCCAAACACTGTACCCGCAGCAAGATTTTGCATACATGAAACGATAGTACATCCGGTGTTTCTGAAGGCGCGGTCGAATTCTAGCGCAGTTCGCTTCGCTTCGAAGCAGACGCCGCAGCAGTGCACAGCACATGGACAGTGAGGCGCCGTTCAAGGCCAGATGTCGGTGATACTCGCGCATATGTCGTTTACGTCAACCGATCTGCACAGAAATGTGAAGCAAGCAGAGTTACCGAGCAAGTACCAAGGCGCCCTGGTGACATCCTCCTCGGCACGTACGTAGTGGCATAGTAAGTGTAGCACGCACTTGGTTACACAGGAGCCTGAATTGTGTCATTTTGCAGGCTACAGAAATTGAATGGTGAAACGCGCCAACAGAATAACGCTTCATCCAAAATGGTTTACCTCACGGGTTAGGACTTGTACAGGCACGACCCAAAAGGACACTGTCAATTAAGCGGTATTAGTAAAGTGCCCTTCAAACAACAGCGAAAATGCCACTCTACCGTGCGAGGAGACTTGGTCGAGGTCAGAAAATAGGCTACGGCTACAGCCTTCGGCTGCTGAGCGCGAAGTCGTGGGTTCTATACCAAGTCGCGGCTGCTGCGTTTCGATAAGGGTGAAATAAAAAAAAAAAAAAAAAAACACTCGTGCACGCCGATTTAAGCGCACGTTAAAGAACTCCAGGTGGTCAAAATTAACCGTGAGCCCTCTATACTATAACGGCTTCCCTCATAAAACACCGTGCAGTGTAAGTTATGATCAGGAGTTCTGGAATGTTGCACGGTTGAGTCTTGTAGCCCTAATTTAAAAATAATCAACTAGGCCCGAGCAGACACTCAAAACCCACTCTATACACGGCGAGCTGGTGCGGGCACTTCCGCGCGGCCTCGCCGCCTGTCTCATTTTTGCGTCATTTCCTGGCTTATCCGAGTCTCTCCTCACAGTAAGGGCGACCGCTTGGCTATCGTAAAATCGCAATTTACTAATCTAGCACCACTTAATATCCATCTTTAGTGTCACTATTATTATTATTATTATTATTATTATTATTATTATTATTATTATTATTATTATTATTATTATTATTATTATTATTATTATTATTATTTGGTTAGGCAACTGAGCAGTATATACATTTGACAGAAAGGAAATGTAAGCGAAGATGCAGGCTGGCAATTGACACGGGAAGACGCACTAAGCCTGCCCACTCTTCAGGGAGGAGCTGGATAGAAACATGGAAGAGCGCTCAACGGTATGCACCGGTACAATTTCACGCGCGGTTCGCAAGGCAGTAACCAGAGTTCCCGCTCGACGCGGAGATGGGCGGTGGGAGCAGGAAAACAAATGATGCATTAGTAAACGAACAAAAAGACAGACGACTTACGTTCGCACATGAACGCGGTGATAGGTACCGATGCAGTTCTGGAAAATGTATCCCGAATGAAGGAAAAGATGCTGCCCCGGGGCGTATCTAGGGCTCCGTCGCTATGGGTAAAGTACCACGGCGCCACCACCCTCTCGGAAACTCGCTAAAAGAACCTTACTCGCACGTTTTGTCGCGTTTCCGCTTGTTCGAAGTGCCCTGCTAGTTGAAGCCGCTAGGGAGCCGGGGGAACTCAGTCAGAGAAATATTCAGTGAAAATATGAACTCAGCCATATAGGAAACGGCGCTTTAGAGCATAAAACCGGCTTCACTGACAACCTCTCTTCACAACGCGTCGTAGAAGAGAGGGAGAAAAAATGGAAAAGGGAGTAACATAAAGCTGACGCGATAAATTTACTTAAACCTCACGAGGCAACGCAAACTTCTCGAGCCCTGGCTGTTATGGCACTCGCCCTTATTGAAGCGCTAACAGAATGGAAACTTCCGTTTCAATACAGCTGAAATGACATCGATATTCACGCTATTTATTTGATTTTATACGTCATGACCACAGGAGGATCATCGTTATAGTGGAGGTACTACGACGACAGGAATTTAGCGCCAAGAATCCCCACGTGATGTTTTGCTCTAAAGCGCTATCGCTCAACAAAACACCGACGAAATAAAATGACAACACGTGCCAGAATTTAAGCGTACCAGCAGAACATTCCGTATACAACACAGCAGGCGTACGAGTTGCACACGGGTGTATCAGCCACTCCCATGAAAAATAACTGGTAATCGAAGAAGTCTCGGTTAACTAGCGGCGGCGCAAATATGTTGCATCGCAGCGGGAAATGTAATGGCAGGCGATACAGAGCGTTTACAGATACGTTGACCGTATTACAGGAAGGAGTGCAAGGGGATCCGAGGGGCTCCATATTTTGTTAGTCACAGCCATATGAAGAAACCGGCAATGAAGGCAGATAAAGTATTCGGGATATATCGTTTTATTGAGATGTACAAATACCAAAGTAAAAGGAAATGAAAGCAGACGAAAAGATAACTTGTCGTGAGAGTTATCGTTCGCTCCACTCATTTTCCTTTACCTTACTTTTAGGTATCAGTCAAACATAATTTTCCCTGCGCTTTCTCCGGCTTCATTATATCTTTCTTTGTATGGTTGTGACTGCATCAAAAGCCATTCGCTTTAAGGTCGGCCAGCCTACTATCGTTAAGACGTGGCCAATAAGCAAAACATATTTTAGATTTAAGACATGGCACAATGTAAAAATACAGATTCTCCGACCTATACAACGACTACACAGCAAAGCAGTTACGGAGGCAGAACGCTGCTGTGAAAGGATTCAGTTTGCGAAGAAGGACAACGATCTCAAAAAAGTCTTATGTGTCGTTGGCTCACGAACTCTAGTCACGAAGGATGCCCGAGCCAGATATACGTCGGAAATACTTAGTAGCAGAGACGAACGGATCACCCTAACAGAAAGCGGTCAGCGGCGCGTCATTCATTCCGCAGATCGATGGCCTTTATTCCCAAAGTGACAAAGATAAAAATTTTCTGGAACGGAGACGGATGGGTAGATTTATTTGCGTCGTCCCATCAAACAGGTGAGCCAGCAATCGCCTTCCTCTGCGAGAAGTACCGGCAACAACGATCAGCACACTGGTCACGTTCTCAGACCGCAGAGAGCGCTTCGGCCTCAACGTGTGCATGACCCTGCCTATGGTCTTTCGCTTTCTTGTCGGCTGCCGTCCAAATGAAAAAAAAAAAAAAAAAACACGAAGAAGAGAAAGCTCGATACCTGCCACTCTCCCTCATTGATGTATCGCAAGGCGCTTTGATCGACCAGCTGCACCAAGATCCGGGTTTGCCCGGTAAACGCGGCGCCGCTCACACGGCACGATCCCCGTAACGTAGAGCGGTCAGAAAAAAAAAAAAATTCTGCAAGGCTGGCAGATTCATTTCCCAGCCAATTCCAGTGCCGTAGTGAAGACGTCTCTTTTCAAAGCGCCACTTTCACCACGCTGCAGGCGGAACCACGATTCCACTATACGGATACATGATGGATGACGTCAATAGTGGGAGCCACGGATTGCTAAGTTATAATGTATGCGGCCGGCTGTGTGCGATGTTTCTTTCACAGTGACTGAATTTTCTTGTAATAAAAGTTACGACAAGTTAGTGATCACAGCAGCCTTTTACGCGAATTTAAACTATATTGACACGTACTTATTTATCCTTTTTCGGGGGACTGCATTTCACTCGCTAACAACCTAATGTTATCGCTCAGCGAAAGACGCACCGGCATCATTTGGAACGTACTGGAATGTTATCGTTCATTCTATTGCGTATGTTCTCGTCGAACCTTGTATAATCAATTGTATGCGCGACACGAATTGCGTAATGATTTAGGGAAGGCACGCGTGCACCAGCGATTACTGCTGGAACCTTCGACGAGTCATATGAAAGCCAACGCGCTTGGCCCGCAGATCAGACTTTCGACGATCGCCGACTGTGTTCGCCGCTTTCACTGTGCTTTGAATGCCACTTGCTTTTAGGGGCCCAAGTTCGCCCAATAAAGAATTCGTCATTCACAGTTTTGCTACTGTGTTCTTGTGACCGTCACTACAACGTGACAATATCTGCACTAGAAATCCCGAACATGTGCTGTCACACCTCACCGAAGGAAACAGCATTTGAATCACGTAAGCATACTGGGCTAAAGCTACCTGGTTAAGCAAGGAAAGACAAAAAACACACTGCGATATAGAAGATGAAGGCCAACAAGTTCCGCAAACAATGAATATTCCACAGTTTTCTCACGTTGAATGCATTTAGAACGAAGGGAAACGTGGAAGAGGAGGAGGAGGAGGAGGAGGAGGAGAAGAGAAGGCAGGGATGTTAACCAGAAATTCGTCTGGTTGTCTTCTCTACTCTGGGGGACGGGAAAGAGGGAGTAGAAAGATGAGATAGAGAGAGGAGGGGGGGGGGAGGACACGGTGATCACGCGCGCGCACGCGGAGGACCTGAGCAATTCAAAGGCGTTCACATAGGCCAGTCGCCCTCAAGAAAGACAACAGTGCCTTCACAGCTTTGTGGGCCGACGAGCGATGGGTACGGTCTTCAAGGAGCACCTGCACGTGCATCCCAAAGGAAGCAGACGGACACAACGCGTACTTCCAGATGACACGTTCCCCGTCGCTACATTTCATCCTCCTTAAGATGCCCAACGGCCGGCCGAGAAATGAACACCGGGCTCCTCTTCCAACAAGATGCTGCAGAGCTACACGCGATCGGCGACGTGCCACCGCTGCTAACTGTTTTAGGGAAACGTTTGAGTGCCACTATTTTAGGCTGTTAACGTCGTCGTGTCTGTCGATTCTATCTATAAAAACAAAATGCACGTAAGTCGATTCGTATGCATGCAAGTTGATTTACGAATGCGTTCCGTGTTTCCTGAACATGTCAATCGGACGTCACTGCGGGCAAAACTGAGAAATTGTGTAATAGTCCAGTAATGGTGACGCCTTTCAGTCAAAATTAAAATCGATAATATGCAGTTAACGATTCAAGCTGAACACGTAGCGTACGCATCAGCATTGTACATGAAGAAGGTACATTCCTTTCACGAACGCCGACTCATTCCTAATTGGAATGGCGGACAGCGCCGACTGAAACGTATGTGGACCCCCCGCTGTAGAAAGCTTAGAATACCTCCTGTGTGACTGACCATCATACGAAGACGAGAGGCTTGCCTCAAGGATAACTTTAGGGCACTTTGATTACAGGCCTTTTACAGAATAAAAGGTCCTGGCACAGTGGCCTCGTGCGTCTCCGATGCGCAAAGCCATGCACAAAGGCGCTGCTGCGGATGAACTGAACGTTGAACGCTTCATTGCGTGCGTGTCCGTGCCTACTGTGACCCTCTCTCCTTTTCATCTTACCATCACATTTCCCCCTTTGCCAGTGCAGGGTGACGAACCGGACATCCCTAATCACTTCTTTCTCTCTCAGACCGATACAAGAGAGAGGATCAAACCAAACAGATTTCGCAGACGACGAACATTTCACCCCCACGTCTCCTGCCGAAGCTGTTTCGATCTCAGGCACAGGCTCGAAATGCACACGAAGGTCGATTGCACAGAGCACGACCCCCCCCCCCCCCCCCCCCCCCCCTTCGATCACACCATCTATTCGGTCCCAACAATGCCGCAGGGGCGCGAATTTCGACGGGGACCAGCGACTCCGCTGACACGACGGCGAGGAGGGGGAGACGGCCTCGGCTGCCACAACTGCCACGGAGACGCGACGTCTCAGAACGGAATGTTTGCATTAAGGACACCCCCTGGATTCTCCCAACTGGCCCGCAGGGTATTTGCCTGCACAGAGCTGCCTAGGCAGCTTCCGCATCTCCATCGCTTCTCTTACCTCCCGGCTTCCAGCCTTGTATGAACTTCTCGCCATACCGGCGCCAATTTGGCTGATTTGCCAAAGGGAATAAAACCCTGCGGATGAATTTCGCTTGCTTTTCTTTCGCTGGTTTTATGTTTATTTGTTGCTTTCTTTCCTTAGGTATGTTGCTCCACCGCAATCTCGTTCTTTATCTCCTTTGCGGCCCTCATCACTAGAAGACAGCATACACATATTATCAGAAACATAGTGACAGAGAACATGACCCCAAGGTTTAGCGCATGACCATTTATAACCTGGATGGAATCAGCTCTTGCACTGCGTATTGTATAACAAGGTACCGTCGCTGTTTAGTTGCGCCCGAACGGTTAAAGCTTCTGTACGGGAGCAAATCTCACATGCACCGGAATATTATTATTATTATTATTATTATTATTATTATTATTATTATTATTATTATTATTATTATTATTATTAATAACACATATATGACCCGCGCAAAGGCCCTGAATACGAGAAACAGCAATAAATTAAACTTATCAGTCTTTTTTGCTCGCACCAACACTTTTAAAAACAGTTTCTTTCCTAGGACTATTGAACTCTGGAATGATCTGCCTGGTTCTATCCGTTGTTTACCACATAAAGAATTTGGAGGTGCTATTGAGAACTCCCTTTAACCATGTTTTCATATATGCTTCTTTTTGTGATTTGTATTTGCCACATTGTATTCACCCACTCCTACAATATAGCCCTCCAGGGCTGCAGTATTTGTAAATAATAAATAAATAAATAATATTATGATTATTCCACAGAATACTAAGTTATTATAATCCTTATTTTACTGATCTCGATGTTTTTCTTAATTCGCTGTCATTGTTCGTTTCCGAACGTTGCGTTGTTTCATAGTTTCACACATTATTCAACTGCTTTTCTTTTTCGTTTTTTTTTGTGCTCACCTTGGGCTTTATTCTATGTATACGCTCTTTTTATTTACACTCTTTACATATATTGTTCTTGTTTTTTGTTCTTTTCATTCATTTTTACCTATATTCTGGCATGCGCCAGAACTCTGACCGCAGGGTTGTTCCTCGGCACGGTAAATAAATGATCAATTAATAAATGATTGATTACGTAAACATAAAAGGAAATATGCCAAGTCTGAAAAGATACGCTCACTACTAATTTTTAACTGCATTTAGCTCACTACAGGCAACACTTTGGTGTTCTTTTAACGTGTAAAGCGGTTCACTCTCGTCGCTGTGACCTCTCTAACGACGAAACAGATGCGCCGCATACGCAGTAAAATACGCGATTTTTGCTTCCTCTCTCTCCGCACGTGGCCACTTATAACCGAAATACTGAACAAAAACCAGCACATCAGCGAAATAGAAAGTAAATCGGACTTGGGGCGTCGGTCGGACTAATTTATTCATTTCCACTTCACGGGAGTTAGGAACACAGACGTAATCATGTCGAGCCGCCTAAACGCGGCACACCTAATATCTCGCGCTAACTGCACTTGTATACCTTTGATTCCTTGTTGATTTCTGCCGCACCAGTTCAATCCACCAACATTTCCAAACTAATCTTTCGAACGAGCTTTCAAAGTTCATTGCAACACCCTATTCCAAAGGCACCACATTAAATTTCACCTACCGTACTTGTGCTTCACGAATCTTATACAACGCACGTCGCAAACTTTCGTTGCGCGCACTGATTGCAAGTTGCTTTTAAGCAGGTCTCACCGAGGTGCCAACAAGTCTCGCGCGACGAGACACAGAATAAGTACGCGTGAAGGGGAATGAATGCGTAGTCGAAGAGTGCCGCCCAACCCTTTGCGTCAACCACGGAAGAGCTTAAAAGATGGCGTGAACTGGGGTTGAAGGATAAAGGAGCCTCGCGCGTCGACGACGCATGCAGCCACGTACGACTGCGAGGCTAACGCCTCCAGGGGAAGAAAGGTGTTAGGCAAACTAATTAACGCGCTCTCTATAGCATCCAAACCCTGCCGCACCACTTTACACTTGACTCGATTAGAGAGAACGGCGCTGTCCGTGAATATATATCTAAGCCCCGCGAGCCCGGCCAGCCTTCGGGGAATTCAATTACGACACGGTGACGTTGCAAGGACAGGGCGCGCACTCGCCGTTCGGTTAGCGCTTGCGCGTGTCCCCCGAAACTCGTTAAATCGAAGACGGCCGCCGCGCAGAGCGACAATGGACGCCAATGAACTGGCCCAGACAATCGCTACACACTGTCCAGCCTCTTGCCTCCCATCTCTCGGAGAGTCCGGTAACTTTACAGTTGCATTTTTTTTTTCCTTCGGCGTCGAACGAACACAAAAGCGTCGAGGGGGCTGGAGATGCACTAATGGCGATGTTACTTCGCAAAGCTGAACGGCAAACGAATCCCGAATGAGCGACAGGCAGTGTGGGCTTGCTTTGCAAATGGGCGCCGTTCTTTTCAATTAAACTCCCAACGCCCACGGCAGTATAACTCGTTTGAGTTACCAGGTCACAAGGAGACAGCTTTCAGCCTGCCTGTGCTAAAACCATAGGGAGTGAAAACGAATTCAAAGAGAACAATGTATTCCTGGGAGTAAGTGGAGATACGGGTTTGTCACCAGGCATTCAATAGATAAACAGAGGCAGCGCACCGTGATTTCCGTGACCGGTGAAGTAAATCACGTTACTTTCACTTCAGGCGGCGCCGGAGCGAGAGCGACGAGACGAACGCGCTTTAAAAGCTACCGTGAACCATTTCTATTCTACCTAGACAGAAGAGATGAGACGAGTTGATTCCACGGCATCATCGACTTGGGGTCGCGCTTATAACCTAACTTACTGGAAAGATGGCGTCAAGGACCTCCTCGTGATTACGAGGAGTTGGCTACACTTTGATCTTAGCCAAAAGGCCGAGAAGCGATGTACGAGGAGTTGGCAGCAAGGCTCGATTGTGCGGTGTATGACGGCGTAGAAGAAACTTGACACGTACAGTGCACGTTTACTCCGCAAGTGCCCTGTAACTGAAGACACCAGAAGAAGACGCCTTCCTCGACCGCACATCTCGCCTAGTGATGCACACGTCCTCGGAGCATGGATGCAGAGTCCTCATCATAACTGGCTCCTCTCCGAACATCGTGAAGTCTGGAGACGGAGCTGAAAGCCGGCCCTGAGGCCCCTTTTGAATAAAAACGTTTATACCACTGCCCGCGAGACTTCCGAACATATTTCATCCACCAGCGTATGACACCGGCTAGACCGTGTTGCACGCTGCAACAAATTACAGCGCATAGCTTCGCCACTTTGCGGTTACGAGCTCAGATTTGCAGTACTACGTAGTCCGGATACATGAAAGCTTATTGCGGCTGATCACTTATCAACGCACCGGTAACGCATCGGACTATTAACGAATAGGACCAGTGTGACACTGGTGAGAACTGTATCGAAAAAGAACGTGGTTACGTAGAATGTAAAGACGAAGTACAGGACGTGTAGGAAGGATATGCAGGATCTCTTGATGCGGTCGTCAATAGAGAAACGGGTTGAAAGTATAATGTGACAAAGAGACAAAGATACACGGCATCGACCACTAATATATAAACCTTCTAGGGAAGACGACTATCTTTCCTATCCTCCGGAATATTAAAGCACACATATAGCTTGAGAGTACTTGGACGCTGTCTAACGATTCTCCAGCGAAGTGCATTATTATCAAGGTAAATAATAACACACGTAAACAGCAGCCAGCTCAGAAAGTACGAATCATGTCACTTCGAACAGGCTTTTCTTTTTTAGCCATTTATGATCCCGATAGCGAGAGGAAAAAATAAGAGACGTTGAGAAAAGAAGTCTGCGGCGCTGCGAAAAGACCCCGAGACGAAGCGCGCTCGCGGCCGCTGCACTCGTCTATATATATGGGGGCGACGCGAGGCGTGAATAATGGACGCGTCGGGAGCGATCGCTCCTGCGCGGGCGCAGGAGCGCGGAATGAGCGAGCCCCAAGAAGAGGCACCGCTGCGCGCCGACCGAGGGAGAATTGGTTCCAATAAGGCTCCGGGCTCGTTTCATCAGGCCGGTCCTGACGGACAGCAGCCGCCGAGGCTGCGGACCCAATCTCGCAACGTGGCGCTGCTCCCCGTCGTCGCCAGACTAACGGTCCCCTTCTTTCCATCGCCATTTCATTCTCGCCCTATATACGTGTTGGGCAAACGAGGACCGAGGCTGCGCGCGCTCCCGAATTGAGCTCGGTGTGCCACGACCAGTGTCGCAGATCAATCTTTTCCGTGCCACGTGCGAGGCGCCATTCGCGAGCCATCCCCGGTTTCTAGGCATCGGCTTTGAGGCGAGTGTAAGGATGGTGGCGAAAGTGTAGGGTATACAGAGACGGGTGCGGAGGCGGGGGAAGAGCGAATGAGCGATGACGCTGCCATCTAGCGCACGGCGTCCTTCACGCGGCTGATTTGTGCATAGAGCCGCCACCACGAAGTGTCCCGTAGTTACCCAATTCCTATAGCTCATTCACTGTCAGTCCAGACAGTTTTGTATGCCAGAACTGCACTGTCATCAAGCGCGTCTTAGGATTCGCAGACAAGTGAATATCCTTTGTAAACAGATGTTACCGTGACAGCGGATTGGGTAACTTATGCTAATCGATACTCCGCGCATGTCCTCCTCCCGTCCTGAACGCAGACGCAAGTATTGGAAGCCGTATTCAGACCAACATCACGAAACATGCGGCCAGACTAAGAAACACGGTACGCGAGCGATGCTCTCACCATTGAGCTACCGCGGAATCGTTTTCCCATCCACTTTCTGGGGTATTTATGTTTTACAACTAGAACTAACCCTGGCAGTGTTAGCCAGCGCCACCACTCCAAACCTAGGGGCGGATGTGGAACATCCTTTCTGCCGCAGGCGTCACGAGCACGTGATCGTTTTGGGTGATGGCAACTGGTCAATAAACCCACATATGCTACCTGAAGGCATCAATGTTGCCGGATTCGAGACCCTCGTTATGTATTGAACGAGAAGGAAGGGAAACGAGGGGCCCGATTTTTATTAATCATATCATAAGAAGCCCACAAACATTAACACCAAGGACAACATAGGGGAAATTACTTGTACTTTACTAATTGAATTAAAGAAATGATAAATTAATGGAAATCAAAATGCATGAAAAAACATTTTGGTTAATGTTTGCTGGCTTCTTATGATATGATTAATAAAAATCGGGCCCCTCGGTTCCGTTTCTTCTCGTTATATATATATATATATATATATAGACTCAGTCCAGTGTGCTACCCTACACGTGGGGAGGGAGATAGGGGAGTGCAAGATAGAGAGAGAGAGAAGGCACGAGTCTTGACCACACTTTCACATGCACTAAGCTAGGTACAGCGTGTGTACAGTCTGGCACACACGTCTGTCGCTTTCGGGCACAGAAGAAGAGCTCGAATGCCTTTCTGGGCTGACGAACAATAGACGCTCAACAGAAACAGCTACCTTATGTTGTCTCAGCCTCGGGATGCTACTCTTTCAAAACCATTGAAATAGGTGTTTGCGATGCCGCAATCCCATCCAGTATTTTCCGAGATGAAAATAAGTAACACGAAAGCAAAAATATGTGAACTACACGGATATATGCCATCATGCTTTCCGACAGTAAGCGCGATAAAGCAGACGCTTATTCGTTTCCTTCGTTCAGGCGATACTGTAATTTTATTCAAAGCACGCAGCCATACAAGTGAAGTCAAAAAGATAACTTGCACGAGCTGTCGCATGTAAGTAAACACTGCTGAATAGCCAGATTTTGCACTAAACGAATTTTTTTTCTTAAATACACACCTGTGACGTTTCACGCATCTCGATAATATCAATTTTATGCAAAGTCAGGATTCATGTAGGCAATATGGTAATTGTATTCATTGAGAGCGATCTATTCGAGTGCAGCAGACACGTGGACTGTCGCTAGTAAATGGTACTGCATACTCGGAAATCGCCACAAACGAAGCAAGCATTTTTCGTAAAAACACCTCTGACGTTTCACGAGAGGGCATCATGACGGCTAACATTAACATGTAATGACCAAGACTAAAACACACAAAAAAAACAGCGACTCGAAGGAACTTAAAGTATGTCGAGGAAAAACACACAGCTTGCTGGTACTTAATGCTCGAAACGATCTTTATTCGATAAGTAAAACCAGTAGCGAAACCGATAGAAAATGTGAGGATGTAAAAATTAAAAAAAAATGCAAACAATAACAGGGAAGGATGGAATGAAAAGCCCAGTACGGCACTTTGACGCGAATCCCACGCTATGACGTCAATTTCAACAGAGCTCAGAATTATCCCTCAGTATGGTGAATGTATATAACCAGTGCTGCTTACATTGCATGTTAAAAGTTTCACACTGTTGCGAAGTGACGGAAGGACGCGGGTACACAAGTTCGACAACTAGTGCGCGCTTTTTAGAACGAACATGGACACCGTATTCTCGATTGGCGCCAGCCATTTCATCGTTAGGGACGGGCAAAGCCCACTCCCGCTTCTGCGGGAGACTGCCAGCACGCTAGACGGGCCAAGAGTTTGCCGGAATTTAGTCAGATGCGCAGGCGCTATTTCTTTCCTATTATAAGTTGCCTAGCGCGTCGACGTGCTTGAAGATAAGTTGCCCAGGTAGCAGTGGCCAACAAACGGAGGTAATGTCGAAAAAGAGAACTCGAGAGCCGAATGATTATTTCGCGCGGAACTGACGGGGCGCTGCTTAAACAGCAGAGTAATGGCGGATCTCGGAGCGATGTCAGCACTTTACGCAACCATAAAGTACGAGTATTAGTGTAAGGCCGTACTTCGCCATGTTCGCATAAGTGAGGTCTATAGTAAAAGAATGCCGCTGACACACCTGCGAATCGAACCAAACTCGTGTTCAGCAGAAGAGCGGCTACAAATGTTGGGTCGTCATAAGTTGCAGCTATGAAGTTGCAATGCAATGAACAAATGGGCATACGGCGAGAGCAATAAACGTAAACAAAGCGTAAGTAACCGCACTGTTTCTGACAAATTTCAAAGCAATAGCGTGGACGGTTCCGGAAACGCCTTCACGCTAACCAGATGAAAACAGCGCACCACTCCTAATGTAGAATAGAATCGAACACAGAATACAAAAATAAAGCAATTTTTTTTCGCGGAAGTAAGGTGCCGGTATAAAGCTGGCGCGCGCAGCCCTAAATGTGTTTGTATCCCTCCGACCTATTCCGCGGCGACTGCAGTTTTCTTTGCAATGCAAGGAACCCGGATAGTCGCGCCTTCGCACGGAGAAAATAGGGGGGGACGGGGACGTTCTAGAAAGGAAGGCCAGTTTTCAATTCACTTTTCAATTATGGGGAAGTGCCATTCGCTTGGCGTCCCCATTGGGGAGAGAACGCACGGGACGACGCAATGGCGTCGCAAGTCGCATTCCCGCGCCGCTTGCATTACCTCGATGCGCTCGGTCGTCGTCGGGGCGACGGGTAAACAACCGAGTGGCGGCGTAACTAAAACCCCCCAAAATAAAGAAGCAAACGAGCAAAAGACAGGAACACGAAGACGCCCAAAGAACGACATAGAGAGAAAAAAAAAAAAAAAAAAAAACAGACGGCGCCCACTTTGACAGCGTATGTTTTGTGCGACTGTCATGAGAAAAATGACGCTGGTTTCGAGAAAGGGTTCGGCAAACACGCGAAAGCGTATATATGCCCGGAGGAAAAGAGAATGCGAGGCGGCGGCTCTGTGGCGTTAGCGGCAACAGCAAGAAAACGAGATTGAGTTGCGAGGAATCGAGGCTCCTGCAGGGGAGAAATGCGAAAGCGCGTGCCCCGCGAGAAATTTCCGCCGCCTGTTTTTGGCGTTACGGCGCTGATTGTACCGCGGCCTGGGAGCATATACAGCATGCTCGGAGCGATGCAATGATCATTTGCGCAGGCCTGCGAATAGCGCCGGTACATTGAGCTGCGAAAGCAGCGAGGTGCGGCTATATTATTAATAGAACGAAGCCACCGATGCGAAATGCGGCGCGTTCTAAATACTTCGCTATGGCTCGAGTAGCCACAGCGCAAGCTACCTTTATATGAACCCAACGAAGTCGAGGCGAGTCGGCTTGTCCGATCGAAATCCGGTACTTGGGTTCACGGAAACGTAAGCGTGTCGGGCTGACGCAATGTCGAGCGGGTTGAGACTACCCGACTGCGAGGTAGGGTGGTCGGGTGGATTGCCTCGCTCGATTTATAAACGACCCGCTTTGCGAAATACAAGCAAACGCAATCGGCTCGATTCGGGTCAGCCCAACTTCTAATTCGACCCGCTGGCGTCGTCGCGTTCGTGAAAACAAAATTACAGAATCCTCGGAGGAGAAGACGAGGCAGATGTAATACGGATGACACATTTACAAGATACGTTATGAGATCAGCTGAAAGATCAATCAACGACAAAAATTGGGAAACATTTTGGTAAAGTAACCAACCCTATCTGAAAGTTTGCATTTCTGAGAATGGAGTCTCTTTTTGCGGAAAAATCAACGTAGTGATAGCACTGCTCGATTTTCTCTGGTGTGTTTTGTGATAACATGCGCCACAAAACAACCTACGCAATTCTAACGACGCAACCCAAATAGTTGTCTGATGGGTGAACGTTCCTCGGGAATGTGCAGACTCGAAAGGCGTCTCTTTTTTCCTGGTGGAGGGGGACGGCGCCCGACTCCGCGGCCATGGCGGTGAGGCCCGTAATCTCGAGTATTCGGCGGCCGGACTTGCTGGCAGACAGGCGAACGATTAGTGCCGTTTTCTGTGCTTCTACGATTTCGCTCAGAGTGTTGTGGACCCCGAGCTGCATCAGCTAATCCGTGCTGGTCGTCACAGGGATACCGAGCACTCGTTTAATGTTCTTCCTGATGAGTGCGTCAATCTTGTTCTCCTCAGACCGCGACCAGTTTAGAGCGGAAGCCACGTAGTTGATATGGCTCATGAGGAAGGCGTGGTAGATCCTTAGGAGGTTGGCTTCGCTGATGCCACCCCTCCGGCTCGTCACTCGATCGTGAAACGAGTCTGAGCATGTTCTCCGTCTTCGCCTTCCGGCGCGCGATCGTTTGCACGTTGCTGCCCTTAGCGTTGATGATCAGTCCGAGCACCCTGAGAGGAAATCAACCCTCGGGATGCGCTGACCCGTCTTCGTTCTGAGATGGATCGGTACTTGATCCAGCGGCGTGCCATACTTGCGGCCCTTTCTGTCGGGCCGATACAGCAAGAGCTCCGACTTGGTCGGCGAGAGGACCAGTTCCGTGCCCTCGAGGAATTCTTCCGTGACGTCCAGGGCATTTTGCAGAGCCTGCTCCACCGCTGCGTCCGACCCGCCGCCGCACCAGATGGTGATGTCGTCCGCGTAGAGAGCATGATTGAGATTGACGCCCCCGATTCGATCGAGTCGGACCAATAGGTCTCTCAATGGCGATGTTGAAGAGCAGTGGAGATAGCACCGCACCCCGAGGCGTGCCGCGGGCTCCCAGCGCGTATCCGTCCGACTTGATCTCGCCCAACTTGATAGTGACCTTGCGATCTCTGAGGAAAGAGCTGACGTACGCGTTAAAGCGTTCGCCGAGGTTCAATCTCGAGTTTCTCGACACAGAGTCGAGGACGTGCTTGCGTTTGACGGTGTCGAAAGCCTTCGCGAGGTCCAGCGCCAAGATGCCTCGGACGTCTCTCGTGACCACGTCGACTATCTGCCTCTTGATCAGTAGCATGACTTCTTGGGTGGACAGCGAGGGTCTGAAACCGACCATGTTCGGCGGGAGGAGCTGTCGTTCCTCGACAAACCTCGATATTCTGTTGTGGATGACATGCTCCTCCACCTTGCCCACGCAGGACGTGAGCGAAATGGGTCGCAGACTGTCTATGGCCGGTGTCTTGCCTGGCTTCAGAATTAGGATCACTGTGACTTCCTTCCAGGCATCCGGTACGGTGCCGGCCGCCCAGGCCTCGTTGATTTCCTTGAGTGAGCAGTTCGATCGAGCCGTCGTCCAGATTTCGGAGGAGTCTGTTCGAAATCCCATCCTGCCGGGAGCCGATCTTCCGTTGAGGCCTTGAAGGGCCGCTCTGACTTCCGAGACAGAGAAGGGGGCG
This sequence comes from Dermacentor silvarum, assembly GCF_013339745.2. Classification (NCBI taxonomy): domain Eukaryota; kingdom Metazoa; phylum Arthropoda; class Arachnida; order Ixodida; family Ixodidae; genus Dermacentor; species Dermacentor silvarum. The sequence goes on from NC_051159.1 coordinate 75,812,942, forward strand.
TCGAGGTCCTCGTCCGCTTTGCCGCCGTATAGGTCGGGTAATCTTCCGGCCCGGACTGCCCGATGGGGAGGTAGCGACGCGCGACTTCGTCCATCACTTCGTTCGTAGATGCGCCTTCGCTAGTGAGCTTGTGAACCAGCCTGTCGATGGCCAGAGTGTGGTTTCTCTTGGACTGCGTGTCGTCCAGTAACTGCTTGAGGAGGTTCCACTTGCCTCCCGCGCATCTGTCCGTCGACCGACGCGCAGACTTCGTTCCATTGCTGCTGGCCGAGCTCCTTGCAGTGCGATTCGATCTCGCGGTTGAGGGCCGCGATCCTCTTCCGGAGGTTTCGATTCAGCTTCTGCGTCTTCCATCTGGCCGTGAGGGAATTCTTGGCTTCGACCAGGTGCGCCAATCGAGCGTCCATGCGGTCGAGCTTGAGGTCCGTTTCGACGGTCTTGGTGACTGCAGCCACGTCCTTCTTGAGCTTCGCTACGAAGTCCGCGAAGGTCTCGTATTCTTCGTGGTCGTCCTTCCTTCTCTTGCGGAAGGCGTATCAGTCCACTATTTTGAAGGCCCTCTGCGGGGCCGCGCAGTCCGGGAGGGAGATTTCCACGATATAGTGGTCACTGCCTACGTTCTCTTGTAAGTTATGCCACTCCGCTCTCGGCGCGTTCTTGACGAAGGCCAGGTCCGGGGTGGTGTCTCTCGATATCGAGTTTCCCATGCGCGTGGGTTAATGGGGGTCGGTGATCAGTTCTAGGGAGCTGTCAGTCTGCATCAGTCTGCAGCCTTTGCGAGTGCTTCTCACGTAGCGTCAGGCTTCGTGCGGCGCGTTGAAATCACCGGTCATAACGAGCGGCGTCTCTCTCGCCTTGGTCGTTAGGCTGTAGAAGGTCTGCCGGTTGTCCCTAGGAGAGCAGTACACATTGATAACGTAGACGCTGTTCTTGATCCAGCTGTTGGGTATGATCTCGACGAGCGACGCTTCCAGCTTGGTGTTGCCAAGGCGCAGATAGCGCTCCTGGAAGGCACACTTCTTTGCAATGAGTGTCGCGATGCCGTACCCGTTCTCCGCTAACAGGGAGACGGCTCGGTACCCCGGGAGGGTAATTGTTTCCATTCCCGTTTCCTGTAGCAAAATGACGTGGGGCCTCTCTTGCGGCTCCCGGCTCTTGATGAACTGCACCAGTTGAGGCCTGCGCCTCCGGAAACTGGCGCAGTTCCACTGCCACACGATGAGCTTACTATCCTGTCTCGCCATGGTTGGGCTTGTTGGACCGGAGGTGGGCTGGGATGCCATCTTGATCGTCAGCCCGCGACTGCTGGTTGTCTTCTAGCATTTCACTGGACATCGCCTCCGGCCTGGCGGCGTCGCCGTAGTCTACGTCACAGCGCTTGGCAAGCTCGTTCTCGAGCAGTTGTACTCTGAGTAGAAGGGTCTGGTTGCTCTGTACCAGCTCGGTAAAGGATTTCTGCATGCGGTCCAAGGACCTCTGCATGGCAGCCTCCGCCATGCTCACGTCCTCAACAATACCCCGGGAGGAGGTGGCTCTGCGCTTGGCCGCCCTTGCTGTGGCTCCTTCTTCCGCAGAAGGTTGCCTTGCCGCGGCCGCTTGGGCGGCGCTATAGCGTTTCGGAATGCCTCGAAGTCGGCCTTCATTCTCTGGATTTCCTCCGTGAGACTGGCGTTTTCATTCATCAACTGCGCGATCCTGGGATCGTGCGCCCGCTCGCTCGCCTGTGCGGCGCCATGATTCGTCTGGCCCGTCGGCTTCGTCTGTTTCACTTTGTCGGCCCAGGTGGGACCTCCTGGGATGCGCGCCTTAGACTTGGAGCGGCCCCTAGACTGAGAGCGCCCTCCTTGCACGGAGCGCACCCTCGAAGAACTCCTCTTCCTTAGCGCTGACGTCAGTGCCTGGCTCACCTCATGTGCCGCGTTGGCGCCCTTCTTGGCGGCAGCAGTTTTCTTCCGCCGGCGTCTTCGGCGTCTCTGCCTAACGACTTATGGCGTTTGGAAGCGGTGCTCGCATTTACGGTCAGCCGTTGGGTGAGGGCCCCCGCATATGCCACATCTCGCCTGACACTGGTGGCCTTCGGTGGGGGACGCTGCTCCGCGTCCCCTGCACTTCACATTTGGGGTTGGACATACATCGGCCCTGTGGCCCAGTTCGCCACAACCATAGCACACATCCACTTGCCTTCTGTATAGAGCGCAGGGCAGCATGCCCGCGCCGCACATGACAAAGTTCGGCACCATCAGTCCGTCGAATAGGACGATAACCGTGGTGGTGGTCTTGATGCGACGCACCTCCAATGCGGTGGGGTTCCGGTGGTTTACAATCATTGAGTGGAGCTGAGCGTCGCTGAACTCGGCGTCGACTCCCCTCACAACACCCTTGCACGTATTGTCCGAGGCGGCCATGTACGCCGCCACCTCAAAGACCCCTTCGCGCAGGGGAATCTGTTGAACTATCGTGTAAGCACGCGCGTTCCTTTCTTCTGGTGTTGAGACAACGTAGATGTTTTGCACGTTGTTGGGGCAGACGATGTCTTCGCCTACCTCGTCGGGGGAATTAAAGCGCCGCCGCCACAGCCAGCGCTTGTGACACCCTAATAGTGCTGATCTTTTTCACGTCGAGGCCACCCCGTGGCCTAACGATGACTCGAATATGCTCCCGAGGCAGAATCGGGAGCCTTGAGGCGGCGGCCAGCTTCTTCAGCGCGTTTCGCGGGGCTGCCGTGCGGCGGCCGCCCCTGCCGCCTCCCTGCTTTACCGGGCTCGGCGTCGACGCGGTAGCCTCTTGTCTTGCCTTCTTATTCTTGCCCGTTGCCAGTGGTCCAGCCGGGGCACCTTGCTTCTTCGGGGGTGATTTCTACCCCCTCCACCATCTCGACTTCGGGCATGATGCCCCACCACCACCGAGTTAGGCCGAGGCCTAGCCTGTGCTTCGTCACCGGTGTTAGCCCATTAGGGTTAGCTCCGCACGGCGTCGCGAAAAGTTCAAAGTCGTATAATAGTTCCAGAAAAGCACCAACCGAAATAAATCCGGTATCAGGCTTGATCCCCGCAACAAACTGCGTTGAATGGTGCACAATAATCAAGGGTTTTCGCGGACTTTACCACCGAAAACATTTGAGGAAACGGGAGCCGATGTTTGCGCGTCCGCACTTCCCGGCGGACTAGTCCGCCTCCCGGAGACAAGAGGCTCGTGCTTTAGAAGCACGCGCTGACGGGCTTGGCTCCGCATCCGAATACTTGGTGCCATAGAGTTCCTCACTATAACACCTAGAGGGTAAACTGGCGCCACCGTCTATGCGAGTTTCTTAAAGGGCGCCGTGCCCTCATGGGAATGACGGGATATGTGTCTGCGAGGCTTGTGTTGGCTGGTGTTGTACGAGGCTTCGTCTAAGACGTGGCTTTAGCTACACAAATAACGCGTTCTTAAAATAAAATCTACATAAATAGCTTTCATTCACCCATATTACATCTCTCAATAAGTTTACTCACCTACAATGCAGAATAAAGCGAAGAAAAGCAAGAACAGACGACAAGTTGTTCCAAAGCGAGCGAGAATCTTGTCTGCCCTCCAACTTTAGCGGCCAGCTGATACTTTTACGTTTTATAGAATTGTGCATCCAATAGTATGTCCTCAAAATTAAACAAAACATGTTTTTTGCGTAATAATAGAGATAAAGCAATTTTTTACGTGCTGTTTTAGCAGGAAATGAATCATTGTGACAGACTAGTCAGGCGCGTCTTCAAGGCGTTCTGGCTCTCCAAGAACGATGCCAATCCGAATCCACAATATAACGGCATTCCCTAGCATACCACAGTGCAGCAGCGCCACATTTCCCTCTAGGTTTTATAGTATGAAACTCTATGCTTGGTGCAGAGCCCTGGGGGACCGCGGAAAATGTGCGCTAGCTCAGTGCATTGTAAAACGAGCCAAGCGCGCGGCAGAGGGGGGCATCCCCGAAACACGAGCGGCCACCACATCCATTCACCATCCACGCAGTCCAGCTCGTCTTGCGTAAGCAACCGCCGCTGGGCAGCGACCCGAGCTCGAAACGCGCGGGAGAATGAAGAGGCCGTCGAAAGCAGTGGAACACTGGTGGACGCGTTGCTCGGACGGGGAAAGCGCTTGCCTTTGATGCGGTCGAAGATGAATGTGTTTCATTAGTAGAGCAGGCCAGTGCACCGCCTTGGCGGACGCTTCCGCCGACGCCACAGTGACACGAGCAGTAAGTATACCGCGCCGTGATGGAAGCGCCGCGCTCGTCGTGATGGAAAGCGGAGAGGTGGGAGGGCCCGGAGAGAAAGGTCGCGTCCAACGAGGACGCCACGGCCGGCTGAAATATTGCACTCGATCTTACTCCTTTTTTTTTTCGGGTTTTTCCATCTCTCCAAAGGGACCGCTTTGGTTTCGGTCGATAGAAGCGGCCATTTTGAAATACACCGGGACGCTAATGCGGGAATCCTCTCACTGCCATGCACCGTGAAGCCCCGGTCGGAGCCACGCGCATTCAAGGGCAGTCATATAGAAGCGGAAGTAAAGCTGGGGGCGTCTATACGAAATCTATACGCTTCCGAATCGGCCGCTATCCGGGAGGAAGTGGGTAGCGCAGGCGAAATATTTTTTAAAATTTGTTTTATTTTCTTCTTCAGGGTTTATGGGTGTGAGTTATGGGCCGATTTACTTTCTGATGCTCGGTTAAGGGTGTAAATTAGTTTACAGTGTGGTCCACCTTTATAAGTAATTCATTATTGCTTCGGTCAATACTTGGTAGCATTATTTCCTACTTACAATTAAGACGACCAGTTAATAATAATAATAATAATAATAATAATAATAATAATAATAATAATAATAATAATAATAATAATATGGGGTCACCATGCTTGCCGAGCTCAAGACAACAATACATCAGGTGTTACAGGAACATATCTTGTTTTCACAATGAACATGTAACCATCCGTTGCGTCGAGCATGTAACCATCCGTTGCATCAGTTACCTATGTAACTGAAATTGCGTGGTACGCCCAGCGGGTGACGGAATGACGCAGACGCCGCATTGACAATACCTATAGGGGCGTCCAATACTATTGGAGCTCAGCACCAACCTGATTTAGCTTCCACACACACGTGCGTGCGCATTGTAAAGAGAAAAAAGTCGCAGTTTCGCCCGAAAGGCGAAGCATAATTGCGATAGCAAATTAGTAGAGAGCTATACGAAGTAAGGGTAGTAGTTTCATCGGCTGCATAAACTTGGACACATTCGCTTACTAACTGAATTAACAAGCATGGTGCCAGCGCGCACAAGCAAACATGAATACACCACACTCGATGACCACAGACCATTGTCAAAACGCTGGCGTGAGCAAGCACGGCGGCAGCAGCGACCGAAGGTTCGTGCGGTCTATCGCTTCAAGGGAAACTACATACAAATGTATACAAGCATACAAAGGTAAGAGCCGTGTGGAGATCGCTTTCAAGATACGGTGCGCGCGACAGCCCGCAGCCGCGCAAAGTACAAGTACGCAGTTCCTGGCAGAGTAGAAGGTGCACCCCCTACTTTCCGCGCTGCCTTCCCGCTTTCCTCCTTTCGCTTGCGAGATTGAGTCGCTAGTATCCCTTGCGCCCGGTCGCAAGATACGCAGTTGGTGCCGCAGCTAAGTGTCGCCTCCCATCCCTCTCTCCCATACCCCACGGCCTTTCGCACGACGGAAGACGCGCGTTTGCTCTCCGTGAAAGTGCGCGCATTCACTCGCACATACAGCGTGCGGCGCGCGGCGTCGATTTTATCGCCCTTAGACTTTATACGGAATCTCACGGCGACGGCGAAGACACCGACGGCAGTAATGCGCTTGGAGTGTCCATATAATTGCTATCGCACTAAAAAAGCTTTGGACTGGAACGTGAACCGAAGCAGGACGAAATGGAGTAGCAGTATACGGCACACATCTATCGGGTGCACGACCGTGGGCTACGGATGCGTACCTTAAGAGACCATGCGCGTGGGATCGGCGTTTTCCATGCCGCGCTCGGGGATGCGACAGTCGCGAGGCGACCTCGCATCTGACTAGGAGGAAGCCGCGGGGAAATGGAAGAGACGAAGAGAGAAAGAGACGTCGGTAATTGAATCAGTGCGCCGCGCCAGCGCAGCGTGCGTAATCCCCGTCGCGGGGCCATTGTGCCAGCGTTCTCGTCATCCCTCGGCGCCCGGGTGAGACGCTCGCTAGAGGGCCCAGTGTGTCAACACTGCGGCCGACCAACTGAGTCTCCTATCGCGCCGCTCAGCGGCATTAACGCGGACTCTCGCGCTGGCTTATTTCACTCTCCCAACCGTCTTCGCACTTCGCTCTACACTGCGCATAAATAATTCTTGCGTATACTTTAAGGGAGCACAGACACACGTCGTTCCCCAGTGCAGGATAGCAAACAGGGTTTTGCGTTCTGGTTAATTCCCCTGCCATTTTCCTTTCTTTCGTCCCTCTCTCTTATGTGCACGTGTACGCACGACAAACTCGCTTATATATGCTTGCGGTTCAATTCTTGACGAAGGGTAGGCATTTTTGCCTACGTAAGTAACGGGCATGCGGGCGTAGCCCCTGTTTTAGAACTCCACGGAGTTCCGAACAGCAGTTAGCATAAATTTTATAGTTTCCTTCAACGGTACTTGAAGAAAACTATAAACTCGTCCTTATTCCACACACTTATTACATCGCCAAAACATTAGCCTTGACATGCCGGACGCAACCTCCACTTTCTTTTTTTTATTCGAAAGCCCTTCATATAGCATGGCACTTCCTAGAATGGTTCTCTCAACAAAGTTTTGTTGACGTCTGAAGCAGATATTTTTAGGCGAACTTCTACGCCACATCTGCAGTCGCAATAGAGCTTCGCTGTAAAAGAAAAAAAAAGTTTAATTTCCTAGCGCCACTACGTAACCAGTGCCTCAAGACACAGCGACATTTACCATGGTGCAGGCGACAACAGCGAGGTAGCACACAGGCGGGCCGGTGTGCAGCAAGGAAAGAGAAGCAAGGTTGCAAGAAGACAGTGAACGCGCGCTAGTAGACATCGGCGCACCGGGCACATTTATTGTCGGCACTGGAAATGACAGGAGCGCCAGCGCCGCGTGTTCGAAGCAAACAGTTCGTGGCGATCGGACGAGGCCACCGCCCTCCCGTCAAACGCAGCACGGGGACGGCCCAGCATCGGCGCACATCCATCACGAACGCATATCAGTTTCACGTGCGCGCGACCGCGTGCCACTGCACCGTCGGCACAGCCGCCATTACAGCATCCGGACACCAAAACGTAGGGTGCAGCCACCACCAACTACATAGCACAAGGCATGTTCACTCCGATAAATGACGTCATGCTACCTGGCCCGAAAGTACCATTGCCAAGCCTGGCGTGACGAAAGCTGTGACGTCGAAAGCACCGCTGCTTACTCGGGAGCATCCCCACTGCATTCTTTAGCAGCCGGGCCAGGTAGCATGATGTCACGGATCGGAGTGAACAGGCCTTGTGCTATGCAGGTGGTGTTGGTACAGCGCTCAACGCCCATACGGACCCGCGTGTGTATGTATATACGCTGTGTTCGCAGAAGATGGCTCGTCGGCCATGCGAACTAGACGAGCTCATCTAGGCACCCCCGCAAGATGGCGACACAGGCCCACCCTTTCTTCCACCGCGGGCCCATCGACCGCCTGGAACTGCCGACACTGCGCGCGCGTTGTAGTAACATCTGACAGGTAAATTTTAAACCGAACCACGCGTCGCGCACTCCGGTGTGTCCTTTCCGCTTTCGTTCAAAGCTCGTCACGTGACGCCAACATGCCACAGACCACGCGTTCTCCCCTCGACTGGGAGTACAGTTCCGTGTACAGACGTCCGCACTCCTGTCAAGAGCATTCGAGTACATACATCGCGGCAAAGAAAGAGATAACGAGGCCGCAGAGAACACTACGGCAGCTGTGGGGTTTCAGGTGACGGGTTGAATACTACGTGGCTCGAGTGTCCGTGGCGCGTCTTGGCTCTTAAGCACTCTTTCTCTCAAACCAGTAATTAGCGACGGAAAAAGAAAAAAAATTGACAAAAACTTCGTTAACTTGTGTCAACGGTTGTGCACGTGTGTATGTGGCGCGTTGCCTGTCTCCTAGTTCTATCTTTCTACCTCCGCTTGCTCTCTTCTTATCTTTCAGCCTTCCACTCCTCCTTCCCTGGTGTAGCGTAGTAAACAGGATTTACTGCTCGCTTTGACCTCCTGGCTATCTCCTAGCTTTCTTTCGTCTCCCTCACGCTTTTCTTCAGCCACGTATAAGAACAAGGGCATGACTTCTTTTTAACACACAAAAATACTGAAACTTTGGCGGCGTAATCGTGCGCTGTACTTCTAAATTATTAAGAAGTAAGCACCCGTCGACGAAACACACTTGTACCCTTACAGCTAATATTAGGAAATCAAATGTGAAATTCAGGGGTTTTAAGTACCAAAACCACGGTCTGATTTTGAGGCGCGCTGTAGCGGGGGACTCCGGAATAATTGTGGCTACCTGGGGTTCTTCAACATGCGCGCAAAATCTAAGTTAACGGGCGTCTTTGCATTTCATCACCATCAAAATGCGTCCGCCGAGATCAGGTTCGAACCCATGGCGTTGAGCTGAGCAGCGTAACTACTAAGCTACCGCAGTATTCCGCGGTAGCCAGTATTCGAGTATTCGAAGCTAGCAAACGTTTTATTCACACACTGGGCCACGATGCTACAAATCTACCTACTGCATACGGAAAACGCAATTCATAGGTTAGTTCGATACGATTGGTATGGATATGAAACCGGTCAGCAAAGACAAGCCGTGGACGATCTTAGCCCTTCTGAAAAAAAAAAATTATTAAAACCCTACCCCCTGTAAATTTACCGGAGGGGCAACAGACCTGAAACGTCGTCTATCCTAGAACAAAGACTAAACCAACGTTATAGAATGTTGTATATGTTCAACGCATGCCACCGACGTTCGGAAGTACGGCAGCGGAGTACGGGGCGCTGTGTAGAGCAAGGTAGATGCGAAAGATGAGCTTGTCCATCGAAAATGCTCTCCACGTCAAATCGCTAGCGCTCGGATGAAACCACTCCAGCAGCTCGGCTTGCATTACAGCTCAACACTCGTGAGCGCCCTTAATTAGCCACACGGGGCCGAGCCCATAGAGCCGCGTGGCGTTTCACCGTTTCCAATTAACGGTAAAACGCTCTTTCATTAATTAAGACCTGAGCCTGTTCCTCAGTGTAATGTTCACAGGAATCTACCGGATACCCTCTATGCAGCCTACCGTCCTAAAGACACCCGGTACTGAAGAGAGAGAGAGAAAAAGAAAGAAACATTCAAGACGCAATGCTTCTTTTTTTTTCGTTTAATCCAGTAACTTCCTTCGATTGTTTATTATAATTATGTCCTAAGGTACCCGCTCATCGCGTTATATTCACGTACATCCCACTTATGACTTGCTATGCAGATGAAAAAAAAAAAAAACGATGAGAATGACAGAAGGCTCTCTGAAAGCCAACCGAACTGGAAGTAGCGAGATTGGTCACATTAGTCGTCGTCATCATCATCATCCTATATTTATTTCCAGTGCAGGACGAAGGCGCCTCTACCTGCGATCTCTACCTACCCTGTCGTGCGCTAGCTGATTCCAATTTGCGCCTGCAAATTTCTTAACTTCATCACCCCACCTTTTTCTGCCGTCTTCGACTGCGCTTCCCTTCTCTTGGTATCCATACTGTAACTCTAGTGGTCCACCGGTTATCCATCCTGCGCATTACGTGGCCTGCCCAGCTCCATTTCTTCCTCTCATTGTACATTAGTACATGTAAGTAACCAATCCGTATTGCTCTTTGCAGCTTATACAAGTTGTTTAAACAATATAACTATGAAAGTGTTCAATAATGGCTTCTTACGCCCTAAGGCGCCTTGTCTTATATGCAAGGACGTCGTAATGGACTACCTTAAATTCATTTAGGCCTCACAAGTGCACAGAAGTTTCAGTATTCATTCCATTTCGGTATGCAGCTGCCACTGCCAGGACTCAATACGGTGTCCCCTTGTCAATAGGACGACGCGGCTCTTGAGCCAGCAAGGCGAGTAAGCGTATATGGCGCACACGGACTTCGTTCTTTAATGTATATATCGCACGTCTCGAAGTAGGACCACGTGCACCTTATAGCGAGGTGCCTGCGACAGCAATCAATTGTACTCCGACCATCCCACGAAGCATTTTGGTGCCAGCGGTGCAGTCGCCTATCTCGCGCTTTTTGTCCTGTCGCTCCTTCGTCGCGCCGTCAAAGGCAGCCGATGCCTGTACTGAGCACGAAGTACAACGGGCGTACATCAGTTGCCAAGTCGTTACAAGGGTCGAAGCCTTTCGGAACGGCCCGTCAATGAATCGATAAGGCAATCTGCGTCCACAGATTCCGGTCTGGCCCGGCCTGGTTGTATTGACCGAGTGGCGCGCTGAAGCTGCAAATCCAAGGAATATATGAAGAGTGAAAAGGGGCGAGAGAACAGGCCACCTGGTCCGAAGCCATCGAACCGCCTTCAGCTCGACGGGAGTGACATCGAGCGTCCGGTAGTAACGCAACCCTCTTGCTTTGTGTCCGGCTGGCAATGAAGTCTCAGCAAGACAAAAGGAACACGGAGAGCTTAAGTTCGCTCTCTCTCAAGGGAGAGAGAGAAAGGATGCAAAGAAGGGCAGGGAGGTTAACCAGAGGTAGTTCCGGTTGGCTACCCTGCCCGGGGGGTGGGGGGATAAAAACAGAAAAAGAGTAAACCATCAGCGATGTGAGGCAGCAATCACGAGAGTGCGACATGGAAAGCACATTGAGCATACTGTGCCGTGATTCGGTCGGCTGCGCGCCAAAAACGTGAGGCGTTGTGTCACCTGTATACCTTTACTGCAGAACTTGGGCAAGGAGAACGAGTAAACGTCTGGCGTTGTTGATATTATGGATACCTTTGTGTCGACGTTGTGAAGGCGACTATTTTCTCCCAAAAGTTACGCCGGCTTTTACGAAGTACCCTATAAAAATGTGCGACCATTAAATGAACGTCAGGTTCGATTAGTTGAAATATACAAATAGAAAATAAGGTGTTCGTGCAAGGCCTGCAATCAGCATCCGTCAACGTAGGGACCCGTCTCCTGTGCTAGCAATGAACTCAGTGCACGGGCATATAATGATAAAGTTATTTTGACGCAGCGGGCCCCACCAGTGATATTCTCAACGGCTCAACTGAGGGCGTGCAGCGCAAGCAGCAGCAAATCAAGGAAGAAGAGGATCACTGTTTCAGAAATTTGTGTGCAGTGTACAGTAACCGGCCCACAATTCAACACTATAGGTATATCTTACACGTAGCCGCTGTGCGCGGTCCTTCCAGACTAATTCCGCTCCGAAACTCTCCCGCAGCTCTAAATGAACATCATCCGAACAAACGACTCTAATTGAACTGTTAGCTCTTGTTATGTGTGGTGTGTAGAACCGCAACACCTTTCAGGTAATTTTGCTGTACAGGATTCGCTTTAACTGCGACATTTATGACATGCGGCCACTAAGACGGCACGTTTGGTAACAGCCACACACAAGTCACACACGCGACCCGCCAGCCGGCACATTAGTTACAGTCACGGGTCGTACACAGATGATGTGTCTCGAGCCTGACGCGGGAACCATTCATCTCGCGAAGCCATAGTTGCGTCGAAAAAAAAAAAGTAAGAAAGAAAAGAAAACACATGCTAGGCTTGCGGGTATGCATAAAAAATAGTAATAAAACCAAAGCGCACGAGCGCAACCAGGAGCAACCAGCATCGGGATCACGGTTTCCACGTGAACGCTCCGAGGCGCCGGGCGCACATTTGGATCGGGACCACCCCCCCACCCCCCAGGGGGGTGCGGGTATACAAGCAGCATCGAAGGCAGCGCCAGCAGGGCGTCATGAATGTCGCTCCAACCTCGCGCTGTAGGATCTGTCGCAGTGAACGATGGAGGAGGAAGAGGCGGTTACACAGTGCGCGGATAAAAGGAACCCGCACGAAGCAAACGTCGCTTCGGTGTCTCGCCAAGCGTGCGAATAAACAACGCAGTCGGGACCGTCTTCCGACCCGCATCCCCGCCGGCCGGCCGCCCGCTTTCTTACCCTCCCTGTACGGATGAGCGCGCACGCGGGCCCAGGCTCTGCTAGAACACTCGCGCCTGGGAGCACACAGAGCTGCACGACACCGCGCGCGAGACCTTATCTCGCGGTCGGAGTCCTTATCTCGCGGTAGTTTGCCCCGGAAAGCACCAGACGGAGGGGGGGGGCAGTGAAATGGACGGCGGCGCGTGGGCGTCAGCGCGAAAACCGCAGTGTGCCACGCCCTGCGATCCCAACCGGGAAACTAAAGCGCGCACCTGGCGAAGCGAGTGGGGTGTATAACTGCATCTGGGTGAATGTTCCTAGCGTTGAGGGAGGGCGTCCGTTAAAAGTTGCCGCATTACGACAGGACAACACGCAAAGGTTTAAGCACGGTGAATCGCGTAACAGACTAACGGGAAACTGCAGCCACACAGAATCAGGCTCGTTCAGCCTCGTCCAAATGGATATCTGACCAAAGAAATGTATAGCTACGCTTAACTACCGCTGTACCCGGTTTAAACTAACAGGATGCACTCGGGTTAGATTAGGAAAAAAATGGCAGTGACGGTGTCAATGTACTCCTGAAGCAGAGAAGGTGCTTTTTTACTTGCTCTCCATCGGGCTAAGCATATTCTCTTGTTGGTACCAGAACTGCTTCACAGCAGGAAAAGTTTGTAGAGTTTTAAACACAGGCTGTTTCTAAACCTCGCTCGCTTTCGAGAAATTGTCAAATGCCCGAAAAAAGAAATCCTGACATTCAAATAAAGTAACGCAGATTTACAGTATATATATATATATATATATATATATATATATATATATATATAAGTAATATCTGTACCTTCCTTTTAAAAGCCTAAATCGACGAAAAACAGCCTTCCGGAAAGAAATTCAATGAGTAACAGACTGAATACAAAGAAGGTGACAAAGTGCGTAACCATCTAAATTTGCACATTAATTTTGCCCCGGTAAATCGGCCGGGCAAAATAATTGGGCCACGCGAGGAAACAAAGACTGAGAAGCAAAGGATGTACACGGAGCCAATGACGGAGCAGAGGCAATGAGCAGGTAAGAACGCAGGCAGATGGCGAGGAAGGGCTGGTTGATCCGGCTGGATGCTTGCGGGCAACGCTCGGAATGACAGCGCCCGAAGCGGCGGCACCCGTGGCAAAAATCGCGACCAGGAATCCCCGCCGACGCTGGCGAGTCTCATACGCCGCGACAAAGCGTGTGCTGGGAGGCCTTCGCGCCGTAAGAACGTGTCCGCCCGCAGCGGGAGACCGAGAGAAGAGGCAGTGACGGTTAGGAAGCCGTGCGACAATAACACAGAAGATAGTGCAACACACACAAAAAAGAAAACAATACAGATGTGAAGAATACCTACAGACGAAAAGATAAGACAAAACGAAAAGGGGCAAAACCGTTGACCTCCCGTGGAAGATGGGCTCACTGTACCATACAGCACGATGGAGCGGCTAGGCGGCCAGGGAGGGGGGGGGGGGGGGGGGGGGGGGGGGGGGGGGGGGGGTTGCTGTCATCTTTGCAGCTCCGGCATGGCGATACATCGTGCTTAACAAGAGGCCTGTCGCGCTCAATAAAGGCCCCGGATGTTGGCGCTTCTGCGAACATGAGGCGCGAGCGTGCGGAAAGAATACGCGCTGCACTCAATCACGACGGGTGCGAGAGGAGGGGCCGGAATAATTATTTCGAAAATGGCAGAGGGCGCTTAGGAGCTCCAGAGAGAAGCTGTGATTCAACGAATGGAAATGCGCAGTTGGTTAAAAAGGTAGGATCGGTTGCTCAAATCGGGTTAAGCAAACCCATTTCGAGCGGTTCGGTGGGTTCTGAAACAGAGGGTTACTAAATTCAGTCGAACGATAGCGGATGGCGAATAGCGTTAGTGCGGCCGGCAACCTACGTAACGTACCTCTATATTACAGGCTGTGGCGGTGTCTCCGTCGTGCTGTAGACTTCATTACCTTCCAACTTCATTTACATTAATCAGTATTCGCTTAGAGGGCCGTTATCGCATTAAAGGATATACGAACGAGATGCACACATTCAGGAATGAACTAGCCGACGTGCGTGATTGAGAAGGAAGAAGAGATTGGAGATCGGTGCATTTCAAGCATATCGCCTGGCACAAATTCTACACAGCTAGTGGCCTTCTGCACTCTAGACTAACCACGCACACACGCATAACACGAACGACGCACCACTGACAGTCAAAACAATCCGTCGTTCCCAGTTTCTTTCTGTTCTTTCTCCCGTCATTTTATCTGAAACCAATGTCACTTTTTCTAGTGAAGACGCCGATAAAACGTCGCAGTTCACTCGCTCTCCGCATCGTTGTGCCGAAAACAGATTGTTTCGATTTCCTGCTCTCGGCTGTCGAAACACCTGACCATTTTAGAAATAAAAGTAAAGGGAGACAACCAACAAGGCGAAATGCAAGAAAAAATGAAAGTAAAATAAAATAAAAGAGCAAAACAACAGCAACATAACACGTATGAGAAGACGTAGAGGCAGAAGTTGAGGGAAAGGAGAGAGCGAACAGATTCCCCACTCCATCACGCGGCGGCTTCGCAAAGTTTACGCAAAGCACTTCCGTTCGCCATTCGGGCAAGGCCCTTTTGGTCGAGAGTGCTCGCAGTCACTCTCCGAGCACGCGCCGGACTGCAGGCACGCGACTTCCGCCGTCAACGGGGTGACAACGTCGAGGAAGCAGCAGATAGAAAAAAAAAAAAAAAGCGGGATACAAGATTTCGCAGGACAGTGTGGAAAGAAAAGGCAGGAAAGAGAGAGGCTTCTTACATCAAAGACATAGCAGAAGCGACGAGAAATAACGCAAATGAATAATGGTGATGGAGGCAAGAAGAACTTACAGTGAGAGAGGGGAAAAAAGGCGAAATAAATAAACCCGGGCTTTCACGTGCCGGAAAAGAGCCTAGAGAGGATCAAACGTTTAGGGCAGAAACAGAAGCGCAAAAATGAAGAGCAAGAAAAAGAAGAAAGAAGCGCGAACCAAACAGCGGTGAGGAGAAAAAAGAAAGAAGGGCTAGAAAAGAGGCAGTGGCTGAACGGAACCGACAAAGTCCGCACTGCGACAGGCAAATCCTTGTGGAACAGCACAGACTGCTTCTTTCCTGGTATAGAATGCTAAGATGAAATATAAAAAAAAATGCGAGGCCAGACATTTTGAAACGGAAGGAGCGGTGAACGCACTGGGAAGATAAAAAAAAAACGAAAATCTGATACGGAAAACTGTGGGATTTAAGGTCCCAAAACTGCACAATCGGCTATGAGCCACGGAGGAGTGCGAGCTAAGGATTATTTTGGATACCTGCGGTTCAATTACGTGCACCCAAAGCACAGTACAGAAGTTTGTTTAGCAAGGAACAAAAAATCACCAGCCCTTCCCCTGTCGAGACAATGGGGCAAGCGAAGCTTGTGTGTGTATCTAACCTTCCTGGTGATTTTCGTTCTTTCTCTCTATCTCTTACTGGTCTATCTCTCTCTTCCTTTCTCTCTTGCTTTCTCTCTCTCTCTCTTTTTGTCCCTGGTATGTGCCATTGAGCTTGGACCCTTTCTGCACTACCACCAGGATCGGCCCACTTTTCAGCGTGACACCACCACCCCCGTCGACACTTTCTTGTGAGCCTATCAAGCTTCGTTTAAAATAGCTCGGGGGAGGGGGGGGGGGGTGACCTGAACAAACCAAGCACAACTGCATATGAATGAAGTCGCGCGGAGGTTCGCGTGGAAGTGAGTTTCAAGGTGTGTGAACAGATGTGACGGCACAGGGGATGTAATACGATGAACGAACGCTTTAATGTGGACTTGAAGACACATCAAAACCTACACAGCAATGTTTTCTGAGAGGGAAACGAAACACCCATTAAAATATTATCGCCGACAACGTCGCTACCACGAAATGGCTGCTTTTATGGAAGAAGAACGTAAACTTTATTTTCAAATCAATCAGATTCGAGCGAGGACGAGAAAAATAAAGTGAAGTGTGCTGTGGCAGGGGCGTGAGAAAGCGAGCTGATTTAAACACTAGAATTTCATTCATTTATTCATTCATACTTCGGGCACCTATGAAAACGTTAATGCTACTGCAGGATTGCCTGTAAAGCGTGCTCTGCCGCAATAAGTATAACTGTGCGGAAAAGCGTTGATTGGCCGACTGCAGGGTTTGGGTCGTGCCATGTAAACAATCAGTAATTTCGCCAGACAATCTTTGCTTCGTTCGGCCTCTTCCTTTGTACTTCATTCAATTCATACAGGAGTCATCCGAACTTTCTTTTCCGTGCTCATTCGTTAACATCTACGTACTACACGATCGATTACGATACCCATTAATTTTTTTCTCGGAATTTCATAGCATTACTATGGCAACCCCATGACCAGACAAGCGCAGAGGTTTTGTCTTCTGTCAGAAAATTCTCTGAACAGGCGGAATCTATGAATGACGCACCCCGCAAAGTTGGTCACATTGCTCCCTCATATGCAGTGTATGCTTGAACGATGAAGCAGATGTTGCAACGGTTGCTATAAGGTAACCTTTTCTTAGACAAAGCACTTTCGACTTTTTATGTATGCTTCATGTTTCAACTTTTACCTGCATCGTCGATATCCCCCACACCGTGAGTACGCGTTGCTAGAAGTAGAAAATGGCTGCTCGATTAATTTTTATATGGCTCAGCAACCAGAGGTAACTGAAGTAACAAGAGAGTAGATGATAATGACGGCATATGACTTATGCTGAAGCAGCAATTCCATGTGGTACTACTTCTGTCAGCAACTTCTAAATTTAAAAAAAAAGTGCAGACAAAGCAAGCTCCACAAAAAGAAAAATAAAGGAAAAAATTAATACAAGAATGAGGAACAAGTATCGGAATTTTTTTATCGCAGAGAATAGCACGAAAGCTGGGAAGTTTTACTGAGGGAAAATAAACATTGTAAAAAAATATTCGTATCAAATACCGAGTCATCAATTAGGGGAAAAAAAGAAGAAAAGGAAGAATGACTGCACATCGCAATCAATGCACTGGCAGCGTATAGAGAAACAAAAACCAAACGTCGCAATTTATTTATTTATTTTTTTTTTGGCATCGTAGTCCTGGCGCCGGGGAGGCAGGTTGATGTCTTAAATTTCAAAGCATCTTTTTATTCAGATTTTTTTTTTTTGGTCTCCGGCCATTTGTGGCGGCGCTTTAAATGTCATCGAGACTTGCTGTGATCAGTGTTACGATCCTTCAGAAGTATAATGAAGTACACCTTTACCAGTACGAAGTTAACCAAGACCGAGCAGACACCATCAAAATTCACGACGTCACGGCGGACTGGTGCAGTGTCGCCACCCGTACGGTTCTCGTTCTCGCGTATTTCTACTGGCTGGTCAGACCTCTTCTCCCCGTGACATTTATATATTGTTATGAGTGTAATTTACTAATACAGTTTAACCTTTTTGCTATTTATTGGCCCTTTAAAGCGCCCCAAAGGGAGGGTACCCGAGCGCTTCAGCATTCCGCCACCATGGGAGTGCCGCCACCGCAGCCTTAAATCGAAACCACGACCTCGTGCTCTGCAGTAAAGCTACCACGGTGGGCGCACTTCCATAATAGAAAAAAAAAGGGAGACAGATAGCGAGGACAAAAAAAAAAAAAAAAAAAAAAAAAAAAAACGAACAGCGAAGACGGAGACGGCGCGTTTTATGGCGCCAGGAAAAAGGGAGCGATCAAACTCGCACGCTTCCCCTTTTTGTTCTAATGCGCCTTGCAATCTTGCAGTTCTGTTCACACACGTACAAAAAAAAAAAAAAAAAGCCCCACTCGACACTGGTACTGCCTCGAGTCTCTCACTCTCTCCGCACTGCTTCACTTCGTCGCATAAAGGCCATCTCGCACGCGGCTCGTTATGTCAGCGCTGTGGCCGGAAGCGAGCGCGAGGCATGCTGTAAAGAACACCCCGAATACGCAAACTATATAAAGACAGAGCCACACGCGTTTCGCTAATTACGTTGCGAGCGCGTAGTCCTAACGGTGTGTAGCGTGCTATGAGGAATAAAAAAAGAAAGATAAATGAAAGGGCAAGTAAGCGTACTGTATACAAGAGGTACAAGGCGTTGCTAGGTTATAGACGACCGCGAGGGCAAACAAGTTACACAACGTGCGGCGTTGGCAGAGGGTAGAAGTGCCCGAAATTACTGCACGCGGAAAGGGTCGAGAGAGAAACAACTTTATTTAAATTAAGATTGTGCTTGGTCACTGTGGGTGGAGCCCCTCTTCCAGGGCCCCACTGGCTATTGCGGCACGCCGGGCCTGGTCGAGGGTCGCCAATTGGCTTCCCAAGTCCAGTTCGAAGAGTCGCGCCTCCCACGACCATTTGCTAAGTGTATCGTTAAGTAGCGGCGAGACGGCGTCTGCCGGACGGAAGGGGTCGAAAGACGACACGAGTAGGTGACAGGCAGTGTCTGTAAAAGCGGAATGTGCCAAAGCACAAACCACTTGGCTCATATCCTAGAGCGAAGTGCACGGACAATGGAATTAATGGACCATTTTAGCATCCGCTCTTATATATACTGTCAGCTCACCTTCATTCTGATCTTGTGACAACTAAGCATACGCATGACGAGTCAGGTAGCGGGCGCTATGCTAGTTACCTGACAGGGCAGCAGAGACAACACCAAGCAGGAAAACATTTAGCATAGTCCCAGCTTACAAATAGTGTTTTCGGCTACCTACCAGTAAATATGCCATTAGCTAACGTGTTCCTGGCGCATGTAGAGCTCGGAATGGTAAGTTAGCGTGAAGCTGGTTTCCTGGATAGTAACTACGGCATAGCTGTGAGTAGTAGTGATATGCTAAAGCACGAACTTCCTCACAGAATTCTGGGCAGACGCGAGGAGCTGAGTGCGCATGCCCCGTGGCAAATGCGCGTGAGCCTTGGTTCCGTGTCAGCGCGAATCGCGGAGCCAACTGCGGAACCAAAGCCAGGACGCTATAATATAATTAACTGCTTGTCAGCGTATTAATAAGCATATTTTATTTGCCATACTGCACAGAACTCATTTGCCAGATTGACTGTTCCTGGGCTTAGAGATCGATTACATTGCCCTGCAATCTGTTATAGCCTCCTGTTTAGCTCAGGTAGAGCAACCACCCCGGAAAGGCATCGGTCCCTGTTTCGATCTCCTGACCAGGGCGCTTTTTTTTTCTTTGAACTACTATTATTCCTTCCTGAGACGCCCTTTGTGGCTTTTCCCTTATACCTTCGTCTTCTCAGGCGGATGACTATTTTTTCTTTCTTTTTGTGAATCTTCATCCGCTTTGCGGATTTACAGCAGCATCCGAAAATATACACTTTCTTCTAGATCGATCAGTAAACAAGTAGCACGCATACTCGAAGCCTCTGTGGCAGATTACTGATATGCGCAGCACACAGGTTTTTCTACGTTCAGATATAGATACGTGTTTGGTTTCGTTTTCCTTTTATTCCGCAATATAAATCGACGGCAACACTTGGTTCTTTATCGAGCAGCAGTAAGTAATATGGCGAGTCAACTATCTTCATTTGGCTCAAATTTGGTTCACACAACTATTGAGCCAGTGCTAACTAGATAACGTGAAAGGCTTATTGAATGACGAAAGGCCTTCCGTTAGCGAAGTGATGAAACTGCAAGGAGTCTTCCCGCAGCAGCTTGCATTTATCGTCATATATTACTCGACTCATTAGTGGTTTGAGCAACAAAACTAATAGGTTGCTTTACATTACTAGCAATCACAGAAATTACAAGATGCATGCTCGGTCATCAGATTTACCTTACTTTGGTCCACGTATGCGATGGCTACAATGATCCCTGTTGAGAAACGTGTGCTGACAAAACCATTGCTCCTTACCTGCAATGAAAAGAAAGCGAATAGCGAATAAATATATGCGTAATAGCTTTGGCAAAGTTGTCATTTGCACCATGTTCGCGGCAGGCCGCATGTGGCGATAATGGAAGGCAGCGTAATATGAGTATTTGATATACGCGTGCCGTTCCCCATTCTTCAAAACAACAAGAGAAATGTAGTAAAATATGAGGTTTTACGCACGAAAACCACGATATGACTATGAAGCATGCCGTGGTTGGAAACTTTGACTACCTGAACTTTTTTGACGTGCACCTAAATCTAAGCACGCCAGCGTCCTGGCATTTCGCCCCCATTGAAATGTGGCCGCCACAGCCGCAATCGAAACCGCGACTTGCCTTCGACTCAGCCGCGCAACACCATTGCGACTGGGCTACCACGGCATTTGTTCAAAACAACAGTGACAAAATGACACAATGGTTAATACACAGAGTACAAGGCTTGAGCAACAGCTGTAACCAGAAGTGAGATCCCTCTATTCCAAAATAAGAAAAAAAAAAAAGAAAACGCGTTCTTACATAAAGTGTATGTACGTCACCAATGAGTTGAGAGAAGTAGACAGGTTCTTTGGCTAACGTTAATAAATTGCGGACAACCCGCTCACCAGGTATCCAGTACTGTCCTCATTGTTCCATTTTCTTCCAGTAGGCAAATGAGTTCCTCCACATCTGCACCCGTCTTACTCGCTTCAGTATTATGACAGCTTTATACAAAAAACGCGGTGGGTGATACATAGGCCACATTGTATGACGTCAACATAGGCGATATTGTATTACTCCATGTCGGATGATTACTACCCCTCGTGTACCTAATTTTCATTTACACTAAAACGATCGCGATCCATTGGTATCCTTTCAGACACAGTTCGTCGTGCGTCCGGGGAAATTTCCAGCTGCGTGTCACGATAGCAAGAACCTTGCGTGGACCATAGAACGCACGATTCTCTGAACAGCCAAACTAGGCCTCAGTATGGAAACAAATGCCTGAAAAGCTGCGAAGCACAGCTAGTCGTCTCACAAGT
This sequence comes from Dermacentor silvarum, assembly GCF_013339745.2. Taxonomy (NCBI): domain Eukaryota; kingdom Metazoa; phylum Arthropoda; class Arachnida; order Ixodida; family Ixodidae; genus Dermacentor; species Dermacentor silvarum. The sequence continues at coordinate 75,834,037 of NC_051159.1, forward strand.
TCACTATTGTGAACAAACGAGACCCACGTACAACAGCAGCAGGCGGGAGGAGATATGCAAAAATACGCAAAGAGCAAACAAAATGGTAAGGAAGCCCCAATGTTGCGTTTCTAAAACAGTGCACAAATTTTTGCTGCCACAACGGAACAGGCCGCAGAGGACGAATGAGCACCCCCATCTGGCGTCGCATCTTTCTTCAGCGCCCCTTCGTGCCACTTATACGCACACCAATGAACCAACTCAACGTGCTGCGGCAACGAGTAATGGGTCCAAATTAATGAACGCACGGGCCCTTGCAGGTGGATTTGACGCAACACCTCCGCGCAGGAAGTACCGGGACAGGAAAACGAGGGACGAAATCGGCGTTGCTAACTGCTTTCTTCGTGCGTTCAATGCGGAATGAAAACAAATTGCGCGGGGCGGGGGTTGAAATGTAAGAATGGGACGTTCAGAAGAAGCAATGGCACCGCAACACATGACAGAGAACACCAACAGAGATAATGAATTAAATGCATTCAGACAAAGAATCGTGGCAAGCTCTCATGGGAGCATCGAAAATGGGCAATCTACGCGTACATGCTATTCCTTGCAGCGAGAGAAAGAAAGAGGAGGAGGAGGAGGAGGAAAAAAGAAAGGAAAGGCAGGGAGGTCAACCAGACGCACGTCCGGTTTGCTACCCTACACGGGGGAAGGGGATTAAAGGGATGAAAAGAAAGGAGAGAGAGAGGGAAGAAAGTACTCGCAGTATGAACACGTGCGGTTGTCCAGAAACACCAGAGGACATAAGGTGTACCTTTGGGTAAGTTGGTCTCATTGTGGTAAAAGAACACGTAGCAAAACTTGCACAGACGAAGAGGAAGACGTATAAAGACTGTATGCGTCGCCAGCGCACGTCTGCGAGTCCCTATGCTGATTTACCATAATCAGTTGTCGGATGGTTTCTTTCTCTTGCCGCCTTCCTCAAATAAAGGGAGCCACGTACAGCCAGTAGGTTACAAAGCAGCAATCGTGTCTCTCTAGAAAGTACATAATCACGCAGCACCTTATTAGTGCACGCACGCACACGCACACACGCAATTTGTAAGGTTTTCTTCGCTGCTACATAGGCCCACATAAATGAAGAATACCTTGAAATCGGTGACGTCACATCGCGACACTGAGGCTTCAGAGTGTTACAAATATATTTCGCCTGAAGTAATAGTGCCAGTGATAATGAACCTTGTTTAAATGATATCATCTAAACTATCTTAGCGTTGCTCTTCAGTGTACATTGACGTTTGCAGACAAATAGCGGCGACAAATGAGACAGCTGGAACAATGTCTCCACCACCTGTCACCAAAGAGCACTCGGTTCGCACCATTTACGCATTCCTTTCAGCCTATTATGCTCCGCAGGAATATAAGCAGCAGTGAATTCAACCCCTACTGCACATACCCTCCAACAGGCGAAGTCATCGACACACACTCCACGTTTAAACAACGTTCAGCACGAAACGGAGAAAAACAAGACAAAAACAAGGCGATACAAAAGAAAATCTACAATAAAGACAAGCTAAGTAGAGTATGTCGAGCTTGCAGAATACCGAAGCAAGTCGTGGTGAAAGAAGACGAAATAATTATTACCGGTGTACTTAACAGTTTGGTGCATTGGCAGCCAACCTCTAATTGTCCGCTCGTATGAAACGGACGGGCCGCCATTTTAAATAGATATTTTAAGGCGAGACTATTGTAAAGGCAATAAAGAAGGTGGCACAAAGGCTTTCAGAGTACTGGGGTAATAAGAAGATATCCAACTGAAATAACGTGCAGGAACCGTAGCGTAAGTGAATTATGGCCGCGGTCGCCGACAGCTTCAATCTTGCTTTCTGTTCTTGCCATACCATTGTATTACCGTTTTATTTTCATCTTTATTATTTTTAATGCCTCCGCTGTCATCCGGTATAACGAGCACCGATATGGCGACCCCCACACAGCCTGCACAACTGGCTGCAGCGTTCGTTCATTGAAATTTAACGTCTTCATTACAGCAAGCTGCGTTTTTTTTTCTTTTAAGCTGTAATGTCGACAGTACTAATTCTTTCCGAACCGCTACCAAGTCACACAGTATTTCTTCATTAGTCGAGATGGTGAGCTTTTTTCTGGAAGTTGGGGAAAAAAGCATGCTTAGGAAATCCTAATATTTTGCAAATGTTATTGTATTTATTTTTGAGAAAAAAAGTAAAGAAAAAAATGCATCGAGAACTAGCTTAGGAAAAGGGAACGTCAAGTAAGCGGGAAGTACTTACATATCCACTTTTACGCAGTGAAAGGAAAGGCATAGTACAGAACCACTCAATGAGCTTGGAGAGTTAATGTTAAAGTTGGTACGCCGCACTGCGCAGTGCCAGCATAATACCACCCTGAAACATAAAGAGAGAGAAAAAAAAAACGGGCCTTGACTGTGGTTGTTTTAAATAGCGTTAATTGCAGTCCAAAAGCATTAGTCAGACTGATATTGTGTTACATTAAGGAGCCAGAGCTAGGTCGAGCGCCCATTGAGTAAAGAAAAAAAAAAGAAAAGAAAAAAGAATGCTGTGACGTTCAGAATGCGATGCAGTGACCTAATAGCTGGCGCGATATTGTGCTCGTAGCATTTGCAGGTTAGCGCGAGCAATTTCCTTTCGAGTAGCAGAAAGTCCAAGTCACCTTGCTTTTCGCAGATGGCGCTCTCCGGTGGTTGTGAAGTAGATAGACATGGCCCTTCCTTCCTCTTCTTTCTTATCTTGCCTTTCGCTTCTTACAGCTGGCTTCGTTCAATTGTATTTTTCACCTCTGCGCTGGTTTATGGTTAAGCTGCGGATCTTGGCGCCAGCCAATCACAGCAGCTGGCTGTGCGCCCACCCTATCCATGTGGAATAGTCTCTGTTGCAGCATCGACACAATGGCTAAGAGATGAACATTTTGACTGGCCATGTATGAGTCGGAAGTTTCAATCCTCGCAGGGCCCCGCCGTGTTAACCAATAACAGCTTTCTTTGTATATATCACTCAAAAGCTTACGACGATGTCGCATGATCAAACGAGAATGTCATCTCCTTCAGGCCACTATCGGCATCATCATCATCATCAGCTTATATTTACGACCACTGCAGGACGAAGGCCTCTCCCTGCGATCTCCAATTACACTTGTCTTGTGCTGGCTGATTTCAACTTGCACCTGCAAATTTCCGAATTTCATCCCCCCACCTAATTTTCTGCCGTCCTCGACTGCAGTTCTTGGCACCCATTCTGTAACTCCTTGGTACCCATCGGTTATCTACCCTACACGTTACATGGCCTGCCCATCTGCATTTTTTTTCTCTCAATGTCGCCTAGAACATCGGCTATCCCCGTTTGCTCTGTGATCCACCCGCTCCCTTCTTGTCTATTAACGTAAGGCCTAACATTTTTCGTTTCATCGCTCTTTGCACGGTCCTTAACTTGTTCTCGAGCTTCATTGTTAACTTCCAAGTTTTTGCCCCTTATGTTAGCACCGATAGAATGCAATGATTGTACACTTTTCAACGACAGTGGTGAGCTCCCAGTCAGGATTTGCCAATGTCTACCGTATGCATTCCAACCCAATTTTATTCTTCTGTAAATTTCTTTTTCATGATCAGGGTCCCCTGTGAGTAATTGACCTAGATAAACGTACTCCATTACATACTCTAGAGGCTGACTGGTGATCATGAATTCTTGTTCCCTTGCCAGGCTACTGAACATTATCTTGGCCTTCCGTATATTAATCTTCAACCCCACAGTTGCACTTTCTCGGTTAAGGTCCTCAATCATTTGTCGCAATTCATCTCCAGTGTTGCTGAGCAGGACAACGTCATCTACAAAGCGAAGGTTGCTGAGATATTCGCCGTTATAAGCCTTCCCAATGTAATAGCTGGAATTCTAAGCGGTGAATAGCATTGGAGAGATCATGTCTCCTTACTTGAACGCTTTCTTTATAGGTAATGTTTTACTTTTGCTATAGATGACAACAAATGTCGGATGTGACTGTAAGGCAAGGCAATACATGACACACACGTCTCGAGAAAGACATGTGTGTGACGTAAGTCTATGCTTGTTGCGTTATCAAGTAACAGCGTCTTACGTTAGGCATGTGTTCTTACGTTCTGTGCACTTGTCTGCGAAACTGTGCTTTTCCTTCTGTTGTCGGGACAATTCGAAACACTTGTGTGTGCATGGGAATCAGTACGTACGTTTGGCTTCTTCGGGTTTCTGTACTTATGTGCAGAACTGATATTGACTAACTATATTGTGATACATCTGTGACACAGTGTGCGGCAAATTTTGTGATATTTTGTGCTAAGCGGTGAATAGCCGGTGCCACCACAGGCGCGAACAACTCTTATAACATAATGTCAAAAAAGAAGAAGAGGAAGAGAGAGGCGGATGCGAGCTTTCTTCGCAATTTAGCCACCATAAAATGACGTCGATTGTTAAGGTTGTCCCCGAACTGAATGTGTAAGTAAGTACCTACGTGACAAGCGTTTTATCGGTACAGTTATGGTACAGCAGCCCACGATGTAGCCAGTACACCGAGCGAAATCGAAGGTATTTCAGGTGTATTGTTGTAATTTTCATTACGCCTCCGTCGCAACATCTTAACAGGCGAGGTGCTGTTTCTTCCAAAAGGCGACACTAATCGAGACTTTTAACGTTTAACGTTTCAAACGAGAACGTTTAACAACTATACGTCCATATAAATTCTGGCATAATACGTGTTTTTTTTAAATGGTAAACAGCATTTTACACAGTTAGCCCTAGTCAGATGACAGTAAACAATATATTTATGTTTATCTATTACAACAAGGGCTGCAAGAAGATTGAAGTAGCATGCGGATATAAAAAAAGGAAACAACAAATAAAATATCTACATGCCGACGCAAAATGAGTCGAAGCGGCAGTAAGCTAGACCACGCAAAATTTGCGAAACCACACATTGCGTTTAGGCGCGTGCATTCGCAAAACTAGCATACCTGAAACCACGAAAAAAGGTACGTCGTAGTTGAACATGCCAGCACGTACACCCTTTAGCAGAAAAAAAAAGAACGAAGCGTAATAGCTATAAAGTTTATAACTTACAAACCGACGCGCAAGCAGCCCACGTAAAGTCATTTAAAGCCCGAACGCGCTTCAGGCTTGCGCACGCCCACGTTGTTGCACAGAACGTGAATCAGTTCAGCGAAGAGCCCTGAACACCGAGTCCCGGCTCGCGCGAGCGAAAAAAAAAAAAAAAAGAAAGCTTGTACAATCAGCAATATTCGCATAAAGAATAAGTAAGAACAGGAAAAGAGGATCTAATGCACGGCCTAACAAGATTCAGTTGCCCAGGGAGAAAACAAATAAACGAAAGGAATAATAACGAGAAAAAAAGAAAATGCTGAGCACCGGGCTTGATGTGTCCGCGGCAGCCGATGCGAAAGCCCCCCGTATCACTAGCGAGCATAATGCCGCGCGTTCAACCAACCGGCTGTTAGAGGCCGCTCGGGCGGAATTACAGGACCACGGGTAGTACCTAAGTAGATACCGTGGCTTCGCAGAGAAGGGCCACGCGGTGATCTCGTTTGGAGCGAGGCTTTAAAAAAAAAGGCCGGACTGTGCTATAGGGGCCCGCTTGTTTTGCCCCGGATGCGAAAGGCGCCCCTAATCTCTTTGTAGCTCCATCGCGATTTTTGTATCAAATAGGGACGGGTATACACAGACAACTAAGCCGCAAACAAAAGAAGAAAAGCGGCATATAAAAAACAAATCCAATTCTGGGCTAGCTCATACCACAAGTGAGAGAGAAAAAAAAAATAAAAACAGTGGCCGCTATATTCGCCGTCTTGTTTGCTAAGTTTGAACTGTTCTACATGGCTGAGGGCTCCTATGCTGTAAAAAGTTTAGCATGCTTTTACTAGCGAAATGTACTATCTCTCTCCGCACGTATTAATATAGATGCGCAAGCGAAAAGACGAAACACGGACACACAAGCATTCTGCAGGCGTGGTTTACCATCGTCGCGGCGCTGGCATCAGTTCCGCGAGTATACAAGAATGGGCAGCTTTGAGTCATGCCTTTTGGGCTTGCAATCTACTGCGAAGCTACTCAGTTTTGCGTCGTTTGTTCGTGTCGTTTGTTCGTGTCACGTCTGTTAGGTAACGCCGTGGGATTCTTGTCGTTGCACGTACAGCCGGCGTCAGGCTTAAGCTGAACACTGGCTGTACCAAGGGAACATTGAATGCATTGGGAGAAAGATGCGTAAAACTATCGCATTCAACACACCACAACAAGAAATATCTAGCACCCTTGGCAAGTATCATGGTGACTGTACTCGCCATATTATAACCAGTTTCAGAACGAACGTGGTAAAGATACTCTAAAATAATTATTTTCATAGCGTTCACGCAATTACCACTAATTGAAGGATTGCAGCCCGAAGCAGTGCACAAACAGCATACAAAAGCATAAGCGATGCCAACGCATTGCTTTTACGCAAGTAGCCATGCATAAAAAGCATGTGAACAGTTGCGGCCACCGCCCGCACATCCACTACCCTTTGCCATTCGCTGTGTCCCTATGTGTGCCGCTTCCATCAAGAAACTGATGAGTTCAAATCACAAATCAATCGGTGAATGCAAGTATAAAAACTTCGTCTCAAAACTTATCAACACAAGATTACTCGATGAAACGTGATATCACTGAAGAAATGGAACGGCTGCTCCAAGGCTCTTATTTCATGTCAATGTTTACGCCGCGTTTGCTTGAAAAGATACATCGGCTTCTCCCTCAACTGCGCCGCAAACCCTCATTGTAAGACACGAGGACAGAACCAATTTCGCCGCCACGCACTCGTTCTGCCCCTCTGCCGAAGTTTGCCCTTCCGCTGCACGACCACTGACCTTAATGCGGCTTTCTTGTTCAGAGTTCTCGACTCTCCTAAAGTAAGCAGGAGTTCGCTCGAACCCAGGGCTCCGAACTTGAGCCTCGAAGCGCCCGTCAGTGCCACTGAAAAGTAATTTTCGGCGTATACTTGTACCCATCAAAGATACCCTCTTGCCAGATTTCAGTCAGTGATATCGCTACGTAGTTCACTTCTTTTATTACAAATCAAGACGAAGATTACAAGGAGACCTTGCCTTGCCGGTTCGTCTAAAATAGCGATATAGATCAGCCGCATGGAGAACGCGGCGTCATTGCAAACTCCTCCAAAGACTGCCTTGCCACGGTGTGCTTTCGTGAACTTTCGTGATTTTTTTTTTTTTTCTTGAACCCGCGGGATTCATTTCCTACCGAAGTAGTTGAGCACAACATTCATTTTTCCGTGGAGCAAGTGTATACAGAGCAAACACTCCGAAAGGCTTCTGGAAGATTTTACTTTTCAATCGAGGCGCTCGCATTTGCTGTTACACATATGAACGACTGGTTGCTGTTACAGAAAGAACATGGAGTGCGCAGAAGTATAGAAAGACATAGTGTAAACTAACAGTGTGCTATAGAAAAAAAAAAAAAAAAAAGCCGGCAGATCCCACGCCCTGTGGGGAATCGATGTTACTGCGAAGCAGTGTGCGGGGAGCCTACCAAGTTAACCAAAGGACCATGAGAGCACCAAGACGTAGGCGGCTCTTTCATGACCTACATGACACGCATGTCATGAGTCCTCAGGAGTCCCATTAGCTACACCTAAGAGACCTTAGGGCGAAAGCCTTAGTCATACTCGTGACTATGACTTCTACCACCATCCTTTAGTGTTTCCTTCACTTAGAACCCACGTCCGAACCCATTTCTGTGGTTTTTGAGTGCCAATCTTTTTTCGCTGAGTCATTGTCATTTTTGCTCAGTCACGGTCATGACTGACTTCGACCACAACCTTAGCCTTTTCCTTCACCTAGTACCCCATCCGAACCCATTCCATGTGGTTTTGGAGTGTTATTTTTTTCGCCGAGTCATAGTCATGCTCATGACTGAGTTCTACCATCATCATTGACTGATTACTTCAATTATTGTCCACGTTCGAACCCATTCCAGTGATTTTTAGTGTTAATCTTTTTTCACTGAGTCATTGCCATTTTTTCTGAGTCATGCTCATGACTTCTACCAGCATCTGTAGTGTTTCCTTCACTTAGTACGCACGTCCGAGCCCATTTCAGTGATTTTTGAGTGTTAATCTTTTTCGCTGGGTCATTGTCATGACCTACATGACACGCAAGTCATGGCATTTGTGTCATGAAATATCATTTATGTTCGTAATATACTCTTGTCATAGAATGCCAATTTTGGTACATACCAAGTTAACGAAAAGACCATGAGAGCACAAAGTCATATATAGATATATATAGATAGATATATATATATAGATTAAAAAAATTAAATTATGGGGTTTTACGTGCCAAAACCATATATATATATATATATATAGATATATATATATATATATATATATATATATAGATAGATAGATAGATATATGGATATATATATATATATATATATATATATATATATATATATAGATAGATAGATAGATAGATAGATAGATAGATAGATAGATAGATATATAGATAGATATATAGATAGATAGATAGATAGATAGATAGATAGATAGATAGATAGATAGATAGATAGATAGATAGATAGATAGATATACTGTCAAAGTAGCAAATGTTCGCCAAGAAATGCTTCGCATTTAAAACAAAAGCATTTAGAAAGTATGGTGGGCACCCACTTGGAGAAGTAATCACCGATGTTGCGGTACATTTTCGGATGACACTTTAAAAACCAAGTTGAAAGAAATGTAAGGAATGCGAGACATCGGCCTGTATCCGCAATGTTTAATTAGAGAGGAGTTCAACTAAAGGGTACCCAAAACTGGCCCCTTCAATCTAGTGGATCCAAAAGCGGCGAAATGAGAAGTACAAAAAGTTTGGTGTAGTCGGAATACTTCTTTATTTTACTGTCCTTTAACTGAACTACGACCTCCTTGCGGAACAGCTGGGCCAAGATAGACTTGTGACTATCACAGTGATGGTCGGTTCCTGCGGCACGAGTGACGGTATATCTTTGCGAGGCGAAGAAAGAGGCAGCGGAAAGCCGAGTCAACGTTTATAGGTAATCTGTAAACCACGGGATGCACATCATTACACTTTTACAATGCGATGAGTCCTGTTCATTTGCATTTATAGAGACAAAATGTTCTTGTCGGCACCAAAAACTCGAAGAGGCTAGCAGAAGAAGCTAGAAGCTAAAGAAGGTCTTATACGCTTTACCGGAGCATCCTTCTGTCTTTTTCGTATCGCCAAACGACACTCGACCAGTCAGTGCACATATTCCTGCATCAGTGCTCTGTGTCAATTCGAGCCACAGGAAAACCGGGGCTATTGTAGCGACAAGAAATAAGTTCAGAGGATGAGAAGGAAAATTACCATCCGCGTTTCTCATATAAACGAAAGCCAGTATGCACAGTGCTGCGCTCGAGGTTATCAGCATCCTCCGCAGCCTGATCCTTCATTTCCTCGGATGGGACGGCGCAGCAACAGGGCGAGGCGGAAGCAGATCGGGCAGTAGAGCCGGGCTCAGCCACTGTTGCCAAGGTAACGGCATCCGCTGTGTGACGAAGCTCCGAAACAATACGCGGCCGAGTGCGAGATGCGGTAGAGAGATCATTAGGTCACAGAAAGAGCGAAGAAATGAATGCTTACGGGGTGAAAAAAAATGCTGCAAGGTAGCAGTTGTTAACGGTCGTGAAAACGACACAATATAACTGAGTCTGCACGAGGTACACACATTAATGGTTGTGCTACCCTCTTCAAAAACCTGAAAATCAAGAATGGGGCTGACAGATGGAGTAGCACACTCTGGTATAAAGGTCATGAAGAGGAATAAAATTCCTCAGAAAAGCTGGCTAACGTTTCGATAGGAGGAACTATCTTGGCAAGCCTTTCTGAGGCACCTTATATACCTTTAGGCCTTCAAAAACTTCTACTTTTGAAACAAAAGCATTTTATTTATTTATTTATTTATTTATTTATTTATTTATTTATTTATTTATTTATTTATTTATTTATTTTGTAAAGACTAAGTTAACTTAAACGCGGGCGCTCGCGAGGCGGGAGCTGGAAGAGAAGACGAGGAAGACAATAGAACGGCTGGCCAGTGACGGGTGCTGTCTCTGTGATCTCCTTTATTCCGTTACAGTTTGTTTATTTGGTGTGGTGGCACTAGCACCAGGCTGCGCCTACTGCAAATGCATAGCGTTACTGTGCAGCGGCCACCGTAAACATTACGTCTCATTGCGGTTTATAGTCGGCCACATTAGTATAGGGCACCCAATTTGCAAAAACTAAATCCTCGCAAAATCTAGATAGACACACAGAGTCGCCAATTCAAAATTTTGAATCTGTAGCACTTTTCGCGACCTACGGAGTGATCTACTCAATAAAAAGCGCTATGCCTTAACAAAGGAGAAATTGACATTTGTGGAAGGGTGATACGCAAACTTGTGTGGCCATCTGTGCAATCTGTGGCCTTGATGAGTCGAAGGCCATGTGCAGATCCGCGGCATAGAATACATTTTGACAGGCGCTGTGCTGACCGGAGAATGCGTGCCGGCGAGCCATGCGCTTCATCTGTGCAGTTTTCATTAGCTACGTGTACATGAACTCGATAAAGTGGGGTCGAATCAGCTTGTCGGGAAGAAAGCCGATCGTCGGTTTCACGTAAACGTTCGCGGTTCGGTCCGAGTGGGCGTCCAGGCGAGTTGCGAGTTTGGTCAAACCACCTGTGGCGAATGTTGGGTTGACTCGCCCGACCCGCTTGGCAAGCGAAAATTTATTTGAAGGAAGGCAGAGAGGTCGTCCTGAGATGCATGTAAACGCGGTCAGATCGGGCTGGGTCAGCTTGCCTGTTCATGCAAACAAATCCATTGAAACGGCGAAGTGACGTCTCTAGGGAATACGCAGGCGCGCTCTTTTCACACACACACACACACACACACACACACACACACACACACACACACACACACACACACACACACACACACACACACACACACACACACACACACACACACCACACACACACCACACACACACACACTACGCAGCACCCACAAAACTACGCAGTCACCCACAAAACTACGCAGTCACCCACAAAACTACGCAGTCACCCACAAAACTACGCAGTCACCCACAAAACTACGCGTCACCCACAAAACTACGCGTCACCCACAAAACTGCGCGTCACCCACAAAACTGCGCGTCACCCACAAAACTGCGCGTCACCCACAAAACTGCGCGTCACCCACAAAACTGCGCGTCACCCACAAAACTGCGCGTCACCCATAAAACCACCCACAAAACTGCGCGTCACCCGCAAAACTACGCGTCACCCGCAAAACTACGCGTCACCCGCAAAACTACGCAGTCACCCACAAAGCAACGCAAACTATGCGTCACCCACTAAACTACGCAGTCACCAGCAAGCATGCCCCACAAGGGGCAGCTGAGTTGCCGCGAAAGATGAGAGACGAGCCGCAAAGGCGGCTCAATGGAGCCGTCAATCGCGGCGAGCCGCACTGGCGCCGGCGCCACAGAACGGAGCGAGACCCTCGGACGGAGCGAGACCCTCTAGCACAAAGATGTGCCCGCTTCGCCTCGCGCGCCCTTTATTTACGAGAACGCCACGCAAGATAACGCCCTCGCTTAACCCCACCTCTTCATCGTGATCGATAGCATCACTGCGCCCGCAGCAGCACCACCCGCAGGCGCCGCCACGCTCACTTTCCTTTGTGGCTCGCAGCACCGAAACGAGAGACGCTTCCACCGGCGACCTGACTTGAACAATGGTACCGCTGCCGCCAAATTTGCCGGGTCATCATCGCGCACAAGGCAGTGGGCGCTGTTCGCACGCACCGCTGCAGCGGGAACACCTCACGAGCTGCGCTGTATTTGGCGCGACCTGCATAGCTGTGCACGATGTGAGGGCCCTGCTGCTGAATCTCTGTAGTGCCGTGTTGTCTTCGGAAGGAACAAACGCAGACGAGCTGCTTCGAAAGGCAACATGCTGCCATGTCACTCCCTTCCTGCTTCCGCGTAGTCAGACCGAGCATTTATGATTTTCCGCTTCTACGGTTGGAGAAATACAACAAAAGATAGCAAAGTGAGCGAGATTATTTATTTATTTATTTATTTATTTATTTATTTATTTATTTATTTATTTTACCCTCAAGGTACTGTACATTTGTACATTACTGAGGGGAGGGGCAAGATTATGACATAAAACAGCCCATAAATGGCTATGCAGTCCTGCGGAACGTCCAAGGAGACTCGCATTAAGTGCAAAGAGCCAAGTTGCTAATTTGTGTATTTAGTTATCATCAGACATATGGCTACGCTAGTGGACCCAGTCAGTGGCTGAGAAGCACCCGCATGCCTCAGCGCGATGATGCGCAGTCGGTGCTAAAAAATCACTTACGAGCCGAGTTTTTTTTTTTTTTTTTTTCCAGTATAGTAGCGCGGAACACTCCTAGGACATCAGCAAGAATGGCAACGTCCATCAGGAAAGTTGGCTGACTCACGAGCAGCGATCCGGTTTTTGCATTTGAGGACACCCAATGCCAAGGAGATTCATGCCGAGCTAGCAGCTGCGTGTGGTGAGAATGCTCCTGCTTACGACACTTAAGAAATGGCGTGGGCGATATCAATGCGGTCGAACAAGCCACAAAAAACTAAGAACGGAGTGGCCAACCGTCGCTCAATGGATAATCACGAATTAAAAACCAAGCCGAAAGAGGAAGCTCTATAGTGCTTACTGGCCGGCGGGTAATTGGACAAATGTGACAACTGTTGCAAAAAGCAGGCTAACGTGAGTGCCCGGCTCAGATTAAACTCCCGAGTCTCATCGCTCAATCTATGTTCCTTATTGGCAATAATACGAACCTTACTAACGCCCATCGTATATGTCAACCGGAGAAGTGCGCGGCGTGGCCGTCAGGGGGTAGCGTGACTGCGACGGTATCAGCGACGCCCCGAGGAAAGAAACAGCACAGAGACTAAATGCGCGCAGTTTCCTCACTAAACAAAGGCAACAACTGGGAAGAGGAAGCCCGAAGACACGCGCCTGTGGCGGGTGCTGACCCGTGGTCGCGGTACAGTCGCGGCCGAGAGACGACGAGGCGGATCGGGTCGAGGTCACGCGACGCAGGTCGGCGAGGCGCTTTAGCAAGGAGGCGCCCATTTGTCAACGCCCCGAGGCCAGACCGCACTGGGCTCTCGCCAGCCATCAGCTGGAGGGTCGTCCCGGGGAGGGGGGGGGGGGGGGGGGGACGGAGACGTAGCGGGCCGCGACAACAGGACGTCACGAAATCGATAAGGCATCAGAAGACGGCGGGTGCCTCGAAAGCAACGCCTCTAGCTCGTATTTTCCGTTTCCGAATGATATTTTGAGTTCCCGGAAGTCGGATCGAAGCCTATCACAGGAGCGACCGACAAAACACGGGGTTGTCTCTCCTCTGTGGTATATGTAAGAATAAATAAAACATTACGTTTAGACAGGTGATTTATGCAAGTAAGCGCTGGAACGCTGGCATTTGATAAACCGATGGAACTGCAAACCAGCGACGTAATGCTCTGGACAAGAATAGGGATTCACGGATCGATTACATTGCACGGTTAGAAATTCGTGCGAGCGCACAGCTTCAGAGGTTGTAGACCAGCGAGGCGGTAGAACGCGCGTGCCACGCGCCGTGTCCTGATACTCTTGGGGGGGCACCTCTCACTGCCGTCGCCGCTTTGCGTAGCAAATATGAGGCTGTTATGACACTGAATAACTTCCGGTCTTAGAAAGTGCTCTGTCTAAGCTCAAGACATTAAGAGTTCAACACTATGGTGCCGGATTTATTTACAAAGCTCCTGCTAGCTAGCTTATAGTCTAACAGGAGGCAACACTATGTGGTCTTGTGTCAGGAGTGTTCCAAAAACAAGAAAGGAGAGCGAAGATACCAACGAAAGAATGAAACTCATGTCAACGAGAGAAGGAGTGGGTCAGTCAATACGAGTCTTCTAAGAGTCTAAGGGCCACAAACTTCGTTCGAAGCGTTGTTCTTTCGAGAAGTCACTACACGCCGGAATGCTGAATTTGAATCGAGAACGGCCAACCGTTTTATCAGGAGATGCCGGACGGAGGCAAGCCACCCTCGTTAAAATAAATTATAACTTGTAACGCCGCTTTTGAGTAGGAAAAGAAAGAGAATAGCCTTTGTAATGGATTAGTATTAGGAGTGTCGAAGCGGGAAAAATGTGTGCGTCTGTGAAGTGTGGAAAGGCGGTCATGTGGTAGAGCTGGGATCTGACAGTGCTGTTCTCCGGTCCTCATAGAGCCAGGACGTGTGTCGAGTGAGCTCCTGAACAAAAATTTACAATGTACGTGGTGAAAGCGGTTTCAATCGTGGATCCGGAACCTCGAATAGGTACGACGTAACGCTAGCGCATTTCACTCGAATTTACCGCTAAATCACTATACTGAACTTTTTCTCCCTCTTTACGTTCTCCTGGTTTCATTTCGCTTATACAGAGCCCGTAACTGAACATTCAGTATGATTAGACTGCTCAGTACCATGCGTACTAGTTCCTTCGCTATGTCCACCGTTTTTACCAGCTCTCTGAAGCGCAACGTCACCTCAATCTATTCAGCCCCTCATTTTACTTGTATTGCACATCTCGTACTTCCCCGCCCAAACTGCTGCGAATCGAAAAATCTCAATTATGCACGACAACGTTAATAATGTCAACTCCATTACTCGCAGCGCTTGTGTTAACCGAGAGCCCAGTCGTAAAGCCCGCTCTGCCTCTGAGTAGGAAGTTATGTAATGAAGCCTCCTTGAAGTATGAACACTCATGAAAGAGACGTCATTTTTTAGCCGTACGCCTTGCATTGTATGCTTGCTTTTAAAGCGACAGCTTTAAGGGCCCCGTTACACAGAAATCCCGGCGTCGCCGCGTTGAGCATGTGTTGACCGTGAGCGAAAATTGTCTACCAATCACAGCGCGGTGCGTTTCTACCAATCGCAGAGCGGCGCACGCCGCTCGGTTCCTTGCAGCACCATCCGCGACACATCCGCGGCAGCGGCGGCGCCTGTCGTGCTGGAAAAGAACCAAAAAGCTCGCCTTCGTGCATAGAGTTCACTGCAGGCGTTTTCCGGTAAAGATTACGGCTGCATAAGCTGCAGTTGCCGGGAAGCGTGAGAGTAAGATCGCGTTCTACTCTTAAAAGCGAAGCTTAAGCGTCTCCTAATTTTTTTTAAAGTTTCTTTGTCCTCTTTTTCTGATTTAATTCGTCTTTTTGTCATGTGGTGGTGGTAGTGGTGGTGAATTGTAGCAACAGGCGGGTTTATCCTGGCGATCAAGCACGTCAATTGCTCCTCCCGAGCGTCTCTTGCAATATATTTTGCTTTAGAAGGCCGTCAAAGTTATCGTATATGACCAAGACAACGCTAAATACTATCCCAGCACTTTGCGACTGCAGTGCTACCAACATATCTGCCTTCCAGTGCGACGTTAAAAACAAAAAAGCTGTAAGCGCCGAAGATCCTCAAAACAAGGCCATTCTGAAACTGTACAAGACGAGCTTGACAGTTGCGGAGCCCATATGCCGAGTTCCTGGAAACAACAAAGAAAAATGCCTATGAAAGGGAACCAGATTCCTTCATTAGCGATAAGAAGGCACGCTCGCAAACGGCTACAAAACGAAACGTCTAACCCTAGGGGGCTTCTGCTTGTGCGATCTCCGGATGCAGAGTTAGCTGCCTTTTTTCTTTTCTTTTTTTTATTAGTGATGTGCTAGCAACGCTGCTCAACCTGCTACCAATCCAATAAAGGAGCATAAAGAATGCAACAAGGCAGCGGACAGAAGAGGAGGAAATGGTGAGTGGCGCAGGGGGCTGCAGGCAAACAGAGCAACGACGATCGCGTGCTTACGAGACGAATTTAGAGGGAACGGGCGTGTCTTATTGCTTGACGCGGACGATTGGACCGAGGAGCACGCCGACGCGCAAACGTCCAAGACAGTCACGAGGAGGAGGAGGAGGAGGCACAAATGCACCCGAGGAGACGACGAGATCACCCCGAGAGCCTCCGCGTCGGGAAAGGCATCACCATTACTAAAGAGTCGGAAGACAGTGCCTACCGCTTCCCGCATCTCCCTCGAGCTTTTTTCGGGGCGTACGGTCCCCACAAAGAGCACTGCGCTCTTTTTTTTTTTTTTTCAACAGCTAGCCCCGTTTACTTTCTCTCTCTCTCTGTCGTTCATTCGACGTAAGGCGAGCTAAAAAAGCGCCTGATTGCTACGATGTAAGTAGAGGGATGCCGGGTATCGAGAAGTGGCCCTCATTCCTACGCAGCCCGTAATGGTCTCGTGGCAGGCCCTGGGAATTGCGCGGCCTCTGGGTTCGAGCGAAAGGATAAGGGAGAACAATTTCACTGGAGAAGAGGATGGGGAAAGAAAAAAAAAAAAAAAACGGGTGAGCTCCGAGTGCGGCAAAAAAAGGGGTGCGCCAAGCAATATCGGAAGAGCGAAGACAATTAGGGTCGGCGACCGGTCAATTCGAACGTTTTCTCGAAGACAGCGAACGGGAAAGGGATGTAGCGCAGTCGGTGCACGAAGCGAGCGCGTTACTCAGGAAGCAAAAGCGCGGGGACACGAAATTGCAATTGACAGCTGCTTAAGCGGATTCAGTATGTCGGGCATATAGGACGGCAAGACTATACCTTCGATGTATCTGATGTGTCGGGGCAAGAGGGAAACGGAGAGCCAGGGGGCGGCAGGCCTTGCAGAACTGTTTAAACAATGCAAGAGCATTGTAAATAAAAGTGACTGCCGAGATGAAACAACTATATACCTATTGAATCGGCAGATATAAATGTATACTCGCTAATATTTGCACCCGGTATGGGTCCGCTTTAATTGCCAACAACTTCGTAAAGCAAAAGAGCATAATCACCAAACCATAGTGGAGGATATGCAT
Organism: Dermacentor silvarum; assembly: GCF_013339745.2. Classification (NCBI taxonomy): domain Eukaryota; kingdom Metazoa; phylum Arthropoda; class Arachnida; order Ixodida; family Ixodidae; genus Dermacentor; species Dermacentor silvarum. The sequence goes on from NC_051159.1 coordinate 75,851,068, forward strand.
AGCAGCTTTGTAACAGCATTTTGCACAGAAATTGTGGCGCATGTGTCTAATTGAAAAAGCGTCGAAGCCGAAAAAAAGGTAAAAAAAATTTTTACGCTCTTGCGAATCAGATCTTTCGACATGCGCGCTTTTACTTATTGGAATACTTACTCAGCTTACTCAGATGATACCTTAAGGCAGAAGTGCGGCATATGTCTTCAAAAGCTGGTGCACGCATACGTAAAAGAAGAACGCCCGAGAAAAGACGCATCAGGCGTGCTATCCCATCACTATTATAAATAAAAAGAATGGAACACTTCTACTCTTAGTACCTACAAAACCACGCACCAAACGTCTGCGCCATTTTTCCCCCTTCGAAGAGAAGAGGTCGAGTTAAAAATTCATTTGACGAACAGCCGGGAGCTCAACTTTCTCACTCGAGCCAAACGAGCCGCGACGCGTGTGAGGCGCCCCACCCCACGGAGATATATATGTATTCGCCACAGTTCGCCGGTGCTTCATCTTGCGGTAACGCTACAACGCTCAGAGCAAAGCCTTCATCTACATTTGTGGAGGTGCGACGAGCGCCGGCATCCAATTTGCATCGCAATGAACCTGAGCTCCCGATGGATCGGCGCGAACGGCACGGAGGTTATAGGTATACGAACAAAAAGAATCCCGCTTGCGCTCCTAACGAGCAGCAGCAGCCGCACGGGTCGTCCCGGGAAGCGGCCGAACATGGGTGGCAGCTTTCCGAACAAATTGGGCCATGAAGAGAGAGTCCAAGTGAAATGGTGATAAAGAACTGCGCGGAAGAATCACATGCGCGCCACCGGTATAGCGCTTGGCCGCGATAACGAAGCGCTCCACTAGTAAGCAGACAAAGGGAGAAATAAAGAGGAGAGGAAACGGTCCGCAACGTGCGAGCATTGCGTAAGAAGTTGAACACGAGCAACAACAATAGGCGCGCGCGCGCGCGCGCACACACACACACACACACACACACACACACACACACACACACACACACACACACACACACACACACACACACACACACACACACACACACACACACACACACACACACACACACACACACACACACACACACACACACACACACACACACACACACACACAATTCAAATTCATAGATATAAACTACAGTTCGGAAATCAAGAGCGAGACGACAGCTTGACGAGCATCATGCTGGTCCCGCATGCACAAAAAGTTCTTAGGCCATAATTGTTCGTAAGAACACTTTCAAGCCAATCGTGACGCTGCACTTATTACTGAAGGCGACCAGCCAATGACCGAGAGCACTTACAAACGAAAAGCTTTGTGAATTCGGCCTCTGGTTCGCTAGCCTACATCGAAGTTATTAAAGGGATCTATCTTCCTGCATGCGTGTAAAAATGTCGGATCGAAAACGAAAGGAAAAGCAGAGACGCTGCATGAAATTATCTTTCCATGTAATAATGTGCTGTTCGATAAAGACCAGAACGACCGAAAGTGGTCAGTAAGCATGTGTGAATTAATAAAGGCAGAAATTCACCCGTCTTGTATAGGACATAAAGCAGAAGTACGCGAGGAGGAGCGTTGCTCACTTCAGGCGAAGCTATAGCCTTGCAAATGTTGCCGGGAATAGCTCCGTCCGAGCGCCACTTCACAAGTGCCGTATAAGGTTCTGAAGCCCGTCACAATCCATCCGGTGACAAAACGGCATCTGGTAACACAAATGAATACTAAGGGCGATGATTTGAACTGCGACGCAACAAGTGGCGCGCTATCATTCCATGTCGACCCGCCGGTCTCGTCCTTCATACTATAGCTCCGTGTCACGCCGAAATTTTAGTAGAAGCCAAAGCGCTTCTCTAATAAACAGCTGCAGTGCCCTATAGCGAGAACAAAAGTTCACTTGTGCTTCAGTCCATCTATTAATTTACGTTCTGCGTCACATTCAGGACACTGGTAATGGTCGATGTCACCAAGAGCTTGGCAGTGTGCACATGACGATGCGCTAAATGCTGCATTTCACTACCACGCTGGAGTTTGCGCTTAACCTGCGCGGCTTTTTATTAAGATACATTGCCCAGCGTCGCCTAGCTCCAACGCTGCTGAAATGAAGACGCCACGTCTCACTGCCCATCCCGCTTCTTTCCCCGCGAAGAATCGGCTAACAAGCAGCGGACTTCGCCACCTGCGGTGTCAGACACCCAGACCCGCCTGGCGCCACCGAAACGCGCCCGCCGTCCGCGGGATCGGGTTTCAATGCCACATTTCGAAGTTACTCCTCTCCTACCTCGACTTCACACGGGGGGTTCGGGAACACGGAGGGGAGACGAGGACAGAGATTCGAACAAGAAAGACGCGCAGAAAAGGTGGCTGTGCTTCTCGGCCTGTACTGCAATATTTTTCTTTAACCCACTCACTCCCATTAAAACAGTTGCGCCCCTGTATTGTGAGTGCTGCCAGGGGCAAGGTGCGCAACACAAGCATACTACTACATGAAATCGCAGCTGTGAGTCGTTGAGAAAGACAGCGACATCTTTCAACGATGGTAACGACTTGATGCTAACACCTTCCTTTCCTTTTTTTTTTCTTTTTTGACAGAAACATCAAATAACGTTACAGATTCGCTAACATCAATTCTCAGCACCGATTAAGGCCGATACTCATTAGTGGCGCGCCGCCATTGGCAAACACGCAACGACAGGTGTTTGAACAGGAATGAGGTCTCATACATGATATACGCAAAACACTCGAGTGATCATGGTCTAAATGAAAACTTCTGGTGCACCTCAAACACGTGGGGAAATTAAGGCAGGCAAAATAAGACTCCGGGAGGTCGTCGCTTTCCTTTAACTGCGAAGAACACAAACGCACTACAAAGACGGGAATAAAAGGGAGTGCGAGCTGTGCCACAGCACAAAAATTAGACGTCCAAATAAAAGAAAAAACAGAAGCCGCAGGACTGTTCGTGTTCTCTCAGGGAAAAGTAAAGAATACGCACGCCATACACACGTACACAAAAAAGAAAGAAAACCCAAGGAGGACGAAGGAAGAAATGAGAAAGTGCTTTGCCATCGAGACAGCGGAGCTACGCAACGAGTCCAGCCATCTCAGCTTTGTTTATCGAAGGCGCAACGATAACCAAGTTAGCCGTACCGGAGGAGAAGACGGCGGCTCGCAGAGGCGAGCCGATTGCTTCTCCGGGTCGAAGCGCCAAGCTCCGCCCTCTCCGGCGTCGCGAACTCGTAAACAAAACTGCAGAGACCGACTCATACGAGATGCCGAACATCCCTAGGCGTTGGTTTCTTTTTTGGCTCACTCGCGCGCTACTCAATGCGGTAACTGATAAGGAAAGAAGAAAATTAGTGGGTCGCAAAAAGCAAGCCGAGGTGCCGATGGGCAAAGTGCCAGCGCCATCAGCACTACACACACTTGGATGCACCCATGGCCTGAATCTGTGCCCACTGACTGGGAGGTCGGGGGATGCGTATAGACACAAACGCCAGAAAGGAAACGGGTGCTCATCATCGCTGTTGACATTCTGCTTGGCTGTAACAGCGCAGGTTTGTGTATTTGTCTCCCGACTCGAGGCACACGTCTAATGCATGAGAGAGCGAGAGAAGTGGTGGCTGTGATTGTAGGCATGCGTCAATGCGAATGTTCATAGCCGCAGGGAGTTCCCCCCTTTGACCTTTCTCGGTCGCTCATGGTCCTAGCTGTGCGGATGTACGACAGCGTGCATGCGACGACAGCTTAGGTGAGAACGCTGTCAAAATGAGCTATCACGCCAAGTTCTACAAAAGCGGTATTTCGAGCCAATGAGAGACGCCGTAGCAGCACTGTGGGCCAATAAGAACTGACAAGATGGCAAATTGGACAATGTCAATTAGGGCGATCTCTTCTGCCCAGTCTTCTCATCAACAGTTCAATTTACAATACCGATACTATATTCGGCAACTTAACGCAGCGGAGGTATACAGGGTGTCTTTTTTTTTTTTTTAGGTGCACCACATGTTTTATAAACTGCCTGTGGCAGATAGCCCAATTCTAACCCTTGATCTGAATTACTCCCTAAGGCGACCATTACTTACTGCGAAAAATAAAAATGCCTAATTGATAATTAACATAATTACACGAATTACCTTTTTAATCAATCATTATACGACACATATTTAAACGTACGAATTGTTGATAGTGCATTCGCTAGGCGTATCCACTTGCAACGAATTCTCTGGACTGCACCACTTTCAAGATATTAATTTCCGAAGTGTACGACGAAATGCATTGGTGTTCCAGTTACTTTTCTGCTTCAAACAGCGGCGTTTTCTAAAACGAAGTAACTGGAACGCCAATGTATTTCGTCGTACACTTCGGAAATTAATATCTTGAAAGTGGTGCAGTCCAGAGAATTCGTTCACAGAGGATACGACTTGCGAACTCACTAGCTGTGATTCGTAGATTGAAATATGTGCTGCAAAGTAATTAATTGAAAAGTTAATTAGCGTAATTATGTTAAGTATTCGAATATATGCATTTAGATTTTTTGTGGAAGTAATGGCCGCCCCAACGATCAAGGGTTACAATTGTGCTACCTGCCCCAGACAATTTTTAAAAATTGGGTGCAGCTAAAAAAAGAAAACGCTATATACCTATAACGCCGAGTTTGAGATTAGGGGACGCAAGAGGCTCGCGTTCCGCTTGCGTACGCAGGCCGCTTGGCTTCGAGCGAAACACGAGCAGACTTCCGGTGCTCGAATATACGCAAGCCCGCTTGCATCCCTAATACTCTCTAATGTTACGCGGGCGCACGCGTACGCAAGAACCCACTATGTGTCGAATTGAACAACGCCATCATAGCTAAGACCGTAAAAACAGGAAAACGAAGCAGAGGAGGGAGATTCCGACAGTATAAAAGAGAGAGAGAGAGAGAGAACGCCCACAGTAAGAGTCAGCGGAAGCAAATGTGCTTCCTTTTCAATTCAAAGCCAAGCAGGGAGCGAAAACCTTTCACGAAATTGATCTCGGGCCGAACGAGACTTCGGTCGCGAGAATACTGATGCGTTTAGAGAAAGGAAACGACGGACACTCTCACCCACTTGCCTCTCTCTGTCTCCACTCCTACCTCTGTTTTTCCAAGCGAGAATAGCGAGCGAGCTATCGATCCCTCGCACGAGAAGCCGGAAAATTGGACGACGACGGCATCCGGATTTATTACAGTGTTCGAACCGCAAAAACACCAGGCACTTAGCCCGAGGCCAGGGAAGCGAACCGCGAATACCGAGGATGAACGACGAGAGGAGAACGAGCGTATATATGAACGGGGGCCCCTCAAAATTCTGTAAGCGCTTTGAGAAGAAATAAACGTGGGCAAATATAGGCGTCGTGCTGCTGAAGCAAAGTGCAGCGCGCTAAGACACTAAGCTACATGTTCAGTTTAGAGCTGTGCGCAAAAAAAAAAAGAAAACATACAAAAATAAACAGCGAGCTCCAAGGGCAGCACTTTTCAGTGTGCTTGATTTGCCGCACCCGTCTGGCATCGTCTCTTCACTGCCAGTTAGAAAAAAAAAAAAAAAAAGCCGAAGTGACCTTCCTTGTCAAAACCAATGTAAACAACGTACAGAACGATTGTGTCGATACGTGCGGTGATAATTGCTGAGCACAGACATATTTGACCTCACGATACTCGTAACCTCATAGAACGTAAATGCTTCACAGCTTCCTCGGTCTAACATAAAGTGACTCCCCTCTTTCCTATTCCTTATTCCAGCTTCCTCGTCTTTTAGTTTTTGCCATACCCTCATGGATCTTCTCACCATCGCAGTGATCGTGATCATCACCACCGCCACCAGCAATGGATATTTTGCAAGTTGTCGAAGCCGCAAAACCTTCACTTTCTGTCGTTTTCTACGCTTTTCTTGTCCTGCTCTTACACACCCGGCCGCCACTAGAATCATTACCAGCATCGACGCCATCGTCATCATCAGACCTCCAAGGCTAGACAACACTCGAGCAACTTCTCCGGGTGGGAAACGAGACAGCAGACGCAGAAGGCAAGATTTTCCCACGTCACTAAAAGAGAGAAAAATACCCTTCGCGCTGGGAGAGAGACCGAAGCCCGAAGCGTGCACGTGAGAGTCGGAAGGAATGGATCGAAAACCGCCATCTGCCTTTTCATTTAGTCTTTTCTTCGCACTTCCCGCAACGCTACTTCCTCCCTTCATCCGTACAAGTGGTGCTTTATGCACTGTGGTGGGTCTGCCGCAGCGCCCGGTGCGTGGGGCCGCAAACAGGTGTTGCCGCGCTTCGGAAACAGGAAGCAAAAAACAAGAGAGCTTCGCAAACATGAGCAGAGGAGCAGCTCATCTCAAGTTACGTGCAAATAAGAATTACTTAATATGTTTGCATAACAGCTTGCTGAGCCTTAACCGAATGAAAAAAAAAAAAAAAGAAAGCAAATAAGGTAGAACGCCGTCCATAACGATTGTAAAAGACAGAGTTAGCTACTTTGAAATCATTACACATTTTGTACACATTTCGGGGTGCCGATTACGGTATAGCGTTCTCGCGACGTTTCAACTGCTCTTCTTTCAATTCGTCTTCACCTCTACTTTCACTCCTACTTGGTTCATGTTCATGGCTCCTACTTGGCAGAGTTCGGGCAAAATGAGATGCCTTGTGCGCAGTGACAAGAGAATTAGGTGGCGTGATGAAACTAGAAAATGTGCAGGCATAAGTTGTTAACTGTTGTAAGACAGGCGTAATGGGAGATCTGTGGGGGAAGTCTTCGTCGTATATATATTTGACCGCATCGTTTGTGTGTGTGCTCCTGGTGTGCGAGCCGCTTAAGGATGGCGCCAGTTCTGTGCGAGTGGGGCCGGCCGACGGTTTCGGCGCCAGTGTAACTTGAACCCGGAGTGCCCGGAGTGAACCCCCTCCCGTGCGCGTGGGTGTGCGCGGGAAAGAAGGTCAGAAGAGGGACGGCTACGCACCGAGCGAGACGCCGCATTCCAGTCTCCCCGTCTTACTTTTACCTAAATAAATGTTGTTTTCGTTAAAGTAACCGCTGTTCCAGTTTCCCTCTATCTCCGAAAAGCGTATTTAACATTTGCCATACATTTGTGGTTAAAAAGATGCGTGCCGGTCTTCTCGGCAAAGAAGCTACATAATTAACCGTTCGTAGTCCGTGGGCTGGCCTGTCCGTATCCCGGCACCTCTGAGCCCTTTCTACCTTGTGGCCTTGTGGCACACAGTGATAGCTAATGGCGAGCATCTATTCTAGATGCGTGGGCAGAGAACTTTAGGCGCTTCACGGGGTCTTCCAAGTGCTGGGCACCAGGCACAGCAAGTCAGGTCTTTGTTGAATGCTTTGATCGTTCAAGGGTTGTAGCGTTGTAAAAAAAGCTGACGATTAAATATGGGACACAAGACTGCGTGTTACCCACGCGATAAAATATAGTTTCTTTCGTCACTCCAGTGATTAGTGTGCATACAGTACAGTTCAAGGCATCTGGAGAAACTTTTCGATCGAGTGAAGGTTCAGTTCGGTGAAAAGAAAATAAGCAAATAAGCTGTTATGCAATCATTCACTCTACAAACAAGTTCGTTTAAGCGATGCTCAATCCACTGGAATTTCACTGCACACAGCAACGGCTTTCTGCGGTACCGACGAGAACGGCGAAAGTACATGAAGTACATCAAGTACCTGAATGAAACGAAAAAAAAAATGTTCAGACTATTCAGGCACTGAGCAGGACAAAATTCCTTAGCAGCGCAAGAACTAACGTTTCATTGCTCTAGCCATATTTCTTGTTCTACCACTGGTCAGCAGATCCTAAACCAACATATAACTAACAACTGCTCTACAATAGACAAGCTTACACAGACACGTCCTTCAATCGACCGCCTGTATGACTATATGACAGGCAGTACATAACGAAGGACGACACGCGGAAATGTCGGCCAGTAAACAAAAAAGCTGCCTCATACAAGGGAAGGCTAGAGAAGGCGAAATGTCGTGCGCGTGATCGTCGAGGGACGAGGCGGATGGCTGAAGCACTCATCCGACTGTGCCTCATTTCCAATGCAGAGAGGCGAACTGCGGCCGTCGCGTGTCTGAGCCCATCGCTCTTATCGATGTACGCGTGTCAATGACGCCTCTCTCAGAAGAACGAGCCGCAAGACAACGCGCAGTGACTCGTACTATATAAAAGACAAGGAAACAGGAAAAGGGCGCGCGACTGGACATTACACACAAACACAGGCTGCACGTACCGAGTAAAGAGTCTGATGCTGGCACGTAGGGCTGCTGACACCCGCAAGGCTCGTGGCATTCTCGACGCGCATGCGTCAACGAGCGGCAATCGATGAATACGTTACGGGATGTTAGCGGATAATATGTGGTGAACAACAAAAGACTCCAACCCCCCATGAAAACAATACTTGTTTTCTCCACGCTCCTGCTCTTCCATATGCACGCAATTAAGCTTACGCTTAAGCACAGCGTAATGTTACAGCCTACCTGCAGTATGTTCCCAGAACTCGCATTGCGAATCGGTCTTTCAAGCGTGAAGAATACGTAAGGGTTATTGGTCTGTCTCTGCGCGTAGCAGTTCAAACAATGCCTGCATAAATGAACGTCGGACCAACATTAACGTTTGGCCTGAGTGTAACGGTCGATTTTTTATTAAATTTTTTTTAATTTACAAAGATGCTTTAAGTGCTGCTCTCAAGTACAACTAAAAAGTTTTGTTTGCTTGCCGAAAGTCCATCACTTCTGATAATTCTTTCGCTACCGGTACCAGCGTCTGCATGTGGCTGGAACTTCCGAGGTTCTTACCTGAAACGAGAAAAGAGAACAATAATTAGATAAGAAAAGGCGGCAAACAAATCTCATACCACGTTGCAATATTAATAATGAAAATGACGCTTCGTTGTATAATTGGGAAGCCTCACCTCAAATTTAAAGCATAATATATTTAGCATTATTTTCTGGGTGCCGCAGATATAAAGTTTGGTGGGGGCGATGATGTTGCTAGAGGAGGGGTTAGCCTGCTATAGGCTTGCAATTGGTCCGCATGAGCGTCTCTTTCCGTGTCATAAATACAGGTGAGTCCGAGTCGATCAGTTGATTCTCTCGCAGAAATGTCAGTAAAATTGGTGCAAAGTTTGCCAAAAAGAAAAAAAATTAAGGCACTCCTTGCAACTCAATCGTACATTGGTATTCACAACTAGAATTGTGCACGGATTAGTTCCGCTTTGAAGCGCTCATCCGATTTTTTCCTTGGCCGGCCAGGCTTGTATCTTCACTGAATTTTCTTGCTCCTGTATACGAATTTCGCCATGGCTGCAATCATGGGCTACTTCACGCATCGTCACAGAGTGGTGATCTGTCTTTTTTCTAGACTGAGAGTGATAGTTAGCGGTATAAATGCGCGATATATGCTACTATGTACAAATGCAAATCAGTGCTGGAAGTGGTGATACATACGCGTATAACACGTCTACCACGCCGACATCTTCCCGGTGTTTTCTCACAACAATGAATTGGCACGTGCGGTATTCAGGCTTGGACGTATCCACATACATATCGCCCAACGCATGCGAAGAATCGGATGTGTTTGTCACATCGTCTCCGCGTCTTCTGCATGAACGAGCTAAAGTAAAATTGATCTCGGCCATAAAATGATAAATCATTACTCGCCCCGGGACAGGTATAACGACTTACTGTTTGCCCTACTTTCGGTGCACAACGTTCGCCACCAGACAATCGTTCCACTCGCCGAACTCTCGGCGTACGAAACGAATCAGCGAGTTTATGCAAGCGCACTCCACTACGCATCTTACCTAATTAGCACAATACGGCGAACGCAGCTCTATACACGAGAACATTGCGTGATTACACGGTGTCGTGCCACAATTGCAGCCATGCCCCACGTCTCTCTCCTTATAGTCGCGCGTTTTATACAATCCCGAGTTTGGAGAGTGTTGTGACCGCTGAAGTCGGCCATCATTTGCAGGACAAGTTAAGAGAGAATGACACATGAAAGACAGAGAAGTTAACCAGGACTGAGCCAGGTTGACTGCCCCGAACTAGTGGAAGGTGATTTAAAATTAAAATAAAGAGAGAAAGTCGAGTGTTCAGATACACTGGAGTCGCCGATGTAATGGAAGCACTGTTTCTGGCAGGGCGCTCAGACCGCCTGCCTTCAGGAATCGCCATAGTACTTTTGTGACCTTCTGCAGCCGTTCATGGCAAACTAATTAGGGTACGGAGGAGCCTGCTTACTGTACAGCGCATATCCCCTAATCGCTCTGCAAACCCGCAGCCTACAGGGAATCGAAGAAAAAAAAAATACTGTGTGACAAAAAAAAAAAAAAAAACGCTATCCGCCAGTTTTTCTATCCACCACATACATCGAAAACATGGTCACAGAGCAACAGGTTGTTCGTCTCGCAACAAGCTTTCTTACTGCGACAGACGTGTCTAACAACGTTGCGTCTCTTGTTTCCGCAAGCCTCGCTCCAAGGCGCTCGACCGGTATTGCACAGCGACCCCCGACCGGAAAAGACGCGGAGAGGCTTACCGGGCAAACAATGCGCGAATCCGATCACTGCAAGGACGAGATTTCCCTCCCAAATCCGATGTCCAGTTCCCTTCTTCCTCCGCAACTCGCGTCCCACCGTCACTACTCCAACCGCCAACGCACCTCAGCTTTTGATGTATAGTAGGCGCATTGTGGCGTCCAATTACGTTGTTCACGCAGCCGCAAATCGTCCACGGACTGTTGGGTAATTAGGGGCTACGAAAGAGACGTTCGGTAGATGCTGTACGCCCGGTAATCTCAGCTTAGTGTTGTCTATTGGAAGCAGAACTGTCAAACGTGTTCTTTGAGCGTTATCAGGGAGAGAATACAAATAAAATTCTCGTTTAAGCCTCCAATTTGCGTGTAACTTTCGGGAAAACTGAGCGAACCAAAATGTGCCAGGTCAAGTTCTAATTTTGACCACCTGGGGTTCTTCAACATGCACCCAATAGAAGTACACGGGTGTTTTTTTTTTTTTTCTTTTTTCTTTTTTTTTTTTTGCATTTCGACCCCATTGAAACGCGGCCGCCGCGGCCGAAATTTGATCCCGCGCCCTGGCGATAAGCAGCGCAACATCAAAACCACTACACTACTACGGCGGGAGCCGGACTGAGTCCGACTGACTAAATGAATCACACAATCAAGCGCCGCCGACAATACAGTACCGCGAGAACAAGCTTCAGAAAAAAGCCGACTGTCGGTCAACGAAATATTTCCTGATGCGGTCTAACGCTCCAAAGCAACATGTTGGTTATGAGAGACGCCCCACAAAGCGATGAGAGTGCCGGAGGGGCGGTTTCCTCAATTTCTATCACGCCGTGTTTCATTCCCATCAATTTAATTCATTTCATTAATACATTCCAAGTATTTCACCCGTTCCATTTCCATCCCCACAAGAGCGCGACCACGCCGCAACGGCAACAGGCTGAGCAGCAGAAAACCGTTCCCCATACAGAGTCACTGACCGTGGAAGACCGTTTCCCAAGAGTGCAACACAGTGTGGCAATGACGGAGGCTGATAGCAGTATTCCAGATAGAAAAAAAAAAAGAAAGAAACGATCCGGGATAGTTACACACAAGCTGCGTCCCACGAGAGTTGTGAAAACGACTCAAGATCGGAGCTTCGGCCGTCGAAACAACGGCGCTCCGGTTCGTGCCCTTCCCTCTCTCCCAAGTATCTCTAGTTTCGCGATACTAACAACGGCGCTTTCGCCGGCCTCGAAGAGGGCAGTGCGTTACGAAGTTACGGCTCCCAGAGAAGGAACGAAAGAAACAGGAATGCACAGAAGAACAAAGAGAGAGAGAGAGAGAAGCGGACGGCCTGCTTGATCGGAAGCCGGCTTGAGACCTGTGGAGTCCAAGAGCTGTCCGGGGGTATACGCGCAAGAGGATTTACCGAGCGCTCGCACGCGTGCGCGGCCCTGAGCCCACCGAACAGATCGAGGGGCGACACTATATAGCTTTACCGCGCAGTTTCCAGTGTCGCCATCGCCTCTCCCAGTTTGTTCTTAAGAGCGCCTGTGCACAGACGCCGAGATTTCAGTAAAAGCGCGCAAAAAGAGCAGGCGTAACAGGCGTGCCTTCTCCGAGACGACCCCCCGCGATCTCCATCCCGCCTGCCGCCTCTTCTTTTGTCTCTGCCCGCGTTATTTTTACGGCCTGCTCCGCTCCCGTTCGGCGCGTCTCGGGTGTCGTTGGTGGAGTCGGGAAAAGGGATTATCGAACGCGCAGTCGGCAAAGCCTCCTAATCAGTACGTTAGGTGAAGAAAACGAGCGCAAGGAAAGTTGAAAGAGTTTTGCGCGAACTTTACGGTGTCATGAGCAAGCGGAAAGGTTTGCTGAAGGCGCGTAAGATAGAGCTAAGTATACACTTAGCTGAATACAAATGTGTTCCAGCTTTCGAATTTAGGCAGGATTTAAATGGCGCTGAGACAGAACTGATTGCTACAGCGCTCTGTGAAAGCGTGTGAAAGTCTCCACCGCTTTAACACGGATTATAACACAGTAAAGAAAGTAAACGTGCGCAGAAGTTGGACGGCGATTCAACATCTAGTTGAATTCGATGAAAAGCAATAATTTTCTGGGCGAATTAGGCGTGAGAAGGATGTGTATGAACCGTATAACTTATTGTGAGAGCCACGCTGGAGTCAAAACATTTGATCGACGTCCACTAGAGTTTGTACCGACTACCAACTTTTTTGAGTGAATGCTGATAGCGACGTCTCCCAGCATCGGTACATTGCTTCTCCCACTCTTCAAAGTCCGCTTCAGTAAGCAATTTTTTGGGCACGGCATAGCATGGGTAGGCGAATAGCGAGCGAGCGAGCGCCGATCTCAGTCCATGCAGGCTGCTCTCTATCACGTGATAGCTCGCGTGAAAGGAGTAGGGGGAACGTCGGTCTTAGCAACTGTAGCACTACCTTCGGAATTGGCCCACATTTTCAGACTGCACTATCTCCAAGATCGGCCCACGAAAGAAGTTAGAAGTTAGAAACAGACACACTCCATGCGGAAAAGCAGCGGTAATTCTCCATGGAAGACATTGCCTGAAAAAGTTAGCCATCCAGCGTAGCGCACAACAAACACAGTCACGAAGCGACATCGACGGATAAAAACAATGCGCTAACAACCAGTTCATATGCGCGGGATATAACTGAATGTGCAACTGTTCCGTTTCGTCTAATCTTTTCATCAACATGCTTTAGTGCATCATGCTCTGCAGCGCTCAACGATGTCGCATTAGGGAACCCAGTTACTCGTATTTACTGGTAATTAAACGGGAGACATTACGTGTCGTCTGTTTATGAACACTTCCAGAAAGCACCTTCACTCATCAAGTCATTGGACGGTCACCTAAGGTTCTTAATAAACGAAACTGTAGTAATATTTTCTGGCAACGCAGACTAGTCAATGTTAATTGCAGCGTTAAAGTAACAGCTGTCGTGCTTTAACCTTTGATCAAGAACTGACCATCCATGCCAGATTCGCAGTCCGCGAACAAAATTAGGCAGGACGAACGCATGTATGTCCAAGAAATGGATGAAGTAATACGCTTCCGCGCTTAATGCTCCCCCCCCCCCCTCCCCCATGACAAAAGAACCGTGGCAGCAAGCGTCTGAGAGACAAGACCACATAACAGCCATGGCACGCGGCTACACGCACTCACACCCGGATGCCTGCACACTCTTGAAGCGAGGACTCGAAAGTGGCCCGCAATAAGTAATGTCTGCGACGCCGGCAGGAACGGGAGACAGACGAGCTCGGAAGGGTAGAGCCGGCGCTATAACTCGGGTCCCCAACGCAATTAGGCGCCGCGAACCGAGGCTCGCCGCGCCTCTCTGGTCTGAACGCCGAGAAATGAGACCGGTATTTGCATTCGTCGCGCCTAAGCCGGTTAACCGAAAGCCCCGGTGCGCTTCCCCTAACCAGAATGCATGTCTGCGTGTGGGCGCTGTCGAGCGCGTGCGTCAGCGCGAATGAACGGCTGCGTATGGCGCGAGAGGTATAGAGTAAGGAAAGGAGTGAACACAAGGCTGAATCAAGGAACGGCTGAAAGACAGTGCGAGACAGTGACTTAGGCCTAACGCAAGTGAAAGTTGAAGTAAAGGAATGCGTTGAACACAAGGTGACACAGTGGCCGTACAAGTTTAGATAGAGAATGAGGAATTCGTGGGCGAGTCGCTGCGAAATGCGACATAGTGAGGAAGCAAGCGAGCAAGCAAAGTAAATGAGCGTTTGTCATGGCTGGAGGGAAAGGGAGAGAACAAGGAGGGGAAAGGCAGGGAGGTCAACCAGACGAGTGTCCGGTTTGCTACCCTACACTGGGGCTAAGAGCAATGGGGAATAGAAAGAGGAAAAGAGTGAGTACTGAGGGCACGTGTGACGATGAACAGGGCCACTATAGCTATAAGCGGTCTCTTAAACCGGTGCACTTCAAGTAGTGTACTAGGGCCCGAATCGTATTTTGTGCCAGTGAGGGGTGTAGCCACGGTCCGAGTATCCTTGACTCAGAGAACGGTCTCGAGTACAGTCGGCTTAAAGTTGTCCTGAGAGAGAGGCGTTGTGCGTCGTAGCGAGGACAGCTACACAACAGGTGATCGATGGTTTCCTCGCACCTGCAAGAGTCGCACATCGGGCTGGAAACAACCAGGGATGGTTATGCTTTCTGTCGATGCTTATTTTTTCTGTAAGCAAAAATAAAACTCGATTTAATGATGGCAAATGACCAAGTGTGGTTTGGTCGTTTCAGTATTGAAGCTACTCTTCATCTGATAGTTAAACATCGGGCTGCAAGGAGCAACGGGATGAGGTGCTGCGTTGAGTGCGCCGAGTTCCGTTACAGTGAGGCAGCGGAACGTTAAAGTGTGGTGCTTAACGTCCAGAAAGACTGCACAGTGGGCTATTAGTCACGCCGCAGTGGGCGGCTGCGGTATAATTTTGACCAACTGGATTTCTGTTACGTGCACCCAAAGGACATTAAACGAGCGTTTTATTTTGCATCCGGCCCCCATCGAAATGCGGCCGCAGTGGCCGGGGATTGTACCCGCGGCCTCGCGCTCAGCAGCACCAACCGCGGCGGGTAGCGGAATGCATCGCTAAGTCCAAAATACCGAAGTGAGAATTTCGTGCCACCGTGTTCTGAAGGACAAAAGGTGACAATCTGCAACTGTTCAGCGAGAAGCGAGACGGGCTCACTGCACCTCACTTGGCTGGCCACGTTCCAAACACGACAGGCTGCCTTCGAGCGCAGAATGCCAATTATGCGACAGCGACAAGAAACAGCTCGTCGAGCAAGGCAACATAACGCAGGTGCCAAACGAAGTGCAACGCGCTTGAAAGGCGAACTGCGTTGGCCAAAAGAAACAATCAAGTTGGCTGTCGTATACTTAGGCGGTTTTATACCCTCCCGAGACCCGATTTTGGTATAGAATTGTCTACTGGCATATTAGGAACGTGAAAGTACTTCTTTGTTTCATTTAAGTAGCACGGTTGGATGCCAAAAGTTGCATTACCATGTACGTGGAAAAAGTAACAATCTGCTCATATTTGCTAGGGTAAAAGCTGAATTTCAACGCCTAAACACAGACTTGAGAATTGAACTACCTCTAGTACGTTGCCATGTTGCCGCTGCAACCCGGAGTTTCACGCAATCTCAAAGAATTCGAAACACACTTCAAGGTGGCTTTCCGCCATCAGTGACAACACAGAGGTGTAGAACAATTTTGGTGTCAAATTTGCCGACACTGGATCAATATTGTTACGGTGAGGAAAACAGACAAGGTCGACGAAGGACAATATGACAATATGATTAAACCACTGCTGTACAGTTCCACGTGCTCCGGACTTCATATACCGAACAGGTATTTTGAGTAATCACTTCCGAGTTAAACTTAAAACGAATATTCGATGCAATGCGCACTATCTTGTACAAGGGGTCCTGGGAGGCGCCGCATAGGCACTGGTGCACCAAAATAAGCAGGCAAGCAAATTGAACGAAAAATCATAATCACTGTTATTCATCAGAAGAAAAGTATTATGCATTAGTTGCTTTTCTACGGAATTATGCCCAAGTACGCGAGGACTTGCCGTGGTGTCGCAGGGGCTATGGCGCTCTGCTGCTGACCACGAGGTCGCTGGTTTGACTCCCGGTCGCCGCAGCCGCATTTGAATGGGGGCGAAATGCTCGTCTACTTGTATACAAGTAAGGGGGCACGGTCACGAACCCCGAGTGGTGAAAATTATTCCGGAATTCTCCGCGACGCGGCTTCTCACAGCACCAGTGTCGCTTTGGGGCATTAAACCATGTAGGAATCAACCAAGTCAATTACTTCGAGGCATTGCCACACTTATCCTTGCTTTTATGTACAGACGTTTTACAAAGTACCAAGTAAGAAGAAGTGCTGGCAAGTAATGTATTGATACAGTTATAGTAAACACTAACGGACGAGCATGAACACTCTCCTTGCGTTCAAGATTACTGTTTTGTTTTGTCGTGGAATTAGTTTGTCTTCCTTCGTCACAACACATTTCGTTTGTGTATCTGTGCGTGAATGATACGAATGATATATGTCTAACCGTGTCACCGGCTGCACTTGCGTAGCCTTTCCTCAGATACGAGCGGATTGCGAAAAAGCGACTAGGACGGCGAAGCGCAGCACGATAAGTGTGAGCTTTTCGCACGCTTCGCACGGGTGTCATTCGAATGACCAGTTTGGGAGAGAGGCGAACAAAGGCCGTGCCTGGGTCGGCTACCCTACACTTAGGGAAGGTCAAAGGGGGAAAGGGAGATGAGAAAAGGAAAAGATAAGGAAAAATAAGAAAGGAAAGGAAATAAGATAAGGAAAGAGGCAGTCCCTGTGAACACACTCGCTAACCTATCGCAAGCGTTCGTACAGTCCAGTCACCTTCAAGAAGCGCAAAAGGGCTTTTGTGGCCACGCGCATCCAAAAGTGCTTAATCCAAAGGTCCCAGGATCTTTTCCTTCGAGAGCTGTTTGTCATCCCTGCGGCTGAGACTCGCTCGCAGAGCACGTTGCTGAGCGTCGAATGATCATAGAATGTGCTTTATTGTATAGTTGGAAGCAAGGAAGCGACCCGTTCTTCATAACCCATCGTACACAGTTTCGGGACAGTAAATCGCGCAATTTGTTAACACACGGGCCGCAAATAGGCCCAATTAAAAGAAACGTTGTCCCTTTTGCAGTCTTGGCTGGCTTTTTAAACACGCTCATACACTCAATGCATAAAGACGCGCCGTAATGGAATAGCATGATGCGCTGCGTGCAGGAATTTCGCACTAGTTTTCGACGAGAGAGATGCCAAATATTCCGGGGGCATGTGTGCGAATTATCCGAGTATAGCGACTGCGAAGGCGATGCCGACATTGGAAAATCAGTCACCGAAATTGCTATGATTGAACACGTGAGGCACTCAGCCCTGAAATCTCAAGGTTTCCTTTTGTCATAAAATGTAAGTCGGGTAGATGTCGAAGTGAGGCTCCCAAGACCCACCCACGAGCATCAAGAAACGAAATTCCTCTGGAAACTCGAACGTTCGTCATTATGGTTTATCCATGCAAATTCCCCGCTTCATCATAAACGCAGGCCGCAGAAACGGCATGCATGGACAAAGTACTGTAAACGCATACAGTTGGTTCATTGTGGTTAACGCACCAAAGCAACACCTGGGTTATGACGAACGCTCCTAATTATATTTACTAATTCTTTAACATTCTAGGCGTACATTTCACAAATAAACAATAAATGACTCGCAGAATCTGAGAATTCGCTTCTCACATTTAAGCTATACGGTGAACGCCTTCATAAGATGGACTGAAGTGAAACTAAAGATAAAGTTGCCTGGTGTACGATTTAAATCACCACGACGAAAGGCAAAGTATACACACGCAAAAATAACGTCATCCACAAGCGAGTTGCTTCGACCCATCAATCACCGCCCTAGAAAACGCCCATGCGCACTATTTCCCGGTTTCCCGTTCACTTACCCTCTTTAACGTATCGCAAACAAAACAAACTGTCCCTCACGGAACATGAATTAACTCGCGCCTTAGAGCTCCACCTTCTCTTCGCGACGCGTGAGGGTCGAGACAGTTTTCAGAAGAGAAAGAACAAAACATACAATTTTGATACACAACATTTTCACGGCAAACACTCAACAGCGAGTGACTGCCCACGCCGCGAAGTGTGAAAAATTACTTCTGGAAACGCAAAGACTTTTTTTCTCCGGCACAAACACCGGACAATCGTGCTCTGCCTCCGCCGCCGCACTTTCTCTCCCCAACTTGATGCGCCGACCGTTTGATGGCGTTGCCTCGGGCGCTAACGAAAATAGAAAGACGAACTCTGTTCTAAATTTTTCGTTCATTTTCTACACGTATCGAGCGCGTTACGTGTGTAGCAAATAGACGGCAAAGAAACGATACCTGGGCTTGTTTCCACGAAGCGCACCAGGCAGTGTACACAGCTCGTCAATCTTCGTACTTTGTCGTATTCTTTTTCGATTCAACATCACCGTTGATTTTATTTTTGCTCGCCTAGGCATGCGCTCGACTAAAGGATAAAGCTGACAGAGGCGACAAGATGAGAAAGAGCGCCGCTCTCACGCCTACGTAGCAGAGCCCCCCCTCCCCCTGCATCGACCCGTCGTCCGTCACTCATCCTCCAATTTCCCGCCAACCCTATCCTTGTTCCACCGTCCACGGGGGCACTCGCTATTCCCGGTTGCCTCCAACGGATAGAGCACCCGGCTACAAACAACATGCCAAGATGCTGCTTCGCCTTCTTGAGCCAAGGTGAAGCACAAAGCAAGACATGAAAAAAAAAAGAAAAGAAACACGTCAAAAAGGTGAAAAGCCATCGTGTTAATCTCCTGAACTAGGAAAACTTTGGGAAAACTTTAGATTTGGAGTTCGCTAAGTACGGGCAACAAATAAAAAAAAAAAGAACAGTGAGCTTGTGCCTGCGCAATTTCATCTGACTTTCCGATATCTACGAATATGCCTCTCTTACACACGTACCACTTCGGTCACATGCTGTAGGCTGCTTGTACGCGCCGTGAGCTATTAGCATACCGAATTACAGCTATAGATAGCTTCAGCTGGCCTCCACAGCTTACGATATGCTATGATAGATGTATAAATTAAACACCACTTCCGTCGATTAACCATTTCCGTTTGCTCAGATACGTTAAGGTGAAAATATATGCCCATCCTATTTAATGGAGCATTTAATGGAAACAGAAGACAAAGTAATAAGTGATCGAGAGATGCCATGATCGTCTAAAAATTAAATTAAAATTAAATTATACGGGTTTACGTGCCTGAAACCACGATTATTATGAGACACGCCGTAGCGTGCTACAACGGATTAATTTTTACCACCTGGGTTTCTTTAACGTGCACCTAAATCCAATTACATGAGCGTTCTTGCATTACGCCCCCATCGATATGCGGCAGCCGCGGCCAAGTCACAATCGTAATGTTAAGAGAGAGAATGGCATACATTATACAGTGTAATTATGCTATTTTCTATCTCTTCAGCGTTACGATAATGATCCATCTTTCCATAGCTTGTAACCTTGCCTTCTTCCCATTGGATGTTTTCATTTTCTCGTTAACAATATCTCACAGGTGAATGTGGAGAAATGGGGTGTGTATAGCTTTACATTTAGCCACCTGGGCGAAAGGACGAGGAGAAATGACTACTGTTCGGAAGAAAGTAATATATTCAAGAAACAAAAGGCCTATTCTCGTGGTGTATTTTTTTTTAATGGCGGGTAGGACTGGACTTGAGTTATAGCCTATGAACTTGGATTGTAAACTAGTAGTTCTCCCGTATTTGAGTGCTTTTGTTTTGCTATGGCTCAGTTATCCCAATAGAGAGAGAGAGAGAGATGGTGAGGAAGGCAGGGAGGTTAACCAGATGTTAGAATCCGGTTTGCTACCCTGCACTGGGGTAGGGAAATAGGGGTTAGAAAAAGGACAGAGAGAGAGAGTGAGAAAGAAAAAAGGCACACATAAAAAAAGAAAAAAAGAAGCGCACGCCGGAAGAGCGTTCCAATCACAGTCGTTCAGATAGGCCGGTGGCTCGCAAGAAGCGCACGGCCTTTTCCTGTGACGTCAAGTCCAGTCTGTGGTGGAGAATTCTTTCTTCCGACAGAGGCCGGTCGTCAGATTGGTTGAACGCTTTGTTGAGAGATTGTCTCTGCGCCTTGTGCTGCGGGAAGTCGCACAAAATATGTTGAAACGATTCTTCATTGCCGCAGTGGTCATCTTTCTAATGCACGTCGGAGCAAAGGAGTAGCCGGCGCCTCTATGATTCTTCATTGCCGCAGTGGTCATCTTTCTAATGCACGTCGGAGCAAAGGAGTAGCCGGCGCCTCTATGATTCTTCATTGTCGCAGTGGTCATCTTTCTAATGCACGTCGGAGCAAAGGAGTAGCCGGCGCCTCTATGATTCTTCATTGCCGCAGTGGTCATCTTTCTAATGCACGTCGGAGCAAAGGAGTAGCCGGCGCCTCTATGATTCTTCATTGCCGCAGTGGTCATCTTTCTAATGCACGTCGGAGCAAAGGAGTAGCCGGCGCCTCTATGATTCTTCATTGCCGCAGTGGTCATCTTTCTAATGCACGTCGGAGCAAAGGAGTAGCCGGCGCCTCTATGATTCTTCATTGCCGCAGTGGTCATCTTTCTAATGCACGTCGGAGCAAAGGAGTAGCCGGCGCCTCTATGATTCTTCATTGTCGCAGTGGTCATCTTTCTAATGCACGTCGGAGCAAAGGAGTAGCCGTCGCCTCTGATTCTTCATTGCCGCAGTGGTCATCTTTCTAATGCACGTCGGAGCAAAGGAGTAGCCGGCGCCTCTATGATTCTTCATTGCCGCAGTGGTCATCTTTCTAATGCACGTCGGAGCAAAGGAGTAGCCGGCGCCTCTATGATTCTTCATTGTCGCAGTGGTCATCTTTCTAATGCACATCGGAGCAAAGGAGTACCCGGCGCCTCTATGATTCTTCATTGCCGCAGTGGTCATCTTTCTAATGCACGTCGCAGCAAAGGAGTAGCCGGCGCCTCTATGAGGCGCCAAAATATCCTTTCGTACACTTAAATAAAAAAAGTGCGCACAAAGCATTGCGCATAAAGTTATGTCTGCCGGTGGGATGCTAGCATGCCACCAGAGCCGACGCAACCTTCATTTATTTTAGAAACTGAGAGCGACGTATCGATAAAGAAATATATTTACACAAAGATGTCTCAACGTGCAAGCACGACCAAACATTTCACTCAAATCACTTCTGTTCAGTCACCCTAGCACATAATATCGCTGCTGCCGGGATCTGGAAAAGACAACAGAAAAGCGTGAATGCAGCTACATACAAGTTTCAATTAAGGTCATGTCCGGGTACGCAACAGGCCAAAGTCAATTAGGCGATTCGCTCGGCGCATTGTACAGAACGATTCGAGATTCGTACCCCTTCGCGATACGATCCGTAATACAGCAATCCGGATAATGACAAAGGAAGGCAACGTTGCATAGGCGATATGGCTAAACGTGGATTCGCCTGACCGGCTAAGTTCATTGACTGACCGGTGAAATACTTAAGATCATCGCGCATCGTCTCTGGCTAATGGTGTCTTTCATTAGTCGCATCACTATATACGCCACTGCGGGGGCGTGCTTCACGCTGTCACGTCCCACGCAATGCGCATACACATAGCTCGCTGCTGAGTATACTGTCCGCTGCGCACGGTACACGCTACGCTGCTCGCGACATATTTCGAACTTTACAGCGCGTGACACACACAAGGTCCCACGTGTTTGACCAGAACCACAGGGATGGTTTTTCCTTAAGTACTTCTTGTCGTGAAGACGCATCTCTAAACATCATACGCAGCTGATGAGACACGTTGCGCAGAAAGCCGAACGATACGTCTGAAGCTATTGAGCGTCGTGAAGCAACGTCGCACATTGTGGAAATACCGCTAGTTGCTCACTGGCGAGACAGCTTCGCGCCCAAGAGTAGACATTTCTGGTGCGCTTGATTAAGCCTGAATGCAACGAAATTAGTGTCGTGCTCGTAGACAGGGAGCAGGTCGCTCGTCGAGAGCCCCGTAGAAGGCTTTCTCACCGAATACGCTATAGGTGCTGCATAGACACTTGTCACTCGCGAACGTTACTCGCGAACTCGCGTTCATATAAAGAGTTGATAGACTTCTGGCCTGAAAACTGTCGAAAGGGAAGGACATTATTATTATTATTATTATTATTATTATTATTATTATTATTATTATTATTATTATTATTATTATTATTATTATTATTATTATTATTTGATTTGAAAACATATACACAGGAAAGGGAAAGCGAGGAGCAAGGCTGGCAACTGCCACCGGAAGGGACACCACGCCTGCCTACTCTTTAGGAAGGAGGAGACAGAAACATAGAAATGGAAGATAGGAATGAGGGGAGGAAAGAGGAAAGTGCGAGATGTCAAATCCCAGAAAACCAAGTAGAACAAGACGGTAAAAAAAAAAAAAAACACAGCTGTGAAAGACGCTGGCGAAATTGCAATCAAAGGCCTGGCAATGCCCCGAACATGGAGATCGTGTCGGCAATGTCAGCAGCGTTTGAAGCGGCGACAGCCAGCCCCCAATTCTCACAGAGTGTTAGGTGTTATACAGCAAACCTCCTCTACTTTCCATATGTTTCCATTTTGGAGAAACCATAAGAAAGAGAAAAAGAAAAAAAAACTGAGTGTTCGACTATAAGGCCTTCTAGCGACGTTGGCAGTAAGTAAATTAACCGGAAGAAGAACGAAATGCGAACGAAATTCAGGAATAAATGAAAACATGGGCTACGCGGAAAGCGGCGCTCGAAGATGTGCGCGGCGGTCGTCCCTTTGAAGCAACGGCGCACTTACATTTCCTGCCTCGCAGGTACCATTGACGCCACCGTCACTCCGCTTTGCGAAGCTGAATAAATTATACGTCGAATAGAACGAACGGGGAAGAGGTGAAGGAGAAAAAAAAAAAGCTAAGCAGCGGACTGCCTTAAATTTCGTCGCCTGTCGCGCTATTCCAATTTAACGCTGCGCTTTCCGCGAACCACGTCTGCGAAAGGTACAAGAAAGACGGAGTTTGGCGTTTGCAGCATGTGACGCCGTCTACACACACGACGTGCAAACACTTACACCCTCAAATTCTTAACACCTACGAAAAAAAAAGAAATAAATAAAATTAAAAAAGTACTTTAAATGAAAGAAGAAAGTTTCCTTTTATCTCACCTAGACGTTTACGTAAAGTCACAGCCTACGCTAACTGTCACACCACTGGAATGCCGGGATGCACAGCTTATAAGGAAAATCGCCGCGCGACTGGCCACTCGAGGCACTTTACGTGTATTCGCGGGCTTCTTTGGCGCTCGGAAAGACTTTTATGTAGCATGTAATGAGCAACAAAAAGTTGTATCGGGAGTTCTTCATGTTGCTCTACAAATTTCCCATTGACACTTTTCATTTAATTATAAATAATACTCGAGAAGTTGATTAATCACGACCAATTATGCAATTAGGTCGAATGCAAAAAATAATATATCTCCAAGCGACGGCAAACAACATTACCTTGGTTCTGTCCAGCTACGTGGCATTTAAATATTTTCAAATCTTGGTGCATGATAGTTGGGACACCCTGTATATACGTTTCAAAAGTTCCTGAGGACCACGGGCTTACGTAGACTGAAAACTATGCCTGCTATTGTTGATACCGCTGGATCGTGCACGCGTTTTACTTAATTTGCACTCTTTCTATTCCCTTACCCCCTTGTACAGTGCAGGGTAGCCAACCCAAAACTACCTTTTGTTAGCCTATCTGCCTTTCCATGCATTTTTTTCTCCATCTCGTAAACTAGGTAACAAACACTAGCGCTAAATATGTATATTTCTATTCTCTAGTCTATTTGCACAACTGCGCCTAAAACGGTTAAAATGCAAACACAGGCAGGCAGACAGACAGGCAAACGCAAAAGCAGTTCAGCCTTCGGCTCTGCAGCAAATATTCTCGTTTGCCCTGCACGCCCTCGACGCCCAGTTGTGGCGATTGCTCAACGGGATGTAACAAACAACAGAGACGATGGCAGAGAGCAAAATTACGGCCGCGCCAGCTCGGGGGAGCCTAGGAAGCCGTCGATCACGGCGTCCTCATTTGCATGTTCCTGGAGGCGCCCCTCCAGCTTCCACCAGTGTGCTTGTGCGTGCGCCAGCGAGTTCGTGCACCCTGTGTGTGTACGAGACAGCCGGTGGGGTCCGTGCCCGTACCTACCGTGTTGGCACGGTGAAAGAAGACATTCAAGCCACATGTTCCAGCCACGCCAAACTATTCTCATAAGAGATAGAAGCAGGAGCAGCAGGAGGAAAAGTGGCGCGCAAGATGCGAGGTTTTATTGGGCGCACACGTTCGCACACCGTCATGCGTGAGAGGCGCGCGCGTTAGCTGAGAATATAGAGATTCGTGCGAGCATTTGCGAGGGAGCTTGATACGAGCGTATCAATAGGCAGAATAATCTCGTCTAGCGGAGAGATGCTGCTATCTCTCCCGTTTCCTTCTTTCATTTTTTCTTCTTTGTTGCTTTCAGAAACAAGCTGAACTACTCTATACACATTTTTACCCTTTGAACTGTTGTTTTAGGATGCACCTGAGAATATCAGCCCACCGGCAGAGGATATGTTGCTCCCAAACGATTGAGAAATGAATGGTGAGGGACGAAAATATCAAAAGCGACTTCGCACACAACACCGGTCGGGCTGCTGTCGACAGAAAAGGGCGACTATTTCATATCAATCAAATAAAAGACGGTAAAGAAATTATTGAAACTAAAAGACCGCAGCTGGACTAATTTCTTTTAGAAAGCAGGCAGGGTAAAAAATTCCACACGGTGTGCCGACGGAGCGCTGAACATAATACGGAAAATAAAAATTCGACCGACCTGGCGTTGACAGTGTGTGTGCGTGTGATGAAAGAGGGACGGGAGTGAAGACGTAAAGCTAAACTCCCTAATAAGCAACCACTCGAAAACGCGATTACAACGACGTGACTCCCCGTTGTCCTATCACCATGCCATACTCTGGAGCCATCTCAATACGACAAGGAAAAAAAAAAAATACGTGACGACATCATTCAGAAAAGAAAAAAATAGGGTTTAACGAAACGGCACGCATCTATGCCATACCCTAGGTTTTGAATGCATTTGCGAGCGCGCCTCATTTCCTTTCAGCCAGCACCGCAACGGAATCGGGTAAGCAGCGGAGATCGCTGCAATTAATCCTTGCAGCGACGCCTGCATATGCAAGTCACGCACGCCCATTGCTTCCGGCAACGGCGACGACACGTCATCACGCAGAGGCTGCACATAGAGAGCGATGGGAGCAGGCGCAGATCGTCCGTACCGAAACTACCATGCGCACGACACACACACACACGCGCTCTCACATATATACATAGAGAGAAACAACGCAGAGAAACACAGGGACAGCTATACAGATGAAAATAAACGGAGCGTAAGAGAGGGCCAACAATGGAACAAACACTGCGAGGCGCCGGAGTACAACGGCTCTGTCCAGCAGCGCGCAACAATTAGCCGTAATTGGCGCGGCGCTGCAGCGGTCTTATATATGTACACGTAGAGCCATCCCACGTAGTTCCCTATAGCGCGCACTCTCCCTTATACTTCGTCCAACGTGCGAACGAGCGTTCGGAACTCGCTCCCCAGAAAAAAAGAAAAAAAAAAAAGGCGCTGATCTGCAAAGGGAGAGGTCGGCCTTAATTACCAACCCCGTCCTTTTCTCGCTCTTACGCATTCACGCCACGGACCATATAGGACAACGAACGACGACGCGCTTCGGAGTGCGTCGCGCTCCTCGTGTATATAATGCTTGCACGGCGCAAGTTCTTGCCTCGCGCGTGTTTATGTGCGTTCATTCGTTCGAATAACGCTCCGACGACGCGCACGGCGGACGACTACGAAGGCTACAAAAGAGGACACCGAGGGGACGGAGGCCATCTTTCCGCCACGCCACCCTCCCTCTCCGGCGCGAGCGCGGACGGTCGCCGTGACAAATTGCTTGCCGAGGTCGCGCGCCGTCGCAAGCACTGTGCGCTGTAACAAGAGAGGCGCGCGCGCCGTGTTGAGGACCATTCGGAAAGGGCCGAGGCACAGAAGAGCGGCGAATCCGTGGTTCTTGCTTTGTTATGTTCTCGAGTAACACGCGTAATGTGTGACACAGGTGCAATGTCATTCAAGCGCAGAACTCGCGTAAGGACAGGTTAGCGTGTAGATTTTCAGGCAACCTGCATCGTTTAGAATATTCGCGGGAGCCGTAAGATGTGCCGAGCATTCGATAGCGCATACGTATCAGTAGAGGGGAAGAACATAGCGGATTGAATTCATGACCTTCTATAGTTGAAATTCTAAGCCTCGGTAGCACTTACCGCACTACCAAGGTCTGCAAATGCACAATAGGAAATCGGTGAAGCCGTAATGAACTTTACAATCAAGGTGGCACGTGAAAACGTGACACGATCCGTGATTGGAGATAGGCGTGAGATGTGTGTACATGGTACATGTAATGAACCGGCGTCGATCACGCTTGCCTTTTCCTCGTGCTTCGTTCGTCATTGTCACTCCTGTGATTTCCTATTCGTCGTCTGGCTGCTTCATTTTACGACATACATAATCCACACTTCCTGTGTCATTATCCCTTCAGAATACATATTCACGCTGATGATGAGCTTATGGTGTAATCCCTATAGGAGCACGACGCGTTCTGTGGATCTAGGGGCCCTCGAACGCAAGTTCCGCATCGACGGGTGCTACAGTTTTTTTTTTTTTTCATCACTGTATTCAAAAGGTTGAGGTTCTACTTTCGATGCCGCACAAATGGCCATATAAACTCGAGACGAACGTTTAAGTGCGTGGGTGGATCTCACTCGAAAACATTAGTTTACATGAATACCATACGATCATCATTCTTTTATTTACCGATTGCTTCGCCCAGCAATAGAGCAAGCCCAACAAAAAATTAGCCCCGCTTCTTAGGCGGTGGGATTTCTCTCCGCCTTATCACGCATAAAGGTTTGCGCAGACTTATGCCGACTCTTCCGATGCACGATTCGGCGCTGAAGTGATGGAGCTTTGCGGTTTAGTGTTAGCGCGGCGCATGAGCAGCATACTTGGCGAACTCAAAGCGGTCATCACCGGCGCACCGCTCAGATAATGGAGTAAGAAACGAGGGTAAACGATTCGCACGAAAGAAAGAAAGGAAAGCAGAAAGAATGTGAGAGTGCGCACACTCAAGCTAGCAATTGTGGAGGCATCGAAGAGCGGTCATAAGGTGAAGAGGCACGGACACTTTATCGATGCACCTAGGAATGGCTGAGCGAGTCACGTGGGAGAGGCGTGCTGCCATTACAAACTCAGGCAAAGGGGCAGCCATAGGTTAAAAAAAAAAAAGAATTGGCTCTACATGCTATGCACTATTCCTTAGGCCCTGCGCGCTGCAACACAATTTATTTCAAGCAGTTTGTTTGAAAACGTGAAAATCGATCGGTACGGTGCACGCGTTTCATCTAAAGTGGCTAAAAGGGGCTTAGAATTGAGCGCAATTGTTATCGGCATTCCTCCAGGCACGAGATCAAACACATTCTGAAGTTCGCTTTTGCCTTGCGCTTCGACACCTTTAAGCGATAAAGATATGTACTATGTATTCAGTGCACAGTGTGTCTTTGAAAGGAAAATTTGTCATCCACACGACCGCAGCACGAAACAACAAAGGAGGCCCATACGGTCTTCTCAGTAAGAAAGCTTAGTAGTTGAAGAAAAAATTTGTCGTGCTCCGAGGATCGCACCTGGGACCAACACCTTTCAGGGGGCGGTCGCTCTACAGTTTGAGCTAACCATGAAGGCTAAAAGACTGAAGCGGGAGACCGAATCTCGATAACTATAGAAGCACCCGGACACTGAATATGGCAGATCAGCTGTGCGCGCAAGCCTGGAGTACAATGTGGGTAATTTTTCCTTTTCTGAAGCTTACTCGACCTTGCGGGCTTCCGGCAAATATTATTTGCCACAACATGCCTCTCTCACCATGGGACCCGACGTGAACCTGAGGCGGCGCGATAACCTCGCAGTGCCGTAACCCCGCCTGTGCCATAAAGGCAAGTGTGCGGACAACTGTTTTCGGCGCTGAACGGCGCCTTCCGGGCACGGCTCATGCGCCACGCTTGAAAGCAGCTGTCGGCGTTTGTCTTCATCACGACCGCTCGGTGAATTTAAACGCGTCGCGCGATCCTAATGGGACGCCCTTGCCGCAGACACGGAACCGCGTCGGTCTGAACTGAAGAATGAAAGCGACAGTAGTCATTATCCCGACCGTGGCACCGCCGCCCCGTCGCGACTAAATTCGCGTCGGCGGCGCTGAGCATTCATGCCCTCTCGTTAGCACCGCCCGTCACAGAACCGCTACACATTTCTAGTATCGCCCCCCCCCCCCCCCCCCCTCTCGTCACCACAATCACCCCACTTCCGGCGTAATATTAGTGCCTTCCGATTTGAAAAATTCATAATAGTTGCTTCTCTGTGCTTACCTTTGATCATTGTGACGGAGAGAAAGCAAGTAGAGGAAAGGCAGGGAAGTCAACCAGACAAGCGTTCGGTTTGCCAACCAAGAGGGAGTAGCACGTGAAAGAGGAATACAAAGGGGAAAACGAGAAACGATTTGTCACGAACACAGCTAAACAAAAATATAAGCCAGTAATAGAAATCGTTAAGTCGAGAGAGAATTACGCCTTGTAGTTCCCTAAACGCGCTACCTACTCTCTGAATTCACATATTCTACCTCACTTCTCTTAAGTGAGCTGCTGACATCATAAGACGCACCATGCGCCTTCCGATGGGTAGCATTGAACTAACAATCACTCGTAGCTGTAATGAGACTCTTCCAACACAAACACCTTTCCTTTCTTCAAACATTCTGCACCAATGTTTACAGTGGAATAACATACTTCAATAAGGACAAAGCACATTTCTACTTTCAGAGAAACCGCTGTCAACGCCGGTGTATGTCGAGGGCTTCCGGCTAAAGGCTTCCAGCAAAACGAACGAATACGCATTGAGAAAAGAATACACCGAGAAGCAAACACCGAGCTCCATGAGACAATAAATAATTCATCTGAGCCAATATTAAATGTCAAGTCAGAAACGGGACATGGTGGGCTGACGTGACCAAGACAATGCGACCCGGAAGTGTGCACACTTGTTTTTTTTTCTTTTGTTTTCCTTTTTTTTCTCATGCCTCAAGTGCTCGGCAATGTGAATCTACGAGACGTTACCAAACTTCGCCCGCAGGCGGCGCTTCCTGCTCCGAAGTCAAAGGAACAGCGGAGACGTCCAGGAGAACCTGCTGCGAGCGACAGCGCAGAGACAGGCTGAAAGTGACAGCTAATAACCGCATGCCAAGAGTGAGCCGCCAAAGGCACCTGGCACACGCATACCGTTGGGCCAGCTATAGATTCCAAACAAATAGGCTGCACGAACTCTCACAATCGTCGCAAAAGCCCGTGTCACCTTTTCTAGCTGCACTTATAACTTTCAGCTTCATACTGGACTGACTTTGCCAGTTCGTGGACACAAAATCGTTTCTTTTAACTTGAGCACAAAACACATTTTACGTTAACGCAGTGCAATGAGAAAGCTTCAAGCGGTGCGCTCTTTCCCTAGTGACTTTTCCCATTAAACAACGGATGTACTAGCGAAGCGAAATAAGTTAAACACTATGGATCGGTACATGTTACACGTTGCAAGGAGCCGAGGCCAAACTTCCACGCACAGCGCTGAATAGATGGATACGCTGCAGGGGAATTGAGGTGTAATTTGACAGTGGCCACCTAAGTTCAAGGTACGGTTCTGTTCCTCCTCTTTGTACATGGCGCATCTCAGCAGTGGAGACCACAGTAGATTGTTAGCCACTGCGGAGAAGTACTGAAGACTACTGGGCTTCCCTACACCTCTGGCAATCGCTGTGCTTGGACGTTCGCTCAAGCCAAGTAGCAACGTTTCACTAATGCTCTCTTCACTCGGCAGTATAGCCTTGTGGTGCTCGAGCAAAACACGTTCATAGCCCGTCAACAAAATATTACTCCCACGAGGATGCTCCACAACGAATCCCACATTTAAAAATATATACACATTTCTTTTTCTGTGCGCCAGTTCAGTATCACGCAGTAAGAAATGATTAAGTTCGGGCTATTGGATCGTGTCGCCACTTGTTGCTCGGTTAGTGGGATCATATTTACTTATGATGTAATAGGGCGCGAAACAATGCGAATAAGATCAGGACTCGCTTTCCTTCCCTGGTTTTACTACGTATTGTTTCACGTTCTATTACATCATGCTACTAAGTTGCGCATCTTCTTGACTACACAGCGCTATGCACCTGTGTAGTTTCCAAAGAGAAAGGTTCATCGAAGACGTCGCGACACCACAGTAAGCTGCAATCAGCTAGGAATCGGACAGCCTGGGCCCTTCTGAAAGTAAATAATCAGGGGCCGCATTCACAAAGCTTTTCGCTTATAAGTGTTATTTGGCAATGGCGGGACGCATTTAACAATATGTCCGGCATCGCGGTCGATAAGCTGGCATCATTTCCTACGAAGAGTTCAGTAGCGTAAGAACTTTGCGAATACTGCCACGTAAGCACATTTCACTTGATGCCCAGTACATCGCCGCCATTTTTCCTTTAGTCCAAAAAAGTCACTAGTGCCTGGGTGATCTCGAGAGTATTTCCATTTGCGACCCACACAAAGTCTATACGCACTGTTCCCGTGCATCTGATGTATGCTTCGAGTTGGGGGCCCGAACTCGGAACTGGCGAGGAAAGACAAAACGACCCGACAAATCAAATGTCATACACAACGATACTGAAACCACAAAAGTTGCACGGCGAGAACAGACGCGGAAGCAGGAGCAAAGGAAGCGTGCCGACGGCTGGTTCTCTGAAAAAGAGCCGCCACCCCTATCTTTGAGTGAAGACGCTCATCCATCTATGCGGCCAAAGAAGATGCCCCAGAGGTCACGGCAGCAAACTCAGACGCGGGCTGCCTAAGACACGCGACCGGATAGAGATTAATGATGATCCTTCCTTGCGGAGCGCGCTCAAGCTACCCTTCAAAGCACGAACCGCTACTATGCCAGACGAGTTCATTGCACTTCGGACTGCCGCTCATTTCGCCGAAGACTGCAACCAGAAAAATTCTTATAGAGCGCAGGTCAGGGTCAAATGTAAAAACGTTCGATGGTTTATATTTTGCAGCGGTAACGTATGCTACTAAGTGTTTGAAGGGAGCTCGTTAGCGAACTAAACGCAGCTTCAGTAATAACTTTCATGACTAATTTTGACGATTCCATTGTGTGCTGACGTACGCAGTGCTTTTCTGTTCACTCCAAGGATGATCCACGGTGCATGAGTCTAGCGAAGAATGTCACCCACTGGTTGCTGGCACACACTACAAAGACACTATCTTTTTCTGCGAGCCGCGGGTATCAACGAGTTACTTTATCTCTTTATGTTGTGTGTTGTGTGTGTTGTGTGCCACTCGTACGTCCTGCGTGTATCATTTCATCTATCGCATTCACCTAGAGAAGCATGCTAGGCATGCATGCTGCCATGCAAACTTCTCCAGCACTGGGTAAAAAGCGTCTCTCCCTCCTTTGAACTCCTCTCAAGAGTTTGACCTCCTCTCAAGATCGTCTATCTTACTTCCTAGAAACGTTTGAAGCAAATGCCCCAGCTGTCTGTAAAAGGAGTAATTTTCAAACCAACAACATTCGTTGATAAACATTCCATAGTTGAGAAACAGTCTTATAAGTGTTGTATTATCGATAGATGAGGAGCGGAATCCGTGGAGTGGGCAGAGAACAGGAAATGTATATAAAAATGGCACTGCTTTAATGCACAGTCGACAATCGACTGTTCGAGTATCGTTTCGATATCTAGCCCGCCTTTTCTCCCACGTTTTATTTTTTACGTCATTTCTACAGTTACCTCGTTTACGAATACTAATGATTTTCGAGTAGCTGGTTGCCAGTGGAAGAATGCTCGAAATTTTTCAATGCTAAATTTCTTTCTCTCACGCTTCACAGCAAGCAGCCTTCTGAAGTGCTCACCTATGAGGAAAGCGGCCGCCAATGTAACGCAAGATTCCCGCTACGCAACAGCCTCCTTTGCGCATAATTAAACAAAAAAAAGTTAAAACTCGGCTATAGCACAGAGAGTATGCGGAGTCTCGGACAGTGCAACGTTAGGCGGAAGAATGTGCGAGTGTGCAGCGCGTCTCTGTCATCGCGCTATGCAAGCAGGTGATAGACAACGGCGGCACGAGACAGCGTGCTCAGCGGAAGAGCAGTAATGCGACCCGCCCCATTCAGCGCAGACACGCGTGAAGCAGCAATTCTCACATCGCCAGTCACGAGCGACCTCCGAGCTAACACAATAAGAAACCTCCCGTCGCACTCGTACATAGTCTGCGCTGCGCCACTGTCGGCTCGAAAGTACGCCCACCGGTTTCTCAAAGACAAACAGGCTTCTCCTGGCGGAATTTCGCGTCACCACAGGCCAAGTCGTCGCTCCCTGAAACATCAACCCGCAAAACTCCAAACATGTTTGCGCAAAACGCCGACCAACCGTCGAATCAAAAATGAGGGAGACGGAAACACCTTTTCCGTAATTGATAATTTCCCCCGCTATTGTTTTTGAACAAGGGCAGACTAAGGAAGATGAACCTTCACTGTAACTATAAAGAAAATAAAAATAGCAAATAAGCGCATTCTGCGCACAATAGAAGAAAACTGCAAGGTTATTAAAGGGAGAAAACTTTCTTCACTACCACACCTTACCGGTCGAAACCACTTTCTTTTCTCGACTTCATCTAAGCTCCGTGGCGCGAGACGGCAACAGAACACGTTTACGCACGTTTTTACGCTGGCTACACACGCGGTTGTATTACGTTGCTCCGCCATGCGTAAAAAACACCGGCGCGCAAGAAGTGACGCCACGCTGAACACGTGTGGTGCACCGTCTACTGTCTATATACGCTGCCGCATTCATTTCGACGACGCAACAACTGCAGGCTCTCCCGTCATCGAGAGTAGATGTAAGCATGAAACGGCTACCATATGGCGTCTTTTGCTGCCTGTGGCGCCGCCGCCTTCAACCGTTTTTCCAAGCAACAGTGCAGCGCGCTCAGCGTCTGTCGCTACTTTTTCTTCTTGTCCAATCAAAGTGGTCGGCGGTAAATATAGGGGACCTAAGACCGCACGTCACTGCCCTTTGAACGTCGTTATTGGAAAGGACGAATAAAACTTCAGCGTACTAGAGGTTACACCTTGAGTGATATTGTGAAGAAACATTAGCAAGAACTGAGAAGCAATATTTGTGCAACTTGTTTCGGCAGTAACTATATATGTAATGCGGTCCTGTACAATCGGTTGGGGCCCAGAGACCGCATTTTGTTAAGTTTTTATCGGTTGCCTGGAAGATCTCGTTTTGTTCTCGCAAAATTTGTGGTGCTTCCGCCACATTGCGGAACGATCCCGGCAGCCAACTAGAGCAATGTACTCCAGAGTGCGCAAACTACGGGTGATAATATGGGGTCGTCTTGAAGAACAGCGCTTCAAGCTCGGTGAAGCCGAGTTCCTTCGACACCTAACCGTGTGTCGAGGCAAAGTTTTGCTACAGCCAGAATAATGCCCAAATTTTGTTTTCCTGAGTAGAAACTGTACTTGTGTGTGCTTCGGGTGTCATTCATGAATCCGAGGCTGACATTTATGATTTTCAACGTACACTGTCGTAGTGTTTTTGATGTGTGGCAAAGTCAATGTCAAGCAGACGCAATTTAGTATTTTGTTTGCTCATCTGTTTTGTTTATATCAAGTACGATGTATTGCATGTGTAGTGCGTTATATTGTACTCTACGTTCATACAACAGTTGTACGCGTGCCTACGGGTAAATAAATTTCTCTGTCAACTTGCCCGGATAACGGCTCTTTTGGCTCAAGGTCACTTGAAAAACGCCGACAACGGGAGCTAAAAGTACTTCATACTTAAATGTGCAAAGTGGGCTGACGCAGCTCTGACATCTTTGTGAAGCAGTACCTTCGAGCTCTCTGGCGGGTTAGATGCGGGAATGGTCAGTTAGGCTTCTGACACCGTTTGGTTAAGAAATAAGAAGCGCGAAGTAAAATTTTCTTTACAAGCAAGCATGATACGGGCAAGGATACGCTAGACAATAAGCACGATAATAGACGGCGGACTAGACATGTCTGATCGTATAAATTCCGCCTGGTGTGGACCAGAGTTGACGAGTGGCAACTCCGGAGTTAGGAGTGATTCCTGAATCATGGAATGGGATGGGCCCGAGATTCCGGAATAGAGATAGAACGGAATTGGCGCAAAGTACAGGAGCGCTAAACGCTGATTTGTAACGAGACTACAAAACCAGGAAATATGTCAATTAGACTAAATTAAACTTGGTCAATGTATCACATTTCCCAATTTTTCCTTAATACAGCGCTCTCAGTAAATACCTATAGGTGACTACGTCTGCCACAGTAAATATAAACAATACGGCATTTTACACTTCTGAGGTCCTTGAATATTTTCTTTGAGTACAATGGTGAAGTGCACTTGAAGGCAGAAACTTTTACTCAGAGGTAACTCCTTAACTTTTTGTTAAGGAGTTAAGGTGCCAAGAATTATTCGATTTAACGAGAGCATGCTTGACCAAAGACAGAGGGATGCAGGTATAAAACGGCCACGTCGCAAACAGTTGCACTCTGCCTCACGGTGATTTGGAAAGCTCTCCATGTTTTTTTTCGCCCACTATCGAGTATACTTCGAGGTTTATGCATGCATCCTTGTGTTTAACACCCTTCAGTAGTCGATTTAACGCCCTTCCTTGAGCAACTTCACACCTTATGTGTGGTATACACCCTTATGATAGGGTGTTTTTAGCAATATGGGTGCTAAAAGGGCGTACGCATGGGTGTAAATACGAAAAACACCCCTGTTAACAGCCTTACGGGTGTAAAAATGTTCAGTGTGTATCCAGAAGGCATGACAACTAGCGGTCAGAGAGGTGTGTTGGAGAATGGTGTCCGTGCAAGTAAGTGCATGTAAAACAAGAAAAAGCAACAGACTAAGTGATTCCGTCGGCTCGGAACTCATTTACTGCGACAACTGCATTCTCCTTGATGACGACAGTCATAATTTTGCTGTCCTGCATTTTGATCAATTCATTAAGGTAACCCACTACGGGGGACACGGTGCAAGATTATTTTGTACTTTGCTTTCTTCGAGTGATTAATAATTACAGACATTACAGGCGACAACGCCCCGAGGAGATAAGATGCTAGCTACAAAGCAAGTGTATGTCCTGGTGCAAAAAAAAGGCAACAAAAAAAAAAAACAAGGCTATCAGGGTAATAAGAATAAAGGATACCTCTTACAACTTTTTTTTTTCGTATTCACTTTGACTGACCGTAACCGTTAAAGGAGTTGAACGTCACAAATGTCACACAGCTAGGGGATATGAGAAACACCGTAGTGGGGGCGCTCTAGTTTCCATTCGACCATTTGAGGCTGTTTGTCGCACATCCAATTGGAGCACGGTAAAGGAGCAATTTCGCATTTCGCGACAAACGCACGGCGACCGCCACGGCCGGGAAAACTAGTGGCTGAAATTGAACTATTCTAAGCACTCGTCTAACAAATGAAGCTATTAGATTTCGATCATAAAAGCAGAGTACACAATGCGTTTCGCTACATATGCGATCACTTTAGTTCACAATTTCGTTAAGAAAAATAAACACGCAGGTCGCATCAACAAATGGCACTCATGCAGGAAAGTTCCAGCTGGAGAAATCGACAATTAAAAAAAAATTGAGTCACGAAATACACGGTGCAGAGCAAAAAAAAAAAAAAAAAAAAAAAATTGCCCCTAAGAAAGTCTGCTCAAATAAATATATTACTTGCCTGTTTTGAGCGCCATCTACGACGTGTCATTTGCTGCACGACTGATGTCCTTTGTGAGCCCCCCCTATGCCCATTTATTTTCATTTCCTTCTAGCCGTGACATCGGGGGCCGTGCCGAAAGGGACCTTCCTTATCCCCCATTCTGAGCGTATACACAACGAAGCTTATAGCTCTCGGCGTCAAAGCTCCAATAAAGGCGCAGCCAAATTCGATAAAACTGGGCACTGGGGCACCGAGCGTAGACACTTCAGTAAAATGACAGAGCGAGAGAGAGAGAAAGATAGATGGAGAGATGGGGATAGTCAAAAACGAAAGGCAAGAGCACATTAAGGGTTCCGGTATAGGCACAAGTGAAGAGTGATGAGAAGGGGACGTGCCGCCCGGTGGCGACGGACGGAGCGCATCGTTTACCTGTGCCCGAGTGCATTGCACGAGGAGAGGCTGGAGGCCTAGCGAGCGGCAAGCGGTGGATGCGTTCGCCTAGTGTGCGTTATCTCGCGCGTGTGGTTGACAAACGAGACCTCCAGCGACGATATTTATGCTTTTTTTCTTTCATCGCGAGTACTGCTGGCAGCAGCAGAGGATAGAGCCCGTCTCGTGTGTGACAGGTATTGCGGGCGGTGCGAAGGAAGCGAGCGAGATGCAAACGCGCATATCTGCAGCACTGAAATTGCTCCCTGCCGTACTCCTTTCCTTTTTACTAAATCACTCTTGACTTCCTCAGCCCGAATAGGTGTCGCATCGCCGAGCGCGCTGCTGACGCCGGACGAAGACAACAGCAACCGGAGAGCTCATATGCAAAGTCGAAGAAGGGAAGAGGAAAAGCGGAACGGGAAACAGAAAGACGAAGATTGCCGTAAGCCCGCGGATAGACATCTGCCTCGACACGTGTAACAGCAAGATTCAAAGCGACCACAAGAAATAGAGAATAAAAAGAGCCAACCGATGAGTTGTCAAAAAGAAAAGTAACGCTAGGTACAGCGGAGAACACAATATGCAGATCAGGGACGGAACACTCCCTGGAATTGCAAATGTGACACGCACGTACATCGCGATAGAGTGCGAGCGGTTGGTGCTGTGACAGCGCGCACCAAGTTTGAGCGGTCGAAGAAGCAAACTACGTGTACGTGTCGCTCACCTCAGGACGCGGCTATCTTTTCTGTCAAAGTTGGAAGATACTCGGGTATGTAGCAGTGACCGAACACTTGTAACCAACAGACGTACTCACGTGCGCAAACAACAGAGTGGGGACCATCAGCTGCTTCTATAAACTGAAACAGCACAAACAGCAAAATAGAGTGACGAAACATTCCGCAGTGCCTTAGGATAGAAAACTTGTGCAGCGCTGACGAAATGACATAGAAGGAAGTGCAGAGGTCAGTGCGTGCCCAATGCACTTCATTCTCTGTCGTCTCGTGTTCGGTGAGCGCTGCACAAAGCACAGGAAAAAGACGGAGTGGCGACATTTTTCATTAGAGCTATCGTCTGTGACGCATTCAACACACTGACGGAAAGGCTGAACGAATTCAGGCACCCTTGCAGGCACCCCGTGAACTCTGATTACGCATATTACATAGGTATATCGCTTTTATAGTACACCAACAGCAGTACCCGGGCAAGCGTGCTTGCCATGCGCTAATAGTCCCTTGATTTGTTCATTTTCGTATATGCCAAAGTCTGGCTTGACCGACCCTAACCGTCCCCTAAGAGCTAGCTGCTCCTCACAGTCGCTGCATGTTTATATTTTTTCCTGTCCATTTAA
This sequence comes from Dermacentor silvarum, assembly GCF_013339745.2. Classification (NCBI taxonomy): domain Eukaryota; kingdom Metazoa; phylum Arthropoda; class Arachnida; order Ixodida; family Ixodidae; genus Dermacentor; species Dermacentor silvarum. The sequence continues at coordinate 75,888,999 of NC_051159.1, forward strand.
TGTCTGCATTCACACAGCAGAAAGGAGGCCAGCAAGCAGCAAGAGACATCCAACACCCCTTCCAATGACGGGTGGAAACAGGCCGACAGGCCTCTCAGAGCCATAATGCGGCACTTTCATGGACGTCGACTCTGTCCTTCCAGACTTCCAGAAGATAGTCCTCACTTTTAAGGCAAAAACAGCAAACCAGGACAGAAAAAGAAATAGCACTGTGGCAGCCATACCTGAATAACAGGCATATATGCCTGTTATTCAGGTATGGCTGCCACAGTGCTATTGAAGACTGGATGAACGCTGGAAAGGGGGTAGTGATTATATATAATCACTACCCCCTTTCCAGCGTTCATCCAGTCTTCAATTTCTGCACGCAAGAGCCGCAATTGAACGTCGGAGCAGTTGGGACGGTGGCAAAGGGCTAAACGCCACAGTACTTCGCTTGAAAGCCAGACGCGCCCTGCATCATCATCAGCAGCCTATATTTATGGCCACTGCAGGACAAAGGTCTCTCCCTGCGATATCCAATTACCCCTGGCTTCCGCTAGCCGATTCCAACTTGCGCCTGCGAATTTCCTAAATTCATCACTCCACCTAGTTTTCTGCCCTCCTCGACTGCGCTTCCCTTATCTTGATATCCATTCTGTAACCCTAATCATCTACCGGTTATCAATCCTACGCCATGTAATGCGTAGGATGGATAACCGGTAGACCATTAGGGTTACAGAATAGCGTAAAGGAAACAGCTACAAGCTCACGCAGGGAATGGCCATGCAATCCTGCTTTAATCAGAATCTGAGACATGGAGACTACACACCATGAATCAGCGATGTTCGCCAACGCTGTCCAGAAATACAGCAAATTCCTGCTTCCAGCTTTTAGGCAATTAGGCACGAGTCAACCGATATCGCATCATATCAAAAAGGCTGGAGAGCATTTAAAAATAGTTGTAAAGGCTAATAATATGAAGAAAATAGCACTTTTCTGGCTGCAAAACTCACTGCCCGTTAGTGTATACAGCGTAAACCATGCAGCCACGGTAAACCACGTCAAATATCTTTACGTCAGCAGACTCTCGTCACTTGCATAACAATAAGGCGATGATGCATCTTTGGCGCTAGATTAAGGATCTCCTCAAGTTCACTTGCGTGTCACATATTATCGACAGCCTGCCTCTGTGCGTCTATTCTTCTTCAACATAGCGACGTCAAAGAAAAATGCGCCTACCATTGCCTATCCCTACCGAAATTCCGACAAACGGTTCCGGCAGGTGAACAAAAAAAAGAATTCTAGGGTTTTACATGCTAGAACCACGATCTGATTATGAAATACGCCGAGGGCGGGGAGTCACGATTAATTTGGCCACCTGCGATTCTTTAACGTGGGCCTAAATCGACCTTTTTGTGCATCTCACCCCTAGTCGGAAGTGCAGCCACCGCTGATGGATCGAACCCCCGACCTTGAGCTCAGCAGTGCAACGCCATATCCACTAAGTTTCGACGCCAGGTAGGCGAGCGGATTTGTTTGCAAATCTTTCTATGACAATAACGAAGAAAAAAAAAGCTTCCTAATTAAGCTACCGGATTATTGCAACCACTAAATAAAGCCGCTCGAGCAGAAAGCCGGGAAGGTCGCTTTTTCCTTCAACCGCACCCTCGCTGTATACCGACGTAACAGGGATCTTGTGCTCGCAAATCTGAACACTCGTCATGAGGCTGTAACCGTGTTACATGCGACTTGTAAAAAGAAATATTCTACTCGGTAACGATAAACATTTGACAGCGCTCATACAGTCGCCCAAAGAACGTGCGCAACGTACACAAAAGATGCACCAAAAAATGCGACGGAACAAACCAGGCTATTTCTAATGACTGATGGAAAGAATTCTGACAGCCTACATAAATTATTGTTCACGTGTTCACTTTTTCTTTCACTAACTTCATGTACAACTCGGTGCGCGGCGATCAAAACAAGCAATACGCCACTACGCGACTCGGGCAGTGTATACCAGAGGGCGATTCTAGCAGATGTTACGAGGCCGCGAAAAAAAAAAAAAAAAAAGGAAGAAACAGAAGGCCACGAAGCAGAGCCGGCACATGACCGGCTGTGACAACGCGACAAACGACCTTGCGTGGCTTGCTGACGATACGGTTTAGGCGGAGGCTGCGAATACCGAATGCGGATACCGGTCATCATGCACGCAGAAGAAAACCGAAGCGCTCCACGCAAGCCGTCGGCGCGATGCGGCGGACGTAGCGCGAACGTCATTACTCAGCGCGGCACAGCCCATGCGGAACGACACATGAAAATGGACGTGGTCGAGCGTCCTATATGAGCGAACGGGAGAGATGGTGCAAGAGGGAAAAGACAGCAGGAGCAGCAACCCGACTCAGAGACAAACGACGGCGCACGTCAAACCTTCACCTCGCGGCAACAAATACGTGGCGTTGTGCCGAACCGCTAAAAGTCACAGCGCCGACGGCGTGAGGAGATCCCACCGAGCGAATGGTCGATATAGGGATGGGCACTAGGAAGGTTACAGTGCTGACAGAAACCCACGTATACGTATATTTCAAACGAGCAAGACTGTGCAGAAATACGCTCGTACGCCCTTGCGCTGCCTCCATGCTGTTTCCATGGAGCCGCATTAATGTCAAAGGACACGTTTAACGCTACAAGTATTAATACATAAGAAGCTATATAACGACGAGAGCGGTCTTCGCGTCTTTCTTGCTGTGTATTCATCCTACTAGCGGCAAATTTGTACTTTAGCAAACACCAAGTTCTTCTGAAGCAGCTTTCGCATATCAGGATCATGGGCGGCGATCAGTGGCAAAGCACACCAGATTCAAACAGAAGCAAAATACGTAGTATCACGTCATTCTGTTCCCTTGGCGATGCGTACACTGGACGAAACACGGGAGAAACCATCTTTGAATGGCGACTCAATGCCACAATGATGATTCAAGCGCTCGACGCAAACGCAGCTTTCTCACCGTGATGGTTATAAAATATGGCGCCTAAGATGGCGTCAGTGTATCATATTCACTGCCGCGGGTAACCTGCTCCCAAGGAGGAAGGAAATCTCTAGAGAGCCACCTGCGCTATACAGGCTGTGGTGGAGAGTGTCTTGATGACGCGAGAAGCCACCGGACGCAGCTTCTCGCGGTGCTGGTTCACCAAGGTGGCGCCTATAGGATGATGGCAGCGCAAACCATGTCGACAAAAGGTGGTCTGTGGATTGGCACAGAGGGTGTAAGGAAGGTGAGCTTATTGGCACATTATGCGGGATGCGCCATTTCAACAGCTCTGAATCCGCGGGATAAACAGGACAGTGCGACCATATTTGCGGACTTGCACACAGGAGGAAACTGCGAGAGACGCAACAACGAGAGCAATTTGAATAATTCACCCTATAGACATGGCGCTTCTACAGGCTACGCCACCTGCACCTTTATATTACATTATACTCTGTAAAGAGGGTATACAATGACGACATCGCAGCCCGCCATGATGCCGTACAGTTATCACATTAAAGGTCTTTGCGGTTATCCTGATCGTCTCATGATGAATGTTCACCTTATCCCAAGCGGCAGGGTAGAAGCGTCCGCGGCCCTTCCTTGTCACGTTTCCTGCGCTGCGCACGAAATTATTATTTCGTTCAAGATTGCCAAAACAGTTTATGGCCACAAATTTTGTATGCATCAACACTCCTAAAAGTAACAAAAAAGTCAGGCCAACTAAATCCTTTTTCGCCTTAACCTTCGATAACGAACTGAAGATGAGAGACCAACAATGCGCTGCATGTAATGTTCGGTGCGTGACTTACTTTTAAGGCTTGACAGTTTGAGTGAATGATTAATTTTTTTCATGCCTGTGACATTTATTATTTCCATTTCTATGTGCAAAGGAGCAGGCCAGCGTCAGTGAAATGAACGAACATCACGTGCCTTTTCGAAGAGCGAAGTGCAAGTTACGGTGGTCCGGAGCAGGCCAGCGTCAGTTGCACTATAGCATATATGTTTAACGAAAATCGTGCCTTTGTTTCCTTTATTCTCGTTGATTATATATATATATATATATATATATATATATATATATACGCACACTTCACACTTTTTTCCGCTTTGACAATGCTAAATTGTGCCACGCCGAATCGCAGCACTCGCATACAGACAGGGTGAGCAGTGGTAAGCTCTCACGCTGATTGCACATCCCAGAAATCAGTAAGCCGACATTCGTACACAGAAGGTACCTGACACGCCCCATAAGGGAGCGACCGGAAGCAGCAATGCGGGCAGGCCGTACGGGAGAATGAAGAAAAAAGGCGAAAACTCAGCAGAAGCTGCACAGCGTGCTAGGAGACCACGTTCGGCACAGCACAGTCCTTCAGCGACCTTCAGAGAGGCGCCTCGGCGTGAGAAGCCACCACGGACATCGCAAAGCATCGCATCCTTTCCAAAGCAGAACGACGGCGACAGCTTTCCCTGGAGGCCACGATGGGGCCCGAAAACAAAGCGAAAAAAAGCCTCTCTCTCGAGACCAGGCGCTGCAGTCCCGACGGCCTGTGAAGAGGCAGCACGAACAGACCTCGAGCGAGAGAAACAAGGCAACAAGGCAGAGAGCGTAAGTCCAGTGAACGTCTGGTGGGCGCAGAAGAAGACAGAGGAGCGGAACACGGTAAACGTGACGTGGCTGTCGATTCGAGGTTGCCTCTCTCGCTCTCTGTCTGTTTTACTCTTCGGTCGTTCACAGACTTCGTTCCTACGCAGAAGAGCCACGCTTGCATCCATGGCGGAGCAGCCTCGAAGCGAGTCGCTTGGGAACCTGAGGGCGACGAGGCCATATCTCTACGCCCGGTCGCTGCCACCGCCGAAGTTCGAGCGCCATGAGGAACTGTGCGCCGCATTCTGATGCACAATGCCGCCCCAATGGCGCCGTCCTTCGGTTCGGCGGTATAGACGAAAATAAACGCCTTACACACTGGATGCAGAGAAGCACTGGGGATGTTAGGCATTGGCATTCACTGGGCTGGTTGGTAATACATCTCCGAAACGAAGTTAACACAAGGAAAAGTTCTCACAAGCGAACAGTAAAGTGAATGTGTCGCTTTGTTTTGCAGTCGTTAGCGTATCTCGTATCCGGTGCTGTTTGAAGCTCTAAACGCTTGAGAAACGCAAAGACAAAGAGCGGTACCGGAATAATTTTGTATGTCTGTCTTGTTCAGGCACATGTCTTTTTCGCACTCTTTGTACTCAGTACTTTCATTCGAATGACCGAAAGTGCTACGTGCGACATCTTCCGCAGCGAAGATAACATCGAGCATTTATTGTGTCACTGCGATCGATTTCAGTCAGAAAGACAAACATTATCGAACGCATTGCGACGACTGGACGATCGGCCGTTGTCCGTGTAGGTGCTACTTGAAGACCGTCCCCATCGCTCGTCGGCCCACAAAGCTGTGAAGTCACTGTTGTCTTTCTTGAGGGCGACTGGGCTATGTGAATGCCTTTAAATTGCTCAAAAGCTCCGCGTGCGTGCGCGAGCTCACCGTGTCCTTCCTCCCCCCCCCCCCCCTCCTCTCTATATCTCATCTTTCTATTCCCTCTTTCCCGTCCCCCAGAATAGGGTAGCCAATCAGACGCATTGCTGGTTAACATCCCCGCCTTCTCTCTTTCTCTCCTCCTCCTTTGTACTCAGGTGAAAAAGACACACGAGCCTTTCAGAGCTTCAGCTGTGTTGAATGAAGGGGAAATAGCCGAAATTGTCACGTGCCTGAAGTTGAGCGCGACGAAGACGCTAACGCGCTCGTAAAATAGTTAACAGGCGCGGTGCCGTCATCCAGTTCACAACTATGAATCCGGCGCAAGACCACGTCAAGCGCCAGGTTTACGTCATCTGCTGACTCAATGTTCTTTTGAGTATTTATACCATATCCTCGAAATAGCCAGAAAACATTTTATAAGCTTTGCCAGTACCGCTCGTAAAAAAAAAAAAAAAAAAAAAAAAAAGAAGCAAAAGAAAGAAAGAACGCCAATTACGAAAACTGTCTGAATGATGCTAGTATAAGCTTTATATGAATTCAACCTACCATTACCAACTCACTAGTGCTTTATCAAATCAAAGTCACGCGGTTATATCTACGGCCGAACGAAAGACAAAGAAAATGATAAACTTCATTTGACATGTTGAAACAACTTACTGAGGATGCTGCACGGAAAACTTAAAAAAAGTGTTCTATAAGAGCATGTCCATCTCGAAATATTTCGAAATTACTTGCGCCAACTTAAAAGCTTTCTCTTTCCAATTAATGTACTTATTCAGTTGAGGAGTCCTCAGGGGACTCGTAGTCCTCGGAAGTCTGCGGAGTGAGCTACAGCTGGCCGCTCACGTAAAGGGGTTCTACGTGACAAACTATAACGTAGTGTACAAGAACGGACCGTCCGTACGCGCGTTTGCTCTTTCTCTTCAATTCCGCCGAGCGTAAAATTGGGGCCTCGATAGGATGCACATGTTAACGACAGTGACACGTGGAGGCACGCGCCGCCTCCCGAAGGGCTCGAATGGATATATATATAAAGCGAAACAGAAGCAGAGTTGCTTGCACTTTCTCGGCACCGAGTGAAGGCAGTTAAACTTCACGACCTCGGGGACAGTTTCGGCGATGCACGGGGATACTGCAGCGCCTCTCGAGGCGCGCGCGCGGGACATGGCGGAGCGAACACGGCGTGCGCTGAATTAAGAATGACCGTCTTTCCAAAGGCGCGCTCGCGCGGGCCAGCGGCGTTTAAAGAATGCACGATTCCGAGCGAGTCAAGGCGGCCACACAGAACGGGGCGGCACGCGAAGGACAAACGCACGCGAACTCTGCGCGCTTGCGGAGCGAGGTCGTGGCTATAGGCGTCGGGCACACGCGACCGACGCTGAGTCTGGTTCTGCGGCGCGGCTATTGCGGTGATCTTTAAAGTGGGGGCACTAAAATGAAACACCAAATCCGTTTAGACAGATGAGATATTCTGACAAAACTAGTGCCGTAATTTCGCGGTAGTATGTCGAGTATTAGTAGAGAAAGTAAAAACCCAAGCACGTTTTTTTTTCTTTTTATTTGTTTACTTTTTATTTTTATTTTTTCCCCCGAGACGTCACCTCGCGACGTCAGCGCAATGACACGGATATAAAATCTCATTAAAAAAAATTTTTTTACATATTTCAGCCGTTGTAGCAAACTAAATGTTCCTTAAACTTGCGAAGCCCAGCACTTGGCTCTTTTAAAAGGCAATAAATTAAATGTTTGCCGGTAAAGATATAACTAGGCCAGAGCGTATAGCGCCAATATCTATGACGTCACAGTTAGCTGGTGCGGGAGCTTCAAGGTGGTGTCACCACCCGCCTTTCCTGGCTTATCAAGCCTCTCCTATAAAAGTGTCTTTTTTGGGTATCGTAGAAGGGCAATTTACTAATACAGCTCAAAATATTTTCATTTATGTCTCTTTTAAAAGCGCGCGGTGGTATCTTTTCACGACTATGTTGTTGAAATATCAGATATATATTATTTATCATTTCACTACCAATCTGCATCCACCTCACTTTCTTGGAAGTACAGACTACAACGCCTATTGGAAGGCTTCGTGAGCTCTTGCAAAGATCGATATAGAACATTTGCTGTATTTCTGTTGACCCTTTTCTGCTTTGCATTCTGTTCAGACACGATAGAATACCATGCATTATTCTTGCAGAGGAAGTAGCAGCCGAGTTTAAAGTAACTGCATGGATGCGAGGTCTAAACAACGCTAACCGGTACTTTTTCTTTTCTCTTTCTTTTTCTCTTTTTGTTATTTATCTGTTTTCCCTTCTGTGATCAGCCCTAGCGTCAGAGGTTAAAGAACCCAAGGGGTCAAAATTAATACGGCGTACTACGGTGTGCCTCCCCAAACGCGATTCTGGCACGTAAAACCCCGGAATTAAATTTTCAGACGTTCAAAGCATACCCGCATACTCTGTACGCACGAGCCGTCGATGCAAAGCGGCTCAGATATGCCGGGACCCGACCTAGAGGCCGCCGTAACATAGTGCGAGCGAGTGTGTGGCTACAGACGTCGGCTCTGCGCAACGTCTTCACGCTCGACCAAACAGCCCACGCCAGAAAATAGTGCTACATATTAACAGGAAACTGCGCACCACAACATACGGCCACGGGCCATACCACGAAGCTCTGCTAGGTCACGTGCTTAGTGGAGCTTATTTATGCTTCTCACACACCCTGGTTTAGCTCCGGACGACCAAGAACAGCCAACCTGAGGACATTTTCACGGTCTCCTTGATAAAAAGTGGACAGAAAAAAAATAAGAAAGAAGGACTGACAAAGGGGAAAAAGAAGTTGAATGAAAGAACAAATGCTGAGATTAAAGTTAACAGCAGTTCTACCGTGCGGCTCCGATATGCTCGAACGAGTCGAAAGCCAGCTCGAGACAACGGGGGCCCGTTGGTGCAAGGCACGAGTAGCGCCGTTAATACCTACCTAATAAAAGAAAAAAATAAATAAAAGGAGTTCGAGACTTCCTAGGGCTTAAAGAAGCGGTCTACCTGGAGACCTCGAAGGTGCTCGATCAGACCATTCCGGCGTATATAGAAAAAAAAAAGACCGACCGGTGTATACACACTGCTACTCACGCCTCTTACAGCATCGGCACCACGACCTAGGCGGCAGAGTGTGCGCTGCAGAGCGTAACAGCGCTTTAGCGTAGGCGAGCAGCACCGACGAGCGGCAAACGCATGCAGGCGGCGGATCGAAGCGTGGCATCCATCAGTCGCGTCATCCGCAGCAGCACGCCGCGGAGATGGCGTCTGGCGCCGACGGCTCCAGTAGTCCCCTCTCGCTTCCAACGCGGGAGCAGCCGCAGTTCAAGTGGCAAGCACGAAGGAACCGCACGCGCCGGTACTTACTCCATGGATGCCGGCACTGCTATGCCGAACATACACCCGATCAGCAGCAAGAGCAGCAGCAGAGCGCAAAGGCAGGAATCGCAGAATCGATGGGGGCCACACGTAGCTTGCTTGGTTTTTATTCTGCCCGCCTGCTCTTTTAGTTGTTTTGCGCATATTGCTCGCCCCCATTTGGGCACAGGCTGTGCTCGGGCGACCGACGCGTGTTTCGATGAGCTGGCCGCAAACAGGCTGTCGTCGTCATCTCTCTCTCTCTCTTCTGCACCCCTCACTCTCAAACTCGCAACGCCTCTGCTCTTCGATACTCGATCGAAGTTGTGCGTGTGTGCTATGTATACACGAAGCGCTGAACAGCCGCTTGTTTGCAGGTTGTCCCGGATTTTCCCAATAGTTACCGTCCTTTATGGAAAAGAAGGGTCACGCCACTTCGACGCAACCTTGCTCGCAGCGGTGACGTCTACGCTTGCGTTTGTTTAACGTTAAAAACAATGAGACGCTGCGCGCCATCTTTACAAGCTTGCTTGGGACGAGCACCACGTTCACTGCATAAAGAGCACCCGATAGAGACATTTGAGTATAGTTCTGGCTGTAGCTAACACCGGCTGCGCTATACAATGTTCCCGTTCGAACTAAAAAGAAAAAAAAAGGATTGTGTGAGCGGCTTTTTCTTTCTTTTTATTCTTACACTTATCACATCACACGATTTCTTGTATGTAGTCAAGGTAAATGAATAATTTATTTACGGTGTAGGATGCAAACATCCACAATGCCACTTGGTGCACAATTATTACTATTATTAACAAAAAACTCATACCAGTCACTTATGCTTGAAGTATGACCATTCGTTTAGTTTCCGTAAGTAATGAGAACACCATTATCCGTAGCTTCCGTTAAAAGGTTTTACTTGCATCTCCTGATCTAACGTACTCGTATTTTTAATATAAAAACTAACCTTGATACCTACTGACAACAGCTACCAGCGAGCGGATATTATAAGCCTGGTCTGAGGATATCAGACAAAAGTAAAGATCGAGATACTCGTCGTTCGTGTCGTTTACTCATAAGCATCAGAACTGAATCAACGCGGGTGGCCTCCATCTTCACAATGGATATTGCTCCGTATCTCTCTCCAATCATTTAGGGCATTGTCCCTTCGTTAATCTCTCTTATCGCGAATGCGACAATGCAAACATCCATTACGTTAGACAATTATTTACTTTCCTTTCTGAACTAAGCACTGACTGACTGAACACGGCCTGAATTTCTTGAAATCGCAGACGACCGTAATCAGTGCAAACATATCATGCCCCAGACCTTGTCCCGCCCGGCCGCGCCACAACATTTAACGCGCCAACAACGATTTAACAATCGACGATTGTTAAATCAATCCCTGAGGGACCGATGAATTTGGTCGATTTATCCGAAAGGTCGAATTAATAAATGGCGGCGAAATGATAGAAGTCAAATCTTTATTGCTTGAAGAAGTCTGTCGCCGTTGACAGGCTATTACAATACTGTATTACAATAACTACTCATGCCCTCATCGGTCAGTGGCCCACAAGCCTCAACGCTGTCGTCAGAGCTGACAAAATCCCCCCCCCAAAAAATACAGCGCCCAGGTTACAGACCAAGTCATCATGATCCTGCAGGACAGGTTGCTGCCGTCACCGTTCGTCACCTAGTCAAGCAGTAGAACCGTACATTGGATTTTTTTAAAACCTTATCTCAAACCTCTGCGGGCATACGAGGGCACCGGTGCTCGTCGCATTAACCGTAGTGCCATGCTTTCGCGTTCGAACTAAACGAGTTTTCCATCCATAGCAATTTACGGCATCTCGCCGGGACATTTCAGTGCGTTCGAATTGAATATTCGAATTAACCGAGGTCGAAGTAACGGGAGTCGACTGCCCAATTAGTCACTGAAGCCAGTATACTTCTAAAATCACAACAAAGCCTGCGCTGCTTTCAAGAGTCCGGGGTGCATTAGTTGATGGGGTTTGACGCCCCATTACATTAGGCCCCCCTTGGAAATGTGGCCACCGCGGCAGGGAATCGAACCCACGGCATCATGCTCGGCACGAGCCTGCGACGAACGACGGCATCTTACCATGCTGTAATAAACTACAATACGTGACAAATGCTTTCGTTGTACACGCTTGTTCTGTTCGAAAGCGGTACAAGAATACAGTCACGATGATTATGCCACTACACACATGTTAAGCACACTGTCATTGCGATGACATTTTCTTCCTCTTCCGTTCCGCACAGCGTCACAAGCCGACACCAAATGAGCTGCATCTCACGCATGCGCATTGCTTTGCTCTCGGGTGCCCTGAACAGAGCGGTAGTACCGATGAAGAAATGAACGCAATAAAAGCGCTCCGTTGCAAAAACGCAGACGCTGAACGATGAGTTAATCACACGTTTAACAGACGAATTCATTTCACGGTCGACACACTCGACCCCGCCCGCATTTCGCTTAAATCCGCCTTGAAATCCCCAAGATCAACGCGCTACAAATTATGAAGCGACGACAAAGCAATAAGAGGCTAATGATCGATCCGCAAGAACAACAGCAACAAAGGAGTATAGACACGGACGGCTGCCTGCTCGGAGGTAAAGCACAGCGTCACAACGGCGCCCGCGCAGCTGTCAGCGGTTTCGAGCACGAACAACTCATGAATCACCACCAACAATACCGTCGCCCGCCCACGACTGCTTGTCCAATCAATTTCCTCGCCCGAAGCGCCCCGCGGTCGGTGCACACACGAAAGCCGAACTTCGTGCGCACTACACCGAGACACAGGAGCCGGCGGCGATTTGGAGGCACTCACATCAGAGTGGACTCGTATAGTATGAAAAGAATGAACGAATGAATGAAGCTGCTGTATCAATAATTTTATCCCAGAGAAAGATGGAACATGGATGCGGTACAGCGAATAAGAGACACTGGCAGTGCGGGGACACCGATACCATGGTTATTCTTAGATGTAATGAAGAATCCCAGTTGGCCCAGCCTCCAGAGCGTACAGTAATGGTAAATTGGACTGGCCGTTTTCGAGCGCTTCGGAGCGCTCTGGCAGCGCGCACTGCATTCGACTGGGCGAAATCGAGCGCTCTGAACGGCTGGTTCTTTCCGAGTGCCGCGCTCCAGATCGCCTTCGACCTAGGAACGCGAAACGCGACCACGATCTGGGGGATTTGAGGACACGTGACTCCCGCTGCCTTTTTTTTTTTTTTTTTTTTGAGTGATGATGTAGTTAAGGTATGCATGCGCGGAAACAACAGAAGAAACGCCGACGGCTTTCCTCGATTGGCCTGCGATTGCTCTGGCGAGCGGCTGCGCGTTCGGCTTGCTCACGCTTTCTCTGGCTACAATGAAGAAGGGGCTCCGCATCGTTGCAATCAGAGTTAGAGTGCGGCAGGGACCAGCGGTATGTACCATAAGGGCGCAACCCCCGTGGATTCATATGTTCATAATAAAGCAGCGCAATTTGAGTGTACAAGGATCGGCTTTTCAAGCGTGTAAAGCGTATAGGCGTACCGTACAAGGACACAGGACAAGAGAGGTAGCAACTGCTGCGTATAAAGAAATGAAAAGAAACTTGTCTCCTCTCCACTGTCCCTTCCCTGTCCTTCTCATCGCATTGTCTCCCGCGGAGCCGTCTGAAAACAAAGGTTACACGCAAATATCCAAGTGAAGAGAGCCGTTGGACTTATAGCTCCTAATAGCGCAAAGCCCACCGAGGGCAGCGGATTTCCTCGGCCGCAAAGCGGTTTACACATATATCGCGCAGGTGGGCGAGTGCACGCTCTCTAACGAGCTTTGTCTGTGCATGCGCGTCATCCTTGTAAGCCTCTCAAGCGTTCCGCCATGCATACCCGCGTCAAACGCGTAAACAGCGCGGTGAGCAGCATAACCCTGCCGCCGCGGGCTTGGGATTACGCGCTCAGCGTGAGCCGATGTCCTGCACCGCAATGAGCTTAAATTGCAGATTTTTAATAAAGCCTTGCCCGTAGCTGTAACAGCGAGCAAGAAATTGCTCTGCGCAGCAACGCAGCAAAAAGGTAACGCAGATTAGTCTTTCTCAGCACCTTGAGGCGCGTTCCAGTTAAGTCAGGGACCACCATTACCACAAGTTGCATGAGAAAAATAAGTAGACGTTATGGGCTTATTCCTTTTTTCGCGCCTCCTTCGTGCCTGCTACCCACCCGCACAACACATGCGTTCTTTCAGAAAACTATTATTCCCACAAGAACTACAGAGACGGTTGCGGAAAGCCTCACGCAGCTTCTTTCCGCTGACATGTAATCATCATCATCAACATTATCAACATCATCACAATCATCAGCAGCAGCAACGTATTCTTATGTCTATACTGCATGACAAAGCCCTGATTCATGCCCGCTCTACACATTATTTTACCCAATTCCATTCATTTTGCTTTTCTTTATCTTTCTGTCTCTCCTTACCCCTTCCCCACAGCAGAGTAGCAAACTGGATATCTATCTCCCGGTTAACCTCCCTGCCTTTCGCATCTCATTTAGCTCTCTCTCTCTCCTACCCAATTCGCCCGTCACGGCCACTTCCCGCCCTTACCACAAGGGCTACATGATCACGACGTCTGCTTTAAAGAGCACTTCATTACCATCGTCGGCTTCGCTGATAGCTATAGTGAAACCGCGCGAACGCGCTTCTTACAGCCCATACATAGATAGTATCGCGATCCCGCCAACAACCACATTAGCGACCCTCGGTGCTTTCTAATAACAGCACAAAGCCCGCAGAAACGAATCTCGGCGCCTGCTTCTCGCGTCTTAACTCAGAGCCCGTCGTCGAGGACGACGACACCCGAGACGGCGCAAAGAGAAAGGCGGCTCGCAACTCACGCCCCAATTTCTCCTGCGGCGCTCGGGACTTCATTGTTCGTCGGCGCGCCGTACAGCGCACGCTTCTCATCTCGGCCGCGCCGTCACAGAGACGCATTTCAGATTATATATATGGTCGACGCGCGTCGACAACCAACGCCTGCTGCGAGGAACGGGAGAACGAAATAGCGAACACAAGCAACTCTGCGACAAGATTCGTTTGGCGTCGCGTTTAAACAATGGAAGGCGCGCGACCCTCCCACTGCGACAAAGAGAGACTGCGGCGCGCTGCTTCCGCGGCAGCCTGAGCCGCGAGCCTGCTCGGTCGGGTCGAGAAAAGGGCGAGAGGGAGTCGGGAAATAAACGAAGATGCCGCTTCGGGCTGTGATGTGATGCGAGTCGTGCAAAGAGAAGTGGAATGAAACGTAATCAAGAGAGACAGCGTGTGCGCGGTTCGTGACAACACAGCAATTATATATATATATATATATATATATATATATATATATATATATATATATATATATATATATATATATTGTAGCGAAGAAGATGCACGCTCCAAGGCCGCATCGCCAACCCAACGCAGGAGTGCCAGGCTGGAGCCTGCTTTTTCGAAACCTAGACGGTCGCGACGTGTAGAAATTTCTTTGTGCGCGCATATGACATGTTATATATATATATATATATATATATATATATATATATATATTAGAGAGAGAGAGAGAGCTGGCAGCATCACATCACAGAGAGACAGTTGTCAGCGCAGACGAGACGTGAAGACAAGCCAGGCGCAAACGAGGGCGCGGGCGCGCGAACAGCCAGTGAATGGCAGAAGTTGGAAGAGGAAAAAGTGACAGAAAGGCAAAACGAATCGAAGGATAAAAAGGAGAAAGAAAAATGGTGAGGCTCGAAAGCTTTAGCTGTCAGCGCGAGGTGTGACCCAGAGCCATTATTGCAGTGTTTTTTTTTTTTTTTCTTTGATTTGCAGGCGAGGAAGGAAGATAGCCGGAAGGATGGTAATAATCACGATGGAAATATACAGCGTATAAATGAGAACAGTGCCCTGGAATGAAATGACAAAGAGAGCGGTTGTGCTCTATCATGACAAAAACAAATTACCGCACTATATATATATATATATATATATATATATATAGTTTCTTCATCCACTTTAATTCCCCTTAATTTATCATTTCTTTAATTCTCTTCGTAAGTACAAGTAATTTCCCCAGTGTTCTCCTTGGTGTCTATATTTGTTGCCTTCCTATGATTTGATTAATAAAATCGAGCCCCTCCGGTTCCCTTTCTTCTCCTTCATTACATAACGAGAGTTTCGAATCCGGCAACATTGATGCCTTCGGGTAGTATATGTGGGTCAGTTGCCTTCACCCACAAAGGTCACGTACTCGTGACGCCGGCGGCAGAAAGGATGTTCCACATCCGCCGCCATTTTGTGAGTGGTGGCGCTCGCTAACACTCCCAGGGTTCTAGTTTTAATACATAAATGCCCTAGAAAGTGGATGGGAAAACGACGCCGCGGCAGCTCAATTGTAAGAGCATCGCACGCGTAATGCGAAGACATGGGATCGTTCCCCACCTGCGGCAAGTTGCTTTTTTTATCCACTCTAATTTCCCTTTTTATCATTTGTTTAATTCGCTTAATAAGTACAAGTTATTTCCCCTGTGTTGTCCTTGGTGTCTATGTTTGTTGGCTTCCTATGATATTAATAAAAGCGGGCCCCTCGATTCCCTTTCTCCTTATATATATATATATATATATATATATATATATATATATATATATATCATAATGAGCCAACAAACAATAACACCAAGGACAACATAGGGGAAAATTACTTGTACTTAATAATTGAATTAAAGAAATGATAAATTAATGAAAATGAAAATGAATGAAAAAACAACTGTCTGCAGGTTGGGAACGAACCCACGTCTTCGCATTACGCGTGCGATGCTCTCACCATTGAGCTACCGCGGAACCGTTTTCCCATCCACTTTCTGGGGTATTTATGTTTTACAACTAGAACTCACGCTGGGAGTGTTAGCCAGCGCCACCACTCACAAACCAGAGGGCGGATGTGGAACATCCTTTCTGCCGCAGGCGTCACGAGCACGTGATCTTTTTGGGGGATGGCAACTGGTCAATAAACCCACATATGCTACCTGAAGGCATCATTGTTGCCGGATTCGAGCCCTCGTTATGTGTGTGCGTGTACACACACACACACGCGCACGCACGCGCACACACACACACGCGCACGCACGCGCAACGCACGCGCGCGCACACACGCACACACACGCACACACGCACACACGCACACACACGCACACACACACACGCACACACGCACACGCACACACGCACACGCACACGCACACACGCACACGCGCACACGCACACGCACACGCACACGCACACGCACACGCACACGCACACACACACACACACACAGGGTGTCCCAGCTATCACGCAGCACGATTTAAAAAGAGGAACGGCGTTACGCTAAACAAGCCTAGTGCGTATTGTTTCCAGTGCAGTGGAGTAGCCGCCAGTATTTTTTTCGTTACTGAGATTTAATTAGCTAGTTGTAATTAATTATCTAACTCGAGAAGTACTTTGCTAATTGTCAAAGCGTCAATGAGAAAATTGTAGAGCAGCATGAAAAACTCCCGATAAAGCGTTCTGTTGCTCAGTACGTGCTACATAGAAGTTTTTCCGAGCGTGAAAGAAGCCCGCGAATACACGCAAAGTGCCTCCAGCAACCAGTCGCGCGGCAATTCTGCGTGTATTCGCGGGCTCCTTTCACACTCGGAAAAACACATTTATGTAGCACGCATTGAGCAACAGAAAGCACATGAGCAGTAAAAGGAATGTCACCCCGGAAAAGGATACGGCCACTCGCAAAAACGAGAGTGCGAAGAACGATGGGGACGATGAGGTTGATAAATATACGACAAACCGTACACAACACCGTGATTAATTATTCGAAAGGCGTGGGCGCCTCGACGGCGGGAAAAGGAAATCCATGAGGTGAGGATATAGAAAAGGCGCCAGAACAGAGCGCGCCTTAAAAGTTTTGGAAACAAATGCGCCCCTCCGGAACAAGATCACAAAGTAATTATACGCCGCTGTCTGCGGAGCCGCGCTCGTGTCACGAATAATTAATGCCACTCTCAGCTGCCAATTACCCGGTTTCATGTTTAATCCAAGCGCGCTAAAGCAGCCTATAATGCCAAAAGCGTCACGATTAGCGCCCGAGGAGAAATTCGAGTTATCTCACGTTTCAGAAGAAGGAAATTTCGTACGGAGGAAAGACACCAGCGGGACTAACTGGTAATAGTCAAGATAACTATGGTATAATGTTAAGTGTTAAGCCCCAAAGTTCCACATCCACTTCAGCAGTGTCATAGAGTCAAATTATCTGCCTTTGACCCTGTTACCCCGAGCCCAAGTTGGGTCTTAAACAACGTTGAAAATAAACGGTTCGAGAAGGTTCCGTATTCTATTTCTTGCTTCAGGATAGCAGCTTCACGCTGTCACGGAAAACGATAGTTGTGCATGTCTAAAACAGTGTATGTGACTGCACCATTAGGTGTTCGATAAAAACTGGAAGGAAAATACGGCCCTGTTAATTGAAAAGGCCGGCTGGAAGCGCGCCCGAGTTTATATAGTTATCTGCACTCTGCTAGGATCTGTAGTCCAGCTATGCAGTCATAATTAACATGCTTCTCGTAGAAGCATCTTCTTAGCACCTTTCTATACTGGTCTTTAACGTCACTAAACTCGAGTCTACTGGTTAACTATTAGGCCACGTGCCGAAAGGCCTCAATTCGTAAAAAAATAAAGAAAATAAAGAGGCATTATCCGATAGTTAAAAGCGCGAGATTTCCCAAAGCTTCCGATTTCTGTTACTTCATTTGCTTTTAACGAAAGGCACAAATTCGACTACCTTGAAAAGCGCCAAGAAAAGCGGCTATTACTTTTCTGATGCCTTCCTGCCTTCGTAAGAGGCACAGATATGTGAAATAAAACGAGACACGAAGAAGAAATACACATATGAGACGAGGCCAGTCTTGACGAACGGCAAACAAAACTCTAGAAACAACAACCACAAAAAAGGATAAAGCCCGACAAGAATCAAGAGGCAGCAAAAAAATATTGAAGGCGGAAATTTGTTCCCAGTAAGACGCCACGCATACACACAAAAAAAAAGTTCATAGTTTTCATTCGCGGAATTCAAACGATATGAATATATATCCCAATCTCAAGATTCGCGGAACGGACCTCCGCCGCTCTCCAGCGTCTTTTCTTTATATACGCGTCCAGAAACTGCCACTGCATGGTTTATTCTTTTTCAGCGTAATTTATATATTACATTCAGATCCGTCGTTGGTTGCGCAGTTATACATATATAGGGGTTGTACCCGTATATGCGCAAGACGGCAGGACAAATGGAACTCGAAAGCACGCTTTCCCGCGTATATGACAAAGACGGGCGAAGCGCCATCCATTTATCCTCACCGGGGGGAGATATATATAAAGAAGCATCACGTGATATATCATGCTAACGCGAGCTCTGAGACGTCGTTCGTTCCCGTTTTCTGAAAGGGATCGCGGGCAGTTTATTGCGCGACGCAGGATTTCTGAACCGCCCCAAACCCTATTCTACTTTTCCGATAAAAAGTGGGAGGCGTCATCCCGCAGAGGAGCAGCGGGCATAGAAGCACCGAATCGCTTGTATGTGGGAACGACTACACTTTTACCAGCAAACATACAAACAACGAATATTTTCCTTTCCAGTTTGCTTCGAAGGAGTACGGACATTTTTGATGCTGTAGAAACACTACCACATGCACGATTCTTGCACGGGATATGATGAGACTTTGCAAGCATACGAAGTTTGGGAAGCATATTTTAACCTTCTCCATGTGCCAGAGCTGCAGTCCTAGGCATCGTCGTGACATGACAAAGTGCAAAGTCTGGTGACGTCATGGAGCAATAAGGTTAGATATTAGATTGATCATGAAGAAATAAGAGTTCTACGCGCGTTACTTATGGGTGCGCTAGCGTGCGGTAGTCCCTGCGACCGCAGGTATAGAGCGAGGAGCCGAAGTATCAAGGTCGTGGTGAACCCACCTACTAAGTACTGAAACTAAATAAAAGGGTAGAAACAAGTATTGTGTACTATTTAGGACACTCCGACGCTTACGAGTATTTTTCTACAATTTAGAGGTTTCAGACCTTCCTTGAACGCTAAAAGAAACAAATACGATTTGGCAAGTCAGTATGTTTTCTATTATCCACCACGCTGCGGGCATCGGTCGCTAAACGTAATGGCTACAATAGCGAAAAGAATCGGCTTAGAATTTGACTGCGGTATATCTTGCAAACAAGCCAGTGCTGGAATGTCGAAATTAATCGAACGACGCAGGCTTGCTGAGAAGTTCGTAACAAGTTTATTTAGCCTGACACAACACCAAAAGAAAGATGAAGAAAAAAAAAGCTCACATTTTAATAAAAGCCGTGATCGATCAGAGGCGCGCATGAAAAGCACAGTAACGATCAGAAGAGAACCTGAGAAGCGTGATTAAGGGTATTGGGCAATAGGTTGTGAAAATCTAGATATTCAAATGGCCTATCGCCACATGTCCGGCTGAAAGTTAATTCTGCCTCAAGTATGGCATTTGGCGTCTGACGTCGCCTACAAAAATCCGAACTAAGGCGCACCCGAAGCCGTTATCGTCAGCTCAGAAACGAGCGTCGTTAAAATATTTGTGCATTTACTTACGGGGAAGGAATAACGCACTTGGCTTTCTAGTTTTTCATATCCGATCATAAAGTCGCAGTGGTAAGGTATTAGCAAGATTTCGTAAGCCTGGCCTAGTTTAGCACATTCCTATATAGGTAAAGTCAAAGGGGCGTGGCTGTTTAGAGGAAGTGGGATGTACAAGCGTAACATTCTTTCTCGAAACACTTGAATAGAAAAACAAAATCTCTTAATAAATTGCGTGCTGTTATTTGTTACGTTACTTTGCTAGGTACGATGAAAGAATGCGAAAAAAAGCAAGGGACGCGTTTCTGAACACATTCCTTTTCAGCCGTACAGCATCGCCACAGGCACGAAGCAGGAAGCACTGCGCAGTAGCGCCATTGTATGCTGACGACGCAGCATGCTCGTCCAAATTATCTGCCTTTACTCTCCCGTTTTCGAAGTCCTCTTCGTGAACCACCACGCGTGGGCAGTTGATTTCTACTCTCACAACTATTACAATCAAGTACCTAGAATGAATCTACGGCGCACCTCTGCACCCGACTAACGGGTTAACTTTCATTTGATGCGCCAAAAGCGAAAATGAACGCAAATCGATCAAACTCAGAAACCAGCAATCACGCACAGTTTCGCTGACGCCTAAAGAATACGAGGCAAAGAAAAAAAGGCGTCGTACCGATAAAACAAAGTGGTACCACATGAGTCCGGACATTCCCGAAGCGGCCGGAAGAGCCTATCAGCCAGCGCAAACAATACCGACTGCCGCAAAACGGATGGAGGAGCGAGCGCGTCTGAAGAGCGGCGCGGCTACAGGCGCGGCGGTGGGCGAGCCGGACTGACCGCAATCTCGCCAAGAAGCGGCAAGGGCCATCGCAAGGAATGCCCAGGTCCGGTGGCTGGCAATCACCGACGAGGGTGCCACTCAGCCGCGCCGGGCTTATAGTGCGGGCTAGTGCGGACGAAGAGGAGGGCGCCACCATCGGGATGGTAAACAAGTGTGCCTCAAAGCCGAGTGGCGGTTATTCCCGCCAGGCGGAAGACGCTGCTGCTGACGTCAGCCAGCTCGGCCTGAAGCGGCAGCGTCGCCCCGTATAAGACAAACGGAAGGGGACCGCGCGCATGTTTTCTCTGTTGCGGCGGGTGGGTTAAAAGATGCCCGGGTCCAACTTGAATTTCTGCTCGCGAAGGTTGCTTCATGGAGAACAGCCAACTATACGTCGCCGCCGGTTCTGAAGGAGAGACGAACAAGGAGGATATGCAGGGAGGTTAACCAAGGCCGAGCCTGGTTGGCTACCCTACGCTTGTGGAAGAGAAAAAAAATGAAAGAATGAGGAGAAAAAGGAGAAAAAGGACAGATCAGAAGAAAAAATAGAGAGGCAATAAAGTAAACACACTCGCCAAGGAATGCTCACTCGCCGCATTTACATGAATGCGACCGTAACGCATCGCATTTCTCCGCATATCCCAGGTAATACCATGCGACGGCGCTTACATGCGGCACATCCTGAAGATGCCGGAACCAGTTTCCGGCGTGTACGTTTGGTCGGTGAGCGGAGCCACCGGTTTCACTTTTCCTCCCTCTCCCGCTGCGGCACAGCAGCAATATGTGGATAGCAAAATGAC
The DNA here is from genome assembly GCF_013339745.2 of Dermacentor silvarum. NCBI lineage: Eukaryota > Metazoa > Arthropoda > Arachnida > Ixodida > Ixodidae > Dermacentor > Dermacentor silvarum. Next base: position 75,910,220 of record NC_051159.1, read on the forward strand.
GATGTCGTCAGCTAGCGACTCCCGGTTCGAGGGTTAGCGCTTCTGTTGCTTCGTTCAGCCTTGTCAGCAGTTTCTACAGTGCGATTTCCCGCTGTTCGCGAAGAAAATACGCTTCAGCAACGTGATTATGGTTGGCTGCTCGGCATTAGGGTGGGTGAACTCTTCCGTGAAAGGAAAAAAAAAATGTTTCGTTTTCCATGGAACACAAACGTAAATGGGAAGTTGCCGTCAAACGAGCGACCGTGTACGGCGAGCTGTGAGTACCGAACGTAGGAGCCAGAATATGTGAAGATCATTTCGTCACCAGCAAGTGTTTTGGCGAATAACTTCGTCTACTAACGTTCTAGTAAAATACCCCTTTTTAACAATCAGTCAAATACACGCAAGTGCACCCAGCAATGATACTCAGCACATTGATTATGTGCCGTCTTCATTCCGGTACAACGAAAAGGCAACTGAGGCTGCACGAAAGAACGAGGAGAGGTAGCGTCAAAATAATTCGTGCACTTTTGAGATACTTAAATCAGTGCTTTCTCTCTGCAGTTACACACGACATGCGTCTCTTGCGAAAAAACGGGAGACTGCGAAGGCACAGCAGCCGACGACATGGGGCGCGCACCGCTGCAGACAAAACAGCGGACGAAGCGATCGACTGCACCGTTTGTTATGGGAAGCGTACAAACAGCCACTTATTAGGTTGACTTACCACTTATTAAAAACTGCTTAAGTTAACGAAGGTTTATTTGCTCTCGACAAACGTTTGCGCTTGATAAACGTTATATGACTATTTGACGCGACACAAACAGGTTAGGGCATGAAATGCCTGCCACCTAAAAATACACGAGTCTAAGGGCGCCAACATAAGTACGAAGGAGCGACAGCTCACACTATACCTTTTGGAGCTGCCCAGCGGTGATTGCATCGTGGCTTTTCACCAAAGTTCCGCAGTATATAAAAGACAAAGCGCGTGAAGCATGGTTATGAAGTGACGGCGGCATAGACGGCGTCGTGGTTTCGAACCGGGAGTTTTAGCAGAATACGCCGTACCACATAATCCCTTGTGACAACCGAGATTTTACCATCCACCTATTATGTGCACCACGCGAGACCGTCTCGGTCTGCCCTCTCCTGGCGCATCCATACGATTCGCCTTCCTATCGCATTGCCACCGTTTACATAGATGCAATGCGCTAGAAATGCAATGTGATGCGCCTCTATCGAATTTATCAAAACACGGCTAGTGACAGTCACAGGCGATCGGTAGCACCATTCAGTGAAAAATCTCAACAGGCTTTTGTGGCCCTGCGTGGGAAAAAGTGCTCCGGCCGAGATCCCAGGATCTTTCCTCCCGTGATGTAAACTAAGCGGCTAAGGCTTGCCCACAGAGTAGATCATTGAGTGTCGACGAATTGACAGTGGTACAGAAAGTGTTCTATTATTTTGTCAGACCGGCAAGATTTGCACGCGGCGCTGTTGGCCCTTCCGATGGAGAATATTTGAATGAGAGCAGCACGTCGCATTTGGGGCGAGAAAGGCGTACCGATATACGTATGCAGTGCAGAAAACAAAAATCTGCATTCAACGCTGACTTACTCCCGGACACAGCGGACACAACCACTAGGGAATCTTAGCAATGCTACCTTACCATGAGTAGTACTGTAAGACAGTAACTCAATGCCTTAAGCCTATTTCGTTTAGCCGTACGAAATAATTCACCGTATATACGGTCGGCACTTTCCCGCCACGTATTCACGGCGCTACCAGGCGCATATTGACGATTCGAAAGTTTGCACACAATAGGTGGGCGCTGGAAAGCCCATTACAGATGTTTACACAAACGCACAAAAAAAATTATTCGGCCGTTGCAGCCGCTACAATTCCACTGTCGTAATACTTACAGATGTATTTATCTGCAATAAGGCTGCAAGTGAAGTAAGTTGGTGAAGAGAAGGTGTGTCTGTTATAATACCTCGAAAACCTGATGCACCCTGACCTTGTAAACTAATGGAGGGCAGTTGACAGAACTGCTGAAGCTTCCCGTCGTGCGTGACATTGCACGGAGTCTACTCATACTCACTTCAGCTAACCTCCTTTGGGGGACACGGTACGTTTGGAGCGACCAACACGCTCCCGCGCCTGGTAGACTGAACTGCAGCCAAAGCTAGACGGCGAGTCTTACGGGAGGTAATATTCTTTCCCTGCACGTCTCAAATGGCACGTGCAGGTAAAGAGAAATGTTCGAACACGCGCGTCCCGCACAGAAAGCCTTGGCCGGCGCCGAGAAGATATGTGTTGCGGAATGCAGAGCATGCTGCTTTGTTAGCGTTTCTACGTAGCTCGGGTGCGTGTGTTTTATCTTTCCGTTAAACGTGCATTGTCTTTCATTTTGATCAACTGTTGTAGCTTGAGTTCAGAAACATGCGATATTGTGCCAACACTTAAATATGAAGCACGTTCAACCATTACAACAGGTTACAAAAATTTGGAGGACGCTTAAGCTTCGCCTATAAGAGTGGAACGCAATAACAGATCCCTGACTGCTTGACACGCTTCCCGGCAACTGTAGCTTTCGTTTTTCTCCACCTTCGCCTCCGCGCGTGCCGCTGCCGAGGAGGCGAGCGCCATCTGGATGGTGTTTTTGCAAGGAACAAGCCGGGGCGCGCCACTATCTACTCCTTCCCACTTGCTCTCCCAACGTGACTGACAGGTGTTCTGTGTCACGTGTATGCTATGCGTGCGTATTTCTAAAGCACTTTATACGCACTCCAAGTGATTCGTGGGCGGTTAAATATCATTATCAGCATGCTTATGAAATAACATGAACGAATGACAGCGTGCGCAGGTGGTTTTCTTGCCATACGAAAGAAAGCCTGGCGGAACCTAGACACTGCTAGATAAACGCGGATAGCTTATGATGATTTCGCACTAAACAACACCGCGGGTGAACGACACCAAATAAAAAAACGCTCGAACAAGAAAAGTAAAAAAAAAAACGTTGTGGGACAAATTGTTTGCGATGAAGGAAGGAGAATCGAAGAGTGAGCCACACAAGCGAAGGCTCCGGAAGTGAGCTTCGCTGTGGCTAGGACCAGAGCACCGATAACCTCATAGTTTAGGCGCACGGAAGAGTGCACTTTATCTTAGAGCCAAAAGAGAAAAGCAAAAAAAAAAAAAACAATAACGACGCTCGTTCGTTTTCCCTCCACTTTCTGGAGGCAATTTCCTTCCCTTCGACAAGCGATTTGCGAGAGAGAGAGAGACAGAAAAAACTTTATTTTCATGTTGGGTGCCGTGGTGAAAAGGCCCTCAGTCCAGAGCCTCGCTTGCGGCATTCTTCAGTGCAGCACCGATAAACGCCGCAAGGTACCGTTGGTCGTCGGTGCTGGTGGCTTCTGTCAGCCACCCGGCATGGGGTTTAAGGGAAAGATTTGTAGGGGCAGGCAAGGGAGGTGGGGGCGGTCCACAGGGACCAGAGGATATGGGATGTGTTCGGGTGTTCGCCACAGAGTCGGCACGGTGGGGGATCCTCAGCGCGAATGCTCCTCCTCCCGCGGAGGAGGAGCATTCGCGCTGGCGTAGGGAGTGTTTCACTCTGGGCCTGACGGATGAGTACACCCTGATCACGGGTGAGCTCTTAAATTTGCTAAGCTTAGGAAACTTTCGCCTTGCATCTTGATAAGGCCGCAGAAGCAGAGGAGCCCACCTTGTCGTCTGGGCTGGTTGCGGAATGTCGGGCTGCCTGGTTCAGAGTCTCGCAGGCGAGCTGATTAGCTCTTTCATTTCCCGGCATCCCGTCGTGACCAGGTATCCAGATGATTTCTACAGGCCTCCGTAGGTGCTCTTGCATAAGTGTGGAAATGTGCGCCGGGACATCGTTGTGCAACAATTTTCTGCAAGCCGCCATGGAGTCGGTAAATATTATTCGTGGGTAGGCTGAGTTGCTAGGGGGCATATGTTTGCATCGCGATAGCGATGGCCGTCAGCTCCGCTAAGGTCGGATCTGTCTCTGGGAAGTACCGCCGTCTGTATAGTTTGGAGGTTATTATTCCCGACTGCTATAGCGGTGCCATGTGCCCCAACGCTAGCATCAGCGTAGAAGTAGATGTCGTCAGTGTTTCTTGCCGTATACTTCTTGAAGTAGGCAACTCTCTGGCGTCGCCTCTCCTTGTCTCGTTCGGGATTCATGTGGCGAGGCAGTGGAGCTATGGTAAGGAGTTCACGTTGTTTTGGTGGTATTGGGCGCGTGTCCACAGTATGCGAAGCTCGTGGATGATGACCGATGCTATGGAGGATGTGCCTGCCTTGACTTGTGTGCTGCAAACGGAGTTCTTGGCGACGGCGATGAATACTGATTAGTTCCGCCACCGTGTTATGGGAACCCATGTCAAGGAGGAGCTTAGTGCTGGCACTAAACGGTATGCCGATGGCCAGCTTTGTCGCCTTTCGTATAAGAGCATCAAGCCGATTGATATCTTGTTGGCGGAGATTGGTGTAGGGCTGATGGTACCGCAGGCGCGACATAATTAGTGCGTTTCGTAGTTGCAGCATATCAGCCTCCTTCACTCCATTGGTTCGGTTGGAGACCCTACGCATCATGTGCAGCACCTGCTCTCCCTGCCTGAGCAGGTGCTGCCCCGTCGCAGCCGGACCTCCATCTTTCTGGATATGGACACCGAGTATTTTAATGCAGTTCGGTTGAGAAATCGACACGCCGTCGTTTACAATTTGTATGGTGGGCGGCTGCCATCTTTTCTGGTGAACCAGTAGCAACTGAGCTTTTTCCGGCGCACATCTAAGGCCAATTGTCTGAGCAGCCTCATGTACCCTGTTCATTGCTTGTTGGAGAGTTTCTTGGATGTGTCCTGGCGAGCCCCTCTTGATCCAGATGGTAATGTCATCTGCGTAGATCGCATATTTGATGTCGGGGATGTCTTCCAGCGCTCTATGATCACGCACATGGCAAAATTAAAAGAGTGGGCGAGATCACTGAACCCTGCGGGGTATACCTCGATCTCTGCGGATGGGGATACTGTTGTGAGGTGGTGTCGCCTACTCGTAGCGTGTAGGTGCGACTCCATAGGAAGTCCCTTATATAATTATAAAGCTTTGTCCCGCAGCCAGTATCTTCGAGCTCTTGCAACATAGCATCGTGGTTAACATAATCAAAAGCTTTCTTGAGATCGATAGCAAGAATGGCTTTAAGTTGAGCGCTGCTTGTTTCCTTCGTGATTTCTTCGTGTAGCTGCAGCAGAACAACTTGAGTAGATAAGTGATGCCTGTATCCAATCAAATTATGGGGTAGGTGCTGGCTTTTGTCAAGGTGACTAAGAAGTCTGTTAAGCACGATACGCTCCATCAGCTTACCGACGCGTGATGTAAGCGATATTGGACACAGATTCGCTATGGCTTGGGGCTTGCCAGGCTTCGGAATGACAATGATGCTGGCTGTTTTCCATTCTTCTGGCAAGCTGCCGTGTCCCATACATTGTTCATTTGCTGAAGTAAGTATGCATGATCGGCTTGTGTAAGGTTGCGAAGCTGTGTTGTCGTAATTTGATCTGGTCCTGGCGCTTTATTCGGCTTTGCTAAGGCACGCTGTAATTCCGCCATTGTGATCGGGCCAATGAGGCCCTCATTTTCTGGCTCTGCGCTTGCGTAGTCTGCATATTGTGGTTGAGCTGGATCCGCAACGTGTGTTGCTCAAAGCTAGTCGAATAGTTCGTCGGTCTGCAATGTTTCTAGCAGCTTGCGGAGCTTATGGGACGTTTCCGTCTTTGTCTGGGTTGGGTCAATGAGTGATCGGATGAGGTTCCATGTAGAGCTAATATTCAGTGTGCCGTTGAGCTTGTTGCACGTATCGTGCCACTGCTCACGAGTGAGATGTTCAGTGTAGTCGACGATCTCCTCGTTGACCTTATTAATGCGTGAGCGTAGTTTCCGATTGAGCTTATTTCTTTTCCATCTCTTAATGAGGGCATGCCGTGCCTCCCAGAGATGAAATGTTTATCAGTGCTGGGCTGTTCCCATTTCTCTATGATCTCCTTCGTGTGAGTCTGGATTCGTGGCCGGACCATCTCTACCCAAAATTTCAGGTTCATGTCTTGGATGTCTTCATGTTCCTTGCGGAACTCATCCCAGTCCGTGATGCGATGCTTGCGCTGGCAGCTTTGGGAATCCTTTGACTTGCAGAAATATCCTGAATGAGGGTGTGGTCCCTCGTTAACGTATCGTGCGTGTTAACCCATTGCGCTGACAGTCGTCCTTTAATGAAGGCAAGATCGGGCATGGTATCTCTTTCTACGGAGTTTCCTGTACCGCGTTGGGGAGTCGGTCTCGTTAAGGAGAGTTAGTTGGGCCTGTTGCATGTGCATGGTGTAGTAGTGCGGATCCTCTGGAGGAGTTTTTTGTGTATCCCCATGATGTGTGTGGTGCGTTGAAATCGCCTGCTATTAGATGATCGAAATATTTCGTTGGCCGCAGATTCGCAACCTCCTTGAAGAAGTCTACTTTCTGTTTGGGCGGGCTATAGATATTCGTGATGAATAGCTGGGGTTGTGCCTTGCTCTTGCCTATCTTAGTTGGGAAGATGCGTACCGTGAGGCTCTGCTCCGTGCTGTGGACAACATTTGCCGCTATGTCTTTGCGAATCAGAATGGCCAGTGTCGAATTATGGCTATACGTCGTGTAGCCTGTAACGTGAGGTGTTTGGTTAGTTTCTTGGAGTAGGAGAATGTCTGGTCGACGATCTTGAGCGGCAATGTACTCCGTGAGAAGGGCGCGTTTTCGAAGAATCCCTCTACAGTTCCACTGCCACACCACCAGATTAGTCGCCATTGTTTTATTGATTCTGCGGAGTGTCCGCTGTAGGGTAAGGAGTGGGTCGCGTTACGCTGTTAGATCGACGTGCTTTGGGTCGATCGCACTCTTCAGGGCGCGGTAATGCGGCCATCGCAGCATGTACTTGTTTCGAGACCATTGCCTCAGCCTGGTTGCTGAGTAGCTCGTTGAACAGGGATCGCATTTGGCTCATTATTTGTTGAGTATGTTTTTAGCGCCGCTTCAACTTGGGCAGCAGCCTGTTCAGCTATCTTGGCCTCTAGATTGGTGTGCAGTTCTTTCATTTCGTCCTTTAGTTGCTGAAATTGGGCTTCAAGGTTTTGTAAGGCTGTACTATGGTATCTAGCATTTTTCATCGCCGGTTGCAGGGACGCTGGCTCTACTTCTTCTGCAAGGGGTTGTGCTGTGTCACTTAATAGTGTGGCTTCAGGTGGGTGTGCCTCTGCTTGCATATCCATTTCCTCGGTAGGCTCTAGTGATTGTGAAGCTAGTGTTGACGTTCGAATTGGTCTGCGAGTTTCAAGTAGGGCGTTCTTATAATCCCTGGCTACTTTCTGAGCTCGTGACTGAACTTTAGGTGCAAGGGTGAGGGGGAGGGAAGGGAAGGTGCCGGATGACTGACTCACGTTTTTCTGGATTGTGGGTTGCACCTGTTGTTGGCCTCGGGTCTGGCTGTGATCCGGAGACTGGTTGCGTTCTCCGGGCGGGCTGCGGTCCCCGGACTGGCTGTAGTTGCCAGACTGGCTGTAGTTGCCAGACTGGCTGTAGTTGCCAGACTGGCTGTAGTTGCCAGACTGGCTGTAGTTGCCAGACTGGCTGTAGTTGCCAGACTGGCTGTAGTTGCCAGACTGGCTGTAGTTGCCAGACTGGCTGTAGTTGCCAGACTGGCTGTAGTTGACAGACTGGCTGTAGTTGACAGACTGGCTGTAGTTGACAGACTGGCTGTAGTTGACAGACTGGCTGCAGTTGACAGACTGGCTGTAGTTGCCAGACTGGCTGTAGTTGACAGACTGGCTGTAGTTCCCACACTACCTGAGGCCCCCGAACTGGCCGTGGCCCCTGGATGGACCCTGGACTGTTGACGGCTTCTGTCTGTCGATATATTGTCGGAGTTGCGTTTTGGGCTTGGGCTTCGGCTTGCGATGGTGACTATGTTCGTTTGTTTGTCGTCCTCACGTTGTTGTAAACGCTTCAGGTAGGCCGCCTCTCTGACCGCTTTATCAGCTGCTTGTCGCACTTCACAAGTCGGGTCATCGGCCTTGTGGTCCTTGCCACAATTAGGGCAGCCGGGTTTGCATTCATGATCATCTACAGGATACCCGACCATTTTTCCACATGTTCTGCACCTTGGTTTTCCACTGTCACGGCAGACGTCTGATCTGTGGCCTATAGCAAAGCATGTTGAGCAGGATTGCGCCTTGGGTCGGTGAGGGACGCAGCGGTATACACCTCCGCCGAAGATGACTTGGCGTGGTACATCCGAGCCCTTGAAAGTTATGATTGCAGTGGATGTTTTACCCATCATACGAGCCGCAATAATTTCATAATTGGGGGCTCGGAGTTCTCGCATCAGTTCTTCGGTTGGGGTGTTCAATTCCACGTTGTGAATCACTCCTCTGCAGGAGTTGTGGGGCGATGCGATATAGACGTGGACTGGGTAAGTTTTGCCATTAATGGTGGTTTCGTTAATACGCTGGAGCTTTTCCCTCGCCGAAGGGTCATCACTGCTTATTATAGCCAAGTTCTTTTCATTTTTGATGTCTACTGTAGCGGCGCGAGCCTCTGCTGCGGTCAGAGCAGCTGAGACGCTCAGCGCGTCGTGAAGCATTCGCGGGCTCCGTTGAGGTGGGAAAAGGCCAGTTGGCGGACGCAAAATAAGCGTTTCAACGTGCTGCGTACCTTGGGAACGCTTTGATGCTCTGGTAGTCCATCCATCAGCGTCGGTGACAAATTTTGGAGCCATTGATGCCTGCAGGAGTCCGGGCCTTTGGCTTACTTGACGGAAGGCGTGCACTCCCAGCGTTTAGGGCTAGCTGGGCGCCCTGCCAGGTCCGTGACAAATACACTGAAACTCACAATACTGCCGCGACAACTTGGCCACATTCAAGTCGCGCGCCCTTCGTATTGGACACTGTGCACGCCGTACCGTGGTGTTGTTCAGCAACCACAGGCAGCGATCTTCGTGGCACCCGGTTGGACCGGGCTCGCATGCGCCACGCGCACGAGGCAGCACTCGAGAAGAAAGAAGAAGACGGTTGGACGCCAGTTTGGGAACTCGACTGCCGAGCATTCTTCACGACCGCAGTGACCTTTAGTCGTGGGCACAGGTTCGCCCTTAATGAATATCGTTGTTTTGTTAACCTGTGTTCCGCAACATCTTTACAATATGTTGGTCCGATCAGAACAGAAATTGGCCAGGAGGTTCGGATAACGTACTAGACGAGCTGACCTGTGTCTGAGAGCTGGACCTTGTTGAATAATTTGACATTCAGGTCTTTCCTCCGGAGCGATGCGAAGGCACGTATGCTTGGATAGAAGCGACTCGATTTCCGAGAGCCTCTGCGTAGACTAGAGTGAAGTGAAAAACGGCTCCGCTGGCCTGTCAGCTTCAAGATGACACCTTTCCCTCCGTCCTAACGTCTGGTTAACGGAAACTCGAAATCTGGGCCCATATTTTCACACACAGAAGAAAAGCTCACGCTAGAATTATTCGCAAGAGCAAGTGCCGCCAAATCATGATGCTGGACTGATTCTGATGGCCGGACAATTGGCGAAAATCACTTATGAACGTAAAGCTTTGTGAATTCGGCCCCTGGTTAGCTTGCCTACGTACGTGGATTCGTTGAAACTCGGTAGCACACGTTACGGGAGTTCAAAAAACTGGACCAGCCGCTTAAGGCAGAAAATCCAGGTCTAATTGATCCAGCAGCGATATTTGTGCATCGATATTTTTCAACTCGCGGCTTTAGACATACCACCCTCCCACTGGCACCCTACAAGATTACGAAACTTCTTGGCATCCCGAAAGCAGTTCAAAATTCTGCCGTAGTAGTTATATTTCCGCAAGGTTGCACAACGTTCACGCCCTTTTTGAAGAAGAGCAATACCGAGCGTTTAGCGCTCGAATACTCGTTGCTTTAGCCTGTCTCGCTAGCATCATAAGAAATGCCGGCAAGAAACACTATTTTGCTTTTGTGTATTTTTTGGCTTTCGTTTCCTTCTATGTTAGCGAGCGCAGCCGCTTCCCCTGAGGCGTTCCACTATGTTCGAGAGCGCACTACCAGCTCCCAATTTGCGTACCGTGCGCAACGACAACAATAAATGCATATCTCTATATGCTCTCCTTCAAATGTTCGACAGTCAAGTCAAAGACGTAAGTAGAAGAAAAAAATGACGGGGGGGGGGGGGGGAGGGGGAGAGGAGTAAGGGCCGACTCGACGGAAGAAGAAAGACCTCATTACGTTCCCGGAATTTCGCTTTTTTTTTTTTTCCTTGTGCCGAGACATCACTGCAGTTTCTAGAATGCATGGCAGGAAGCAGGCGCACTTTTCGATCTTGCAAGCACATCTGAGCACTGTCGATACCGGATAGGTAGTCGCAACAAACCCTAGGGCGACTGAAAGCAATAACGAAAGCAAGCAGCCTTTTCGATGGGTGACTGCATTTCTCCCATTACTGCACGGCAGTGGCTATACAAACCTACAAAAGAAAGAAAGAAAAGACTGAAAAAAAAATCGCCTTAAATTGGCAAGCACAGATAAAAAGAACTAAACAACTAAACGAGTTCGACGGAATATGCACTGGCCCCTTTAGTGACTCGCTTTAACATTCCAAAGATTGACTCCCGCCATGAGAAACATAGGTTTCGTCATCGAAACGTCGTCGGGAGAGGTCATAGGTCGAGCAAGTTTTGACCCCTGTGAGTTGTTTTGCGTCCACCGGAATCTCAGCTGAAAGAGAGCTAGCTTTCGCATTATATATAGCTCTGCTTCGAAGTGCAGCCGCGGCGATTGCAAACTGCAATCTCGGTGGCGTTGTTTCTTTACGCATGCATACAAAATCTCGTAAAGCCCACCCAAGTAACCTCCGTGCCGAAGCTTTTATTCGCGCTAATAAGATTCCTGCCGTTTACGGGCCTTACGCCGCCACCTACCGCTCCATGGTAAACGCGGTTTGTTTGTGCTCGTCTCTCTCTCTCTCCTCTCCCGTTCTCTTTCTTATTTTTATCCTTCTTCGTGCAGGGTAGCCAGCCGGGACTACCTCTGGTTAACCTCCCTGCCTTTCTACGCATTCTCTCATTTATCGTATCCCTTTCCACCTCCCCCGTGCAGGTAACCTCTTATCCTTTCTACGCAATCCATCTCTCTCTCTCTCTCTCTCTCTCTCTCTCTCTCTCTCTCTCTCGGAAAGCCCAACTAAATTGACAGAAAAATCTTAAGCTGCTAGCACTGCAATGTATTGCTAGAATAACCACGGCAGCCTCGAAGTTTCGCCATATTCGTCCTTGTTTTCCTTATCGAGGCTTTCGCCATTTGAGGGCAGTTAGGTTACGAGTAGTCAAGTTCTCCCTGCTTTCTTATGACACCACAAGGGCAAAGGGGAGTCGGGAACAAATAACTGCACAGGTTGCACAAAGCGACAAACCCGATACGGCGGTCGGAAAGCTCTAATGGCGCTTGCACGAAAGGATCAAAGCCGCTATGGCAAGATGAGGCAAAGAAAGAAATATATGAAAAAAAAAAGAAACAACGGAAGAAAAATCCACGGGGTGCGCCGCAGTGTGTTGTCGGCCGCTGCAAGAGGTATCATATGTCAAGCCACGAACCCCCCCCCCCCCCCCCCCCCCCCACCTTTCCCCGCCACCCCCTATTTTTCGGACGTATAATGGGTACGGGTTGTGTCGCACAAAAAGCAAAATGAAAAGGAAATGGATCCCTCTCGCGGCGAGACGAGACTGACGAGAGGACAGGACAAAGCAGAGCCCACTTGTTGCGCTAACGAGCGCCGGTCAGGTTGCACCGCACAAGAATTTAGGAAAGAAGCGCGCGTTGGTATTCTCCTGGTTTCGAGAGCTTCCCGTCTTGTCGTTTCAAGCGGCGCTTATATGGTACTATTCGCGCTCTTCGTGGATCGCGGTGATCAGGGCGATGGAAGCCAGAAAGCCTCGACCGCTGCGACAGTGAAGAACTCCTCGTTAACGTCGTCATGCGTCGTAAATCCAGACGACGAACCGAAGCGCAAGTGTAGCGTGAATATTTTTGTGGGGTCTGCATAGGCGAGGTTAAACGAGGCCTAAGGTTCCGACGCCTGATACGATTACGTTCCTTTAAGCTCCTTACATGTGGATGTGTGGACACACCGTGAAGTGGACACACCGTCACGTTCCGCTGAATCGGCTCTGCCGGAGCTATAGGGGCCGTATTCTGGGACGGTCACTTTCAGCGGTATACTATCGCCTCGGCCATCAGGTGCGCGCCGATTGGCTGGTAGTGCAAAACTGGATGAGCTTATTGGCTGGTTGAGGCACTACGTCGCGCCAAGGCGATGGCATCGTCGAAAGTGTTCGTCTGAGAATACGTCCCCTGGGGTCGTATTCTGGCTCCTCGCTGCTGCCACGATCGTTGAGCATACATACACACATTAGCGCTCCTGAGCAGGTGTGCGCATACCACTGGTCTGATCGGATCGAACGCCCGGTGAACGCCATGCTAGATCTATCTACAGTCTATAACGCCTCTACAAAGAACACCTCTACAGCGAAATAACGCGTGTAACGAAGGAATACTGTCCCGGTTCTATTGAGTGGTGCGGTTCGCGATCTTTACAACGAAGTGACCTGTATAACGCATTACAGGCGTCGCACCGCGATGTTGCACGGCATGAAACCAAAGGAAAATCGTCGGCGCTTGTCAGCGCCCAATGAAAGGAATGCAGTCGAACACCTTTATAACGAACTATACTTCGGAAGAGGATTTCGGACACTTCCGAAGTATAGTTCGTTATAAAGGTGTTCGACTGTATTCCTTTCATTGGGCGCTGACAAGCGCCGACGATTTTCCTTTGGTTTCATGCCGTGCAACATCGCGGTGCGACGCCTGTAATGCCGCTTCCGGCGTTCATCATTGCACCGTGCGTTGTGACAAGCCTGCCATCGGCCAGAGCGCCATTTTCTGCTGCTAAGCAGCAGTTTTCTCGCGTGCTGCGTCGCGCCGTGTCGTCTCAGCATACTGTTAGGATACCGTGCGAGGAGCTCGAAAACAACGGTAAACGTTGCTATCGATCGTTTTCACTGCTTCACGTTCAAGCGAAACTGCCTATTCGCTTCGCTATTCTTTCCATATTCCTTTCCGCCTTACTACTGTCCCCCTGTAGGGAATCAAACCAGAAGAATCTCCCTAGCCTTTCCCATCTCATTTCCCTCGTCGTGAAACCGTGGGACACCAGCAAAAGAATGGAAAGGCATTTTCCCCCGCACCATTGCCTCGTCATCTTCGGCCGCGTTTCCTCTGCAGCCGCTCTTTTCGGCTTCAACGGGATATCGACTTTGTTCGAAGCTTATGCTTGTTAAAGAACATGTCCACTTGCTTGTCCCCGTTCGTCAATGCGTTTTTAAACAATCATAAGGATGTCTTGCCAATAAGGCTTTACGCTCGTTTCGTTCGAAGCGTTCCCGCGTAAGCAACGTATTTTATCCAACAGCCTTAAGCGACAGGCCGCCCTAAACGTTCGTATGCTGCAGGCGAACCTACACCACACTAAATTGATCTATAACGCACCCACTCAATGTAAGAGATGAGACGAAGTTTATAAACATAAGTTCTGTGTGCTTGGCCTTAATCTTTCTTGCCCTCACAGATGCAAACCAATTCGATCAACTGACGGTTTTGATCATGTCGCGGTAATCAGGAATAACTTATCTTTATCTTTAAATCAAGACGCCAAGATTTGTCTGCAGCCTAACGAAGCCTTGGTAATTTGTTTTTGTAACCGCCAGGAGGCAATCAGCATCATTCACAGTTTGCAGAGGAGGCTAGCGCTGCGGCAATTAGGGTGCTAGGAGTTGGCAGAAGCCTGAACATTCGCTGACGGAAAGGCATCCCTTAGGTTCACTCGTTCTCTTGCTGGATTCGCCTGCAAAAAAAAAAAAAAAAAAAATTGTGGCTCCGAGGAGCTGTAGTGAGAGCATTCGGTCGCTTGGTACGCGAGACACGTGTTACGTCGGCGAAGAAGATCAACGAAAAAGAGACAAATTTTCGACTGATGCATGCACAGAAGCTATCTGGAAAGTAAACAAGGAAAAACAATTATAGCAGTTTGTTAAAGCAAAAGTAAAGTAGCAATTAGCATCCAAGCGCCAAAAGACGGTGGTCCATAAGGCACAGGCGGTGAGAACCAAGAACATTGGCCGGGGAGTAACGGAGGCTGGCCGGGACTAATTGCTACCGTCGTTTAATTACGTGGCTATCTTTCTCACGAGGATGCTTGCCTTTGCTTACACAAGCGGGCAACAACCTGTGCGTGGCAAACGGTCCCCGCCGCACAGCAACTCGAAGTGACCGGTAAAGACCACAGCGTGGAATGTGCGTCGCGGCACACGTGTCTTTTCCAAAGTAAATAGGCGACTAAAGGACAGAAGCATTGCTACTTTCTGTACAATCAGTTATTGTGAAAGCACGACAGAAGCACGGAAACGTCCTGCAGACAACCCACGGATGTTCTTAAAAGAAGGCACGCATGTCTGAAACTTCAGCTCCCACACATCCTCACTGGAAGCATATTATGAGAACGCTGGCTCAAAAATTTATCTCGCTTCGGGAAACCTAAGCAAAAGGTGGGACGTCTAGTATTCTGTAGTTCCCTTATAATACGGTCGCAAAAACGTAGGCCATCGACGTATCACAAGAGGGTATTCCACGCAGATCCTCAAACACTCTCGCCGTTCTTCGCGAAATGTCCTATACACGCTCAACGGAAATTGTAGCCTGTCAGAGACAATCTGCTTTCGACACCTTGAACTCTTTGGGCAGATTTTGTAAAGCCATGAAACCAAGGTTTTTTTTTAAATTTTTTTAAGGTTAGATGATAATATAAAAAAAGAAAAAAAAAAGAACGTGACATATGGCACGAACGCCCTCCTATACCTTCACTTTTACGCCATAACGCGGCCTTCAACTCACACTTAATACACACCGAAGTCGAAGTATAACAATGACGAATCTGCGTAAATTGTGTCTTCTCGTCCCGCCGTGAAATCGCTGGCAGTGTTTCCTGTCGGCTGCGCGAAATAAGATACAGTAAATGGGAGATAATCACCTGACGTAGAACTAATGGCCTCTAATCACAATGACATCAGCGTACGTAAGAGCGAATAAACGTATCCGCAGTGACGCCAGATCAGCCCATCGGGCGACTAATAACAGTAGTTTACGCTACACTACGTGCGCGTACTACAGACGTCAGACACCCGCACTCCCGATTTTCGCAAGTCCAGCGCGACAAAAAAAAAATATATATATATATATATATATATATATATATATATATATTGTGAAGGAAGAATACGCGCCTCCGTCCAGCGGCATCGCCAACGCTCGGTCCGCTCTGCGCGCGCTGTTGGTCGCTGGTGTCTTTGGAGACGGTGCTCCACACTGCCTCGCCGTTCTTGGAACTCGTAGCGTCCTTGAAGGTCACCGCCAATAAACCTCTTCTCAATTGGTGGAGGTGCTATATATATATATATATATATATATATATATATATATATATAGACACTTGGGACGTGAGTTGTCCTATACCAAACGCCGGATTTCGCTCGTACAAGCGTCGCCATGATGGAGGTTAGTAGCGGAACCCATTGACTATAGTAAAGCGGACTTACCAGAGTATGCTTGGCTGAGAGTAGACAGATGCGATCACATTAATTCATGTAGCAATAGACGGGGCGAAACGAAAGCGCATGCAATGAAACTCGACAGGCGCAGTAAAGAAAGAAAAGATCCGGCTGGAAAAGACGTCGTATATGTTCACGATAAACTCCACATAACATCGGTGCACCGGTTTAAGAGACCGCCTATAGTGTCCCTGTACATCGTCCCACGTGTACTCAGTGCTCATTCTCTCCCTATTTTTCTCTTTCTATCTCCCCTTTCCCTCACCCCTAGTGCAGGGAAGCAAACCGGATGCTCTTCTGGTTGACCTCCCTGCCTTTCCTCTCCTTGCTCTCTTTCTCTCTCCGCATAACACGAGTTGACCTCAAAAAACAATAATACTGAAACAAATACCGATCGATTTAACGATGCGTTTCTTGGTTTCCTTTTTGCGAGCTCATATTAAGAAAGTAAACGAGGACACATGCCAACGAGAGACGTCAAACGCATGTGCTGTTTTTCTTTGCTTCGTTCGGTGCCGCAGGGTAGTGTGCAGTCCAAAGCAACAAAAGTTGCACTAGTGCGTCAAGAACTTTTTTTTTTTTTTTTTTTGCTCCAGCGACGAAACTTCACTGTTCATTTTCTTCCTGTAATTATACCTTATTTATATACAATAACTACAGCGCCCTCTAGAGCATTATTGCAGGGGGAAACATCAGAAAAAAATAACAAGAGATATATACTATAAGCTACCCAAATGATGCAGCCATTTTATATATATTCTCCCCGTAACAATATAAAGCATCCAAAATACCTATGCACTATATCTCCCGTCGTGCACGCAGTGCTCGCTATGCCTTCTTTTCTCTCGTTACTCTCTTTTCCTTTCCTCCCAGTACAGGGTAGTAAACCGGACGGTCATCCGTTTTACCTCGCCTTTTATATCCTTACTCTCTCTCACTCTTTCTTTCTCTAGTTTCACAGCAAGATAATGTGCCTAGTAGCCAATATCAACGCCTAACGTATCATGCATTCAAATTTAAAGGACGACGTCTAACGAAGCAAGAATAAATTACATGTGCTCAAAAAAAAAGAAATGAATAGGAAAGAGGGGGCCAGGAGTGCAGCCCTTTCATTATGCACGCACACACGCACACAAGCAAAACGCTGCGGCTTGTCGAACACCATCATCACGGCGACGAAAGAAGGATGATCGACCTTAACGGCTGACGCAAAGCGCAGCGCCTCCTCGGGGTCTTCACATCGGCGGCCGATTCCCGAGAGACCGACCGCGAAAGCAAAGACGGCGGCGCGGCCACGGACGAGAAAAAAAAAAATAATGGCGCGGGAGCCAATTAGCGTTCGCCCTAACAAGCTTAAAGGCGCAGGCGAAAGGACAGCAGCCGGTGCAGAGATTATGCCCGCGGCGGCAGCGAAATATTGAGAGCGTCCTCCCTGCTTGCTTTCGCAGATTGAGCCATCATAGCGAGCCATCATCCTGTCATTACACCTTGGCCCGCGCGCGGACACAGCACGTCCGCCCCGCGAGATATGCCGGTTTAGAGCGAGAGGTCCCCGCGTGCCCTGAAACGACGGACCGCCACGAACAAAGGGGACAGACACATCGTGGTCGACTCGCTCACAGCCACGCTGCCCCGAGATGTCGCGCAGAAGATTGGCCGGCACCACCGCTGGCCTCCATTTCATTGGCGCTCTCGCGTGTCAGCTAGAAAAAAAAAAAAAAAACGCACGCACGCGTTGCTGGCCACAACGGCTCGTGGCTCTCTACGACATCGGCGCGACAGTCGGCCGCGCGTAATGGGTGCAAGCTTTTCAGCCGCTGGAATGAGGGTCACCCTCCTGAAATGCTGGTTGCGGAGGGGAGCCGACCTCCTTGTCTACTTCTGAAGCTTTTTCCTTTTTTGTTTTGTTTAATCTCTCGGAGAGGTTGCTCGCCTGAAGGCACCTGTTCTTAGAGGTAGTACTAGTAATGACGGTTCTTAGGAAAAGAGGAAAACGTCCGGAGAATACACAGCAACCGAACGTAGCACTGAATTCTGCGCAGGTAAACGTTGTCAACAGCCGTAGTTAGTAAAATTGCGTACTGAAACGCATGACGCACGACATACGTCGACGCGTGAGGAGCTTTCGTTTACTTATGTCGCATTCGAGTCGCGGCTTAGGTGCGTAAGCGTGGCACAAACCGGAAGTATAGAAAGTAAACAACTCGGACCACCAAGCAGAAAGTTACGGCGGTATTCTCAAAAGTATTCTTCGAAGAAAAGTGTGAAACCTCGCTCATAAGCACGTGATCATTCGCAGTATATGCAAACAGACAACGCGACCAGCCCTTGTGAGTATGCACCACAAGAGGGCAGATCAAGACACACAACACTAGTGAAGAAAACGTATACACGTACTCTTGGTGAGCCCGGCACACGAGTTGGTGCTGGTCTGGAAGGACGAGTATGCTTACCTGCAAGATAAGAAAACGCAGAAAACGTGTAAGGCAGTGGATATTTTCAAGCACGTGCAGCATTAGAAAAGCTCGGCGCACCAATATGAGTGAAGGTAAGTTATGTTTCATAGTTATAATTTGCTTTCATTTTCATTAGTATAAGCTACGCATTTCACAAGGGTAGCGCTAAGGAGAAACAGAAGGGGAGGGGAAGGAAGGGCAGGGAGATTAGCTAGACTGTCCAGTTTGCTACATCTCACGTGAGGAGGGAACGGGGGAGTTAAAGAGAAGACGCGAGTCTATAATAAATCTAAATTCAACAAGCAACGCAACACTCTCCAGTGTCCCGCCAACTGGACAATCAGCATTTTACAGAATCAGAAGTCCTGGACGCCTGGCCTCACATAATATTAGACCAGAAAGCCACACGAGCTCTTCTACTGTGCATTAAGGCGACCGACCCGAGTGTATGCGTGATCTTAAGTAAATGTATGTATAATGCAGAAATGGAGGTGACATATGAGAATCTTATGCGCAAAGGAGGCACTGAAGGGAACGTCACGCAGAGCGTTTCAGTGCAGAATAAAATAATATGTCAAGTTTTCCTAATATGCAGTCATTACCGCACAGTACTATTACGTATCAGCTGCATTTGATGATCCAACATACCAGTAATACATTCATGCTCTGCAGCCCTTGGAGGTAGAAGGCACTGAAGAACCCTTAGATGAAAGTCTCAATCTCCGGCGGAGATAGCAAATAAAAAAGGAACTTTTTTGAGACATAATATAATTACGAAGAGCCGGCGCCATGTCACAAAAATACATTGTCGTCTTGCGGGAACCAGAACGCCAACGATACGGCCCCGGAAGGAACGAACCTAATTTAGTATCGACTTTCTTCACGGCATAAGGGGAAAAAAAAAACATTTCCTGACGGTAGAAGCGACAGCTTTTACGCCTGTGAACAGCGTTATCGTGATCAAAAAAAGAACGCCCATGGCAACTCCACTGGTTTCGCCGCGAACTTTGTGATGAAACGCGCTCGCAGTGCCGGCTCATATGTCTGCGCTGGTTCCGTCGCCATTTTGTACACAGCCTGGAGAGAGCCCGTGCCAAATCAAAGGCGAGCGCTCCGAGCTCCGATTGAGATTAACAGCGGCGAGGTACGCGACGTTACACCATGCACACACGCCTGCCGAGGGCCGTGATGGGCGCTGAGCCGCGCCCTAATCCAAACAGATTAGCGCTCGAGGCCCGGCCAGCCTCTGCCTTGCAGGCACGCCGTTCCCTAACGGCGAGTGCAACGACCTGGAAAGAAACAATATAAGGAAGCCAACGGAATCACGACGTCTTTCAGTACACCTCCATTAGACCCCTCTTCCATCTCGCTCTCTCCGTTCTGTTGCTCCGATTGATCCTCCTTTGATTCTCACGGACCCACTCAGTGAACCTCCCCCGGCCTAGAAGGCGTGTGTGTGTATAATACGGATCGGAACCCATCCATCTTGATGCACTCGTTTGGTCAACAATGAGGACAAATTTCGAGTCGCCCTGCGACTGGTGCGAGATGAGAAAGAAGGTTCAAGGGAGAACTGAGTAACGCTCTGTAATCAATGACTCGCAAGCGCAGAAGAGATGCCATGTTCAAGCTATAGTGCAGGCCTTGTGAACACGTAGAGGCGCGCAGCGTGACATACAAATCAAGAAACTGAAGTACCGAGATGCTTTTATTGCATCACTTTTTTTTTATCCCGGGCGCGGATAAATTTGTCATCCAGGAAAAACTAACATACGTTATAAATCGTGCGAGGCTACCGTGAAGTCGGTCACAGCACCCGAACAGTAAGCTACATGATTACGGCGTTCTCTGCGCAAATATCGCTAGACATGTGTTCTATGTGGAGAGTTTAACGTGGGACCTCTCTTGCGCGATACACAGAGAACTCCGAACATGCTGACATTGTAGGCAAGTGAACTAACAGAAGGCACAACTTCTCCCCTATGCGCTTTTTTGATCCCAACACCACCCCAAAGAAGGGAACATTTGCCAGTAGCCTCGACCATACAACCCAAGGGACAGTTGTAACAAGTGTTTTCGATACAGTTGTAATCATCCGTTACAGGAATGAACGCATTATTAGCTTCATTTGTGTTCACCGTACGTGTCCCTATGCTCTCTCTGGCTTCTTCCTATCTTTATATCTTCCCCTCCCCCGTCACTCTGTGTAGGGTAGCAAACAGTGCTTTCTGTTCTAGTTCTAACAAGCTCTGATTTCCTTTCCTTTTTCTTTCTTTCTCTCTCTCTCTCTCTGCAAAACAAAGAAGAGGAGCTCGCTCAACGACGACGCAAGTGTGTCACGGCATATTCCGGTTTCCTCGTACCAGCAGCTGGCATAAACGGCCACAGGGGCCGTGTATTTCTCAATAAGGAGCTTTGAGACTAATCAATGAAAAATAACTGCAGGCGGGATAAAAAAAATTACCAAAATAACCACAAGGAAGATTTCCTGTCGAATTTAGTGGCGATTCTCGCGACATGAAAGCACTAGCTATGAAGGTAACAAGCCGATGCTAGATTTTCTAGCACACGTTTTACATTTAGCTCTTTATGGTGTACCACGATCTGTTTTCTTGACAGCATTGACCTGCTATGCAGGCCCCTACGGGGAAGCGGTTGCCGATGTGCGATTTCGCAGCAGGTGATTGAACTGTGTTATGCAGACTAAGCAAGAAAGAAGCAATCAATTAACTTGAACGCCACTAGACTGTGACTGAGTGCATCTGGCTTCGGCAGTGGCTGCGTGCGCTTGAGAAACACGAAGGGTAGAGGCGAGAGCGGGTTATTCATGCGTTGCCGTTATTCCCAGAGAAGTTGTTACCCGAATCTCTGAAAGAAGAACCACTCGACTACAAAGCGCCCCGTGTATTGACAGGGCCTATGCAAGACAAGAGTCTGTGCACTGCAGCGCCTCCTTGCGGTAATCGCTTCGCTTACATAAGAGACAAACACAAGGTACTAAACATGCCTCGATAAGTTATACAAAAGAACTAAGTATTGCCAGCTCAACGAACACAAAGTGCAAAAACAGAAATGCAGGAGAAAATGCAATTACTTCGGTAGACGAGATCAACGTGGGATGCTTTTGAGAAAGAATCCATAAGTGCGATGGAGTAAAAAGCCAATAAGTTTACTGTAAAGCCAAAGGGAGAACAAAGGCAGGAAGGAGTAACATAAGTATGCAGTTCAAAGCTTTCCCACGCGTCTTATCAGAACCGTCTAAATGCCCTTGATTGCATCTCCGGTGAGCTTATACAACGCGGAAGTCGTAATACGGAACATTCTTTTCTCTGTTCCTTGTTTAAGCAGCTACCTCGCTTTTTTAATCTATTTTCTTGTTATATAAGGTCGTCCTGATGAGATGTGGATGTCCTTCCGCGAGACCATCTCGCGTTGCACTGACATGTATTAAGCATTACATACATGTTCCGAGGAAACACCGTTATACAAGCCTCTTGACCAATCAGCATAAGCGCGTCTTCTTTTTCATTAACATTTCCGGAAGAACGGAGTCCATGAAGATACCTCTGTCTTCTGCCTTTCTGAGGATCCGACAAAAGCGACACAAGCATTGAAGCTGCCATCTTCTTCCACCGGCTGCTAAGTCATGCCGTGAAGCCCCCTACAAACGGACGTCGCACAGTGCAATACAAGAGCAGGCAACAGTTTCAAGCCGTTCGAATGCTCGTCAGTTGAGCCCATTATAATGAAACAGCACGCCCATCGCTAAGATTCGAAGATGCCTTGCGACATCGCCGTTTGAAGGAAAAACAAACAAACAAACAAGTAATAACGCTAGGACACATACTACGCTTAGACAACACCACGCTAACGTTAAAATATGTTCGCAATAGCCTGTATATGTGGAAATTCACTTGGGCGTGGTGTGTGGACAGCAGGGCAGTAAAAGAAGGCAGGGGGAAAAGAAAGGTAAGAGATGAAGAAAAAAAAAGAAAATGGTTACTCTGAACATTTAGAGGCGATGGCTTGCAAGTCAAGAGCTACTCAGTCAACCCATCGTGATTGCAGGTTGGCAGGGTAAGCGGAAGAAAACAGATGCTATGACGGAAAGCTACCATCGTAGCAGGGCGAAGGGTGTTTTGTTTGTTTTATGTGCATTATATAAGCCGAGATTGCGCGGATTCAATTACGAGACAACGCCTTTATGAATCGATCAATCTACTTAACAGTCAGTCTATAAATCAATCTTTTAGTCAAGCTCTCTGGAAAAATGAGGACGGCATGAAAGTTGTTCGCTCATTGAGTTCCGCATTACGGAAGAAAAGCGATTACTTCTGTGAAGCTTGTGGAAAGATTTTTTTTAGCAGTAAGAGTAAAACAGGTATTACCATTGACGTAGAGTAAAAAAATTCATTTACGCTCTCTTTTACTTGAAAGAAAACTTGAGGTTACCCTACTGATTGACCTAAACGAGCATAATAGCGCCCAGAGGAAAAGCACGGCACCAAACGAACGCCTGTCTCCAGTGGACAATGGACATAATGGGTCTACGTGCGCAGCAGCTGCATCCAGAACAAAAGGCTGCTTCTCAGTAAATTAGATCCTTCTTATTAATGCAGTACGAGGTTTCGCGAATCCACGAACTAACGCAATTATTCCATGCAAGCGTCTGTCGGTGATCACATCCGTGCTTATGTTCATATTCGCGACCCTATCTTTTCCGATATAATTCCGTTTTAAATCACTTGTTTCGAATAAGTTCCAGAAACGCACAGCGCTGTCCCCAACTGTGCATGGATGTATAGCACTACGCTTTCATGAAACTCGACCGAGCTAATGAACCTACAAATCAAACCTCTATGGCTAAAGCCCTCTAAACTCGTCTTGCCTCTTGAATAATGTGACTGTGCTTAAGAAGCAGAAAGAAAGGGCCGATGTCGCTCGATCACGAAGACGTTGGCACATAAAGGCCGCGTATATGAAGCGCCAGGAGGACAAGCCGCAATTTATTTTCACTGCGAGCCCCAGCCTCATCGCCAAACTCTCACCCCTTCATCTCCTTTTTTCCTCGGGAACGGTCGATGCGACCGAAGACGCCTGAACACACTGAAAAGCAAAGGAAAGAAACATACATACGAGCAGCGATTTTAGCGTCGAAAACCACGCTATGCCACGGCGCCGAGGCCATAAAAGAGCGCAGCAACGCGCGTAATCGCCCGCCGCCTGCGTTCGATTCCGCTTCTCGAAACCTCCGATGACGCACAACTTTACGAGGAATATCGGGGTGGAGCTAGTAGACGTGCCCAAAGCGGCGGTCCTGAATTACGGCCCCGCACAGGCCGCAAACCTGTTTTCGACCACGCCAGACAGTGTGCAGCGCGCACAGCAGGAACATCTCGGGCGCCGGCATGGACGTGATGCGATGCCGGCAACGAACGTGCAGTCATCTGCTACAGCGTGAACCGTCAGTATGGACGAGACAGCGTAGTGTAATTTTTCCGAAAACGGCGCTGGTCTGGTACTTTGTCTCCGCAACGGTGCAGTGCCACTGCTATACTGGGAACTGCCAAATTACACTATGTTGACGAATTAAGGTGGTTGAGCCAACCAGAGAGAGTGCGGCCGTCACGTGATCCAATCACGGTAGACAAGGTCCTGAAAGAAAGGCGTCCCCTTCGCCGCAAAGCGGGTGGACCAGGTGCGTTATGGTGGACACTGCCAAATTGCTCCACGTCGTCAAATTCGCCATCTTGCTTGTTCTGACTGGCTCACAGGGCTGCTACGGCTTCTCTGATTGGCTCAAAATGACAACATGGCGGAATTTCACAGGCTTTTCAATGCAGCAAGAAAGAAAGAAAGACAAGGATACCGTTACAATGGAAGGTTACGAGGTCGCAGCGGCGGAAAAAAAAAAGTGACGCACGCGACGCGCAGACGGAAGGGATAGCGAAATGTAGCATTACTCGACGCCACACGATATGGCGTACGATGCCGAGAAAAGTAGCCCGACGTCTGCGAGTCGGCGTATTCGCACCAAAAGCCTCCTATCCATTAGCAAATGCACCGGGAGTGCTCGAACGGTGACTATCCACAAGCACAATGAACAGCTCAATAGGAGGAGGGCTCCAGCTTACACGATGTCTGGGCAGACATCTTGATATCAGAAACGAGAGCGGCACAGGGGTGTCTAGAGTGTACCATACTGTATAGGGTGTCCCACGTGACCAGATAGCCCAACTCAACAGTCCTCCGGCGTTGCAGAAGACGTCCGGAAAGGCCTGTCGCGCCGTCAACGGCTAACCGCAACCTCCGAAAACGATAACACAAGGCAAACAGAACGCCGGGAAGGAAAGCACGGATAACGAGAAGCTCGATTCCTCGACGTGATGCTGCAGCACCAGGGCGTCGACACTTCTATACCGTTTCTTGCTGGAGAGTTTCGGTCCCCGTGCTTTTGCGCAGCCACCGCTGCTGCTGCTCGTCGATTGCATACGGACGGAATGCAGACCAGAACGGTGAACAGGGGGGCGAGAGTTCTACCGGACACTTCACCGCGCGAGGCACAGAAGCACGAATAGAGAGGAGCCGACGGGGCGCCGAGACAGGAATGCATTATTCATGACGGGAAATCAGGACTCATTGATTCGGTCGCATCGGACGGACTTGGCACTCGGCAAGCACACATGCACCCCACAGACGCACACTTCTACCGAATTCCTTCTTTCCGTCGCTTGATTCCAGTCGATGGACGAACACAGCGGTCGAAGCATGCGGCTGAGAAAGAGCGCGCGCAGTCTTTTTTCTCCGGGGGCGATGCTTCATCGATCGTTTTGTCCAAGGCTGTCTGGAGGCTATGCGCCGGCCAGTCTGCCAGGCCCGAGTTCTGCACTATCGCGGGCAATTGGAACGGGAACGGGACAATTCGAATGCGAAAGAAAAAGCGAACGACGTTGCCGGGATGCTATAGGAAAGAAAATACCTAGAAATGCGGGTTTTACAGCTTCTTTGTGGCATGACCACCTTTTTTTTTTTTTTTTTTAAGCGCGGTCGTCTGCGGTAAACGTTTTAAGCAATATAAAATTTCATGGTCACTTTTACCTTCCGTCTTGCTGAGAAAGCAAGTGGTTCTAAGCGAGGACCTAGAACATATTTGGCTCCAGTCAAGTGAGATCTTTGAGCTTTCGGTTTGCTTTCCCTGAATGCTGTTCATGGTTTATTGCAAAACCAACATACGGGCACAGACAAGGGCCCGACATTCAAAACTGCCACGATGCCTCACAAATAAGGCACTGTCACTACTGCTGCCTACATCCCTACCCTATAGCATACACATACAACATACACGCGAAACGGAATGTAAAAGTCGGGCACCCCCGGCACCTCCCTTAATTTGCTTTCTACGTTGATTTCTGCTACAACGGTAACTCAATCCACAAATCCACGCGGATGACCAGACAGTTTAAGGGCATCTTAGCCAGGACGCGGGAAGCGACAGTCTTCGTTCCCAACGTCAAAGGGTCGAGTGATGCGCCCGAGCAACTTCCCAACCGGATGCCGCAGTGTCGAGGCGAACGCAATGCGCAGGGCGGCGCAAAGCGTTTCGAGGGCCGATGGGCGCCACAGTCCATTGTTCTGAAGGTGCGACGGCCGGAGCGACCACACTGTCAGGGCGGGGCGGTTCCGTCTTGATCGGTCACGCACTCCGGACGGACGCGGTCGCTCAACCCGAACTTTCCACCGCTCCGGTCTGCTCGGTCTTTTTAGCGTGAGCGAAGAGAACTGAGAATATCCGAGACCAACGCATGGAACGCTGTTCGGCGTGGTCCCACCGAGAACAACAAAGCTATAGTTGAACGAGCGAAGAGTGCTTTGTAGCGCCAGTATAGTATCACGGATGTCGTGGTCGTTACGTACTAATAGATTTCTCGAGGTAATCGGGACTGTTTTGGGTTGGTACGCTTTAATTACGGCTTTGTTTCAGGTTGGCTCAGCTGCAAAGCTGGCTCAGCTGCAATATGTGCGTACTTATCGAGAAATTCCCTTGCCGCAGTATGCTTCGAGTTAGGTTTGCCTGTATTATTACGAGAGATACTAGCCAAATTAGAGACACAAATTCATTTTGTTCGCAGCTCTCCTGTATGACTCGCCAGAAAGCAGTTCGGCGTGCCCAAGTACTGCAAATATCTCAAACGAAAACACGACGTTTCGCCAAGGTCACAACTATAGCAGTGGGGGCAGTTTAATCGATCTCTAAAAAAGGGAAAGAAAGAAAAGAAAAAGCAACAAACCGTTTTGGCTACCTAATGTCAAGTCTAAAGCAACATCCACAACAGTGAAATTTAGAGGGGGCAATGAATAGGTAACTACGGCGCGAGGCGGCACCGTTGTGATTCATCTATACATTTAAAGACAAGAGCGCGGCAGTTGTCTATAAATATGAAAATAAGCACCTCTGTCGAAGCCAGCGTGAAAGGAATAGCTTCAGAACGCGTTTGCTTCTCGCATGCGACCGCAAGCTGCAAAGACAAGTCTAGGCCTTCGTCGCACAGCGTGTACGCGGAAAGTGACCGCATTCGACCGTTCAAGCGTTCAACGCCGGTCAATCACCTCAGCGGCCAATTCGCTTGGGCGTCACCGCTGTTGAAGCGTCACGCGCAGCTTCCGGAAAAAGCAGGGATGCCCGCGGCCTGTCATCGCCCTTCACCCATATGCATAATTGTGTGCAGCGCGGAGTGGTGTTGCAGTGCTTGACACCTGTTTGACTAAACGCTTGTTAAGTGTTACCCGCGCAGCCTCACGGAAAATGCAAAACACAGAATCTGAGGCACGTGGCACAGAAGTGGCGCTCGGTCGTGTCTTCGTGGCATTAAATTGATTGCAGGAAAAATAGCCACACCTTATTCAGTCTACGTGTCCCCGTGTTCTCTTCTCACGGTGAAGATGGTCGGAATTAATATCTGCTGCAAGCAATCAAAGTTCATCAGGCTTGCGTGGAATAAAATCTTGACAGCATAGCCGTGTTATTAGCATAACAGGACGGTTCGACAGAATTAAACATGTGCACTGTGTCACTAAACCCGGCGTGAGTTGTCGAAACATCCGTGGTACTTCTGCTTTGACCGCTTTCTATCTGGAATAGGAAACATACCACAAGCTGGTGAATGTTATGTTGCCTTCGAGACAGATTACAAAGCACGCTTACGCACCACAGATGATAAATAAGCAGCAAACCGTCAGTCTGTAGGCCGGCTGCACCTCCCACATATAGTTAGTCCACAGTCCCTTCTTTACTCATTACCGCGACCAGCCAAGTTCTGACGCGCGTTATGGCCGGGAGCTAAAGGCTCTCGTTAAGCTTCCCGCCGAGTCCAAGTATCTAAACAGATTCCTGTCTTAACTTCCTGTGGCAATGAATGAATTAGATATAGAGAGGCGGAGCTCCTGCGCAGGTGTCACAGCGCCGAGTATTCCGGCAGCGTCTAACAGCGCTTTTCCTTTCTCGGAACAGACACGGAATCCGGGTAGCTTCCACGTGCGATGGCTAAGCATCTGCCCGGAATGCGGAAGAGAAAAGGGGTAAAAATGGGTAAAGTCTAGCACTCGGTGGTGTATTTTGTCATACTTTGCTTTTGTAAATAAGACCGTCTATGTCTTCTACTCCGCTGCTTCAGGCTAACGCGGATGAGAATTGTGGGACCTTATTCCAAGAGAGCTCTTACTTGCGCTAGCTTCGCTTCCGTATAGCTTTCACTGCGTCGCCATTGAAAGCTGTCCGCACAAGCTTCACAGAAGTAGACTTGTGAGAACGCCATGCGCGCACTCAGCGTCCACGGATGCTACTGCACCTGCAAGCACGCTCGTGTTTCGAACTGCGGTCGCGCTGCACGGAAGAGGCACGCAGCGCGAATTGTGCGAGAGGCTGAGAACATGACGCACGCGTGAATGCGCGCGGACCGGGAAAGGGGGGAGAGAGCGGTGGTTCATTGTGTCGTCCTCGCGAGCCGGACGGTTGGGCATCGGTTTCTCCTCTGGAGATGGGCCGCGCGACGATGGCCGGCCAAACCCGCACCGTGACGGAAGCCAAGGGACCGTTCGCCTTTTCTCTCGTCGTATACGTATACTGACGCCGTTCTCACGGCCATTACACGGCGACCAGGATGTCGTGCGGCTCTTCCGTAGACAATACCTTGAGTTGGGCGAGTTGCTTCAGATGACAGGACAAGGCAGCACAGTAATAATGACGTTCGAATAGAATGCGGCAGCCTCTTGGCTGAACACCGCAAAAAATGTGTGCATGTATATATACCGATGTTTGCCAACGCAAACGTTCGCGCAAGACTTCTTTGGCGCTGCGTAAAAACGGTTGTCATTTCATCCCAGGTATCTGTACACACGTGATGTGATTGAATAGCGCAACCTTTCGAACAATGATGTGTTCCTTATGTGATGTTTATAAAGCAGCCCAGTGGTTCGACAGAAACGCTAATCAACAGTTCAGCGCCCGTCCTGACGTACGTGGTCTTTTCGTACTCGTCCTTAAGCGCTGTTTTATGTACCATTTTACGTCTTTAGACAAGCGCCACCGTGCTACAGGTTTACATGAACCATAAAAAGTTTGGGATAGTCGGCCAGTCGTCGGATTCATGTAAATGCTAGCGAGTTGGGCTGGTGGGCCTCCGACGCGCGTTGCGTCAGACCAACGACAAAGAGTGGGGTGGGTCAAAGCTCGACCCGCATGGTGAAGTGCATGTCAGCGCAATTCGGGTCAGTCTGGGACAGCCCTACTTCTGACTCGACCCGCTCGTATCGGGCTCAGATAACGAAATCGTAAACGAGTGGAACAAAAAAACTGTTTTGCACTGAGCCCGTGCCGTAGTTTTTACAGTAGCCGGGTGGTCAACAATACAACGTCCGCAGTTCATTTAGCAGGAATTCGTCAGCAGTTATCAAATCTTAAGCCTTCGCATTCGCACTTTAATCTTAAGGGGGGATACGGGGCTGAAAATTACCTTTTGAATCGTTGCACGGGTTATCATGAAAATTTATGGCTTTATGTCTCGTGTTGTATTAAGTATATTCTAAATTTCATCAGTACACATCAAAAAGAAAAGTTATGGCTGTCATAAGGACCAATTGAGCATGTCCACCTTAGGAAAACTATCATTTCAGAAATAATTAAAACACCCTCATGGCTTGTTAGATACGTTCTTGAGGACGGGGGAGGGGGGTTATAGTGCAGGTTAAGGCCAGTCGCGTGTTTTTCATTACATTTCTGTAACAAAGACATCACTTTGAGGCTATGTTAATTTTTTTTTCGTTGTCATTATGCGCCAGATATGTAATCAATTCTTGTGTTAATAAAAATTTTGAAATATAATAAAGTACCTCATCTTGTTCCTGACAAAATTTCAGCCTGGAAACTACTTTGGAAGCAGGTTCTCGTGACGCATTCTGCAAATAATAATTTTCGTACACATTTTGTTCGGCCCAAAAGTACAAAAAGAAAAATGGGCTCAATGATTTCAGAACACGCTATTTCACTTTAAGTTTAAAAATAATCAAAGTGCCCTGCTCCATATATAGGTTGGGCCATCCTGTTCAATTCGAACCTGCTCTGCGGCAATTGCCCCCCCCCCCCCCCCCCCTTAAGCCATCTTCGCTCTTTTTCAGCTTTAGAGCAGTCCAGCGCCCTTGTCTGCGCTCGCAGAACTCGCACGTGAAATCAGGCGTGAAAAACGAGTTACGGTAACCTTCGGGATATTGGTACGACAAGGCGAATCTCCGAGAAACAGCAAACCCGCTCCTCGAAGTTCTCGAATATAACGGCCTGTATATATATCCTACAAATAGTTGCCGCATATTTGCTAATAACCGTCTATACATGGTTAATTACCGGAAGGTCAAGGCTTCCACACCGAGAAAAACTAAATAAACGAAAAACAGGAAAGTAGGCAGTTTGAAGTAAAAATGTTCTGCGCAACAGAAAGGCCATAACGCACGTTTCATACAAGGCCGCTTCTGCAAGCGAAAAGACGGACTATATACAACTTACTTCGCCCTGGGGGAGTTCGCATTCCTAAAATCGAATAGGGGCGGTGCGAGACCGCAGGAGACTATAGCTCGCATCCTTTTGTTTGCTAGAAGTGTTTTTGTTTGCTTTGCGTACAAGGAATTCAAAGAAAATGCTTGCTCTAGGCTCATTTTTCTCAGTATACGCAACCACTATTCTTCGTATTTTCCGGTACTGTCTATTTTGGTATCCGGGCTGTTTCGAGGGCGCAAGCCTAGCGATTTCCCATGACAGATTAGAAGGCGGCTGTCCAATGTATAAACCTAAATACCAAACTCCACATCGGAGAACTGCCTGCATACTTTGTAAAGCCGGTCTCGAGTCGGAAAAGACGGCCCATGTACCAGTACTCTCTGCGTCTATAAACTGAAGTGCACTGCATGCGCAGAGCCGTGAGCTCTGCAGCCGTGGACGTCGTGACATGTGAGGTCTTGAATCGCATTGTTACTCCTCTCGTCGGTATAAACACACCACTACCATAACTGGTCGATGTAGTCGATCCGTCCGTATAGCCGTGCACGTGACTGCTGTATCTCTCGTACAACAGGAGTAAGCTCAAATGTTTTAGTGCAGACGGTGACAGATCTGACTTTCTCTGAAGTCCTGGAATTCTAAGTTGGACTTCAGGACGGCACAAACACCATGGAGGAGACACCAGCCTGGCCGTAGGTGCGTACCCCGGTGTAATCGAGGCACGATATGCACCGACAGTTGTGCTATATGACGTGCGGGGTCTTTTCACGGCGAGTTCCGCGAGGTGGTGGCAAGGAGTCCCAGCTCACGAACAACTAACGTACGAAATTGTCAAACTTCACCACGACGTCAAACAGAAAGGCCACGAAAAAAGTCACAGTTTCGCCCTAAGGGCGAAGCAATGAATGCGATAGCAACACAGCAATGTCATACGAAGTAAGGTGAGCGGCTTTGGTAGCAACAACACGCAGAACTGTTGTCGACGCCATCGGCGTTTTGCCCGCGTTAGCTCAAAATGCGTGCGGCGTTGGTGACTGTTGCTGGAGCCTCTGATATAAATAGGCACTTGGTGCTGCAGCTAAACGTCGCCTCCCTTCCCTCCCCCTCCCCTACGGCCTCTCGCGCGTCTGAAGAAGGCGCGTTTGCTCTACATATATGGTGATTGTAAAGGAGAAAAGAGACGCCTACTTCTGCAGCCCTGCGAGCACGGAGCAGAACGCGCGTTTGTTCTCCGCCGTGCGTTCACTCCCCGTGAAAGACGCGCCCCTCGCGCCCTTTCACTCGCACATACAGCGTTCGGCGCGACGATTTCATCTCCAAATGACGTCATACGGAACCTCACGGCGACGGCGACGCCGACGGCAGAAATCTGCTTTTGAGTGTCCATATAATTGCTATCGCAATAATTATTTTCCAATGGCTACCTGGCCATTGCGGGATCAGTGGAAACGATCTCGCTGACAAAGCTGCCCGAGAGTCACATCAAGAACAACACAGCGTTCCCATTCCACTTTCCAGGACAGACGCTGGAAGGCAGCTTCATCACCTGGCACGCAAGCTCTCTTCAACAGAGTTGGAACACCCCAAATATAAGGCGCACCAGGCTACACGAACTGAACCCTTCGCTCCAACTCCGACCTCCACCCGGGATTCACCGACGTGAGGCATCGCTTCTATACCGGCTGTGGTTGGGAGTGGTTTTCACGAAGGCGTACTGTGCTTTGATTGGAATGACCGAACGTGCTACGTGCGACGTCTGCGGCAGTGAAGAGAACATAGAACATTTATTGTGTCACTGCCATCGATTTCAGTTGGAAAGACAAACTTTATCGAACGCATTGCGACGACTTGACGATCGACCGTTGTAGGTGCAGGAGCTCATTGAAGACCGTCCCCATCGCTCGTCGGCCCACAAAGCTGTGAAGGCACTGTTGTCTTTCTTGAGGACGACTGGCCTATATGAACGCCTTTGAATTGCTCAGGCCCTCGGCGTGCGTGCGCGAGCTCACCGTATTCTTGGCCCCCCTCCTCTCTCTATCTCACCTTTCTATTCCCTCTTTCCCGTCCCCTCGAGTAGGGTAGCCAACCAGACGCATTTCTGGTTAACATTCCTGCCTTCTCTTTCTCTCCTCCTTCCTAAATACCAAACTGCAAACAGCGCATGGCTACTATATAATGCTGCTCACCACGTGCGCTCATATAAAGACACTAATAAGGAAGAATAAAGTTAAGCTGTATCAGTAAAATACTCTTCTAATCGGGTAGATGATAAGTGGTTCTTGAGGAAAGGGAAAGGTTGACGCTATCTTCTGCAGCCCTTGAGGGAGCACGGCTCAGCGCCAGCTCTAATCGGGTAGACAGTCAGGCGTGATGGTGTTTCGCGACTCTCTCTCTCTCTCTCTTTATATATATATATATATATATATATATATATATATATATATATATATATATATATAGAGAGAGAGAGAGAGAGAGAGAGAGAGAGCAAGGAATACGAGACGAATGGCGTGTGTACTTCAATACATCTCGTGTTGGTTGTGCTATGTGCCGCTGCGCCTCTACGTTTCGTTCTAAATGACAGAACAAAAATATGAGGATCCCACGCACTGTGGGAATCAATGTAAGCGAAACTTTGTATGCTGTTTGCTTTGATTGACGATAATTAGCGGCGATGTTGGCGGCGTATGTGTAATTTGTTCAGCGTTTAGTACAATACGAGAATGGTGAGTTGAAGTTAAACGTTACGTTGTGTGCACCACTGCTGTTTGTCTACGTAGTCCACAGAACACACAGGGAGACGTGTTTGCTTGAGTCGTTGTCGCGCCGTCCTTGTTCATTATCTCTGAGGGGGTTGAGCATTACCATTACCTCATATGGCACATCGCATGGTGGCAGAAGTGCACAGAAGGACATTTTCTCAACAACGGCTAGTCAGCAAGGGGACTGCTCTTGCGCGTTCGGCTGCTGGAGAGGAGTGTTCGGACGTTTGACATGCCGACGCGGCAGCGCGAGCGTGCTTCACCACCACGGCTACCGGCAGAGACGCTAGCTCCAAGCGCTCTCTTCAGGCTATGCACGATTGTAATGTTAACACTGTCATAGCCCAGCCCGCGACCTCCACAGCCCAGCACCAGCATTTTTGTCGCATAGGAACGCACGCACAGCACGGGCCATTCGCACAAACAGTGAAACGCCACCGCAGCGGCGCCGGCCGGGATGCGTTTTAGGGTGATGATGATGATTTATTGGCATCCCCTTTGAAACGGGGTGGCGACAAATAGTCACCTAGCCTGCTTGATTTAATCAGGTATACTAAACATGTTCTTTATCTACCATTTTTGTATACCTCTCATTATTATTTTTCTTTTTCAAAAATTTACCTTGTACCGCTACGTATGATTTTAAGAGATCAGGTCGTATCCATCTTTTCCCTGCTTTTTTTTTCCACCAGTACTCTAATCGTCTCTTGCTTATCTCTACGGATGATCTGTTGATGTTTCCTTCCACTTTAAACCCAAGCGCTTCTGGGAGTTGCACTTCACCTACGGTTCTCGCTCGGTGGATCCCGTCGCATTCCATTAGGGTGTGCTGAGTGGTCTCTGGATCTTTTCTGCAGCATACACATGCCTCATCTAGTTCCGAATATTTGCTCCGGTATGTTTTGATTTTTAGGCAACCGGCTCGAGCCTCAAATAGCAAGGCACTGCCCTTTGGGTTATCGTACAGATTTTCCCTTCTGATTTCTTTCTTCTCATTCTGTAAATCTCGATCTCCAAGGCCGCTTGTGAGGGACGCATGGAGGGGAGCGCCATCTGGGGGTGTTGCAAGAAACTGAGCGGCGTGTGCGAGCAAAGACCATAGGGGCGACGCCCTTCTGAAGCTCCCGTAAAATTTTGCCGTGACGTCATGCATTCTGACCGTGTCTGCTCGGGCCCAGTTAATTCATTATTGCTAAATATGAACTCTGCCTTCTACTGTAAAGAGTTAAAGACTGCACTATGATCAACATTGACCTTCATTTTCTCTTCTACTGATCGAGCTAGCCTATTACCGCGAAATACCAAAGCTATTTTTTAAAGAACACTTTATCAGTATAAACTGACTTAGTGCTTCTCGTTAGTGTCTCTAAGCTGAAAGTATAGTGATGAAGGTAGGGCGCACGGAATGCAGTATATGGTCACGCGGCTGCATAGTCTTCTCCGCTGTCGCGCCGAATGTAGTCACGACCTCGGTTACCGTGATTACGCTTTAACGCCGAAAAGATTGCGACTGTTCACTGTACGAGCTCTGGCGTCCCTGCCGAATTTTACCCGCTGTTGCAGAGGTTACGGGAGCTCGTTGGATTCGACGGTGCGTATAGGGTTTCTCGCGAAGCAGCTTATTCACTGAAGGAAACCGATCAGAGCATGGAGAGGACTGCGGTCGTAGCATTTATTTTACACGGCACTCTTGTCCACTGGAAGAAGTCGATCCACATTTACCCGCTTCGAACTCAAATCCGATAGTCGCATGCTATCAAATTTAACTCCATCAGCTATAACTCTGTGTCCGCTGGTGCCAGAACCACGCGACAACCGGTTAAGCGCGAGGTGTTCGTGCGTTTTCAGATGAAGACCGCCGTTAGAATTAAATCTCCCGGCGCATCAGAAACGGAATAAAAACTGGAATGACACTTGCCGTGAAACCGGCGAACGCAAGTTGAATTCTGGCCCGATTCACGGGGACACTCCTCCGTCGTCATTTCCACGGCTTATTCGATGGAGCACCGATTCTTTCCAGCGGCTCGACTCATATCTGCGGTGCGAATTCAATGCGGCGGGCACGCCAGCGAAACCATCCATCAATTCCGCGCTGCCGCCGATCATCGCCTCGTAGGCCGCCGTCCTTACATCGCCCCCTTTCCCCACTCAGTCGCATGGCCAGAAAAGCGCTCGATCCTCCGATGCTAGCTGCGGGTCCTTCGCGATGATGTAATGCCGCCAGCGGAAGCGCCAGGCATACGCCGCTCGCGATCGTGGGCGAAGGGGAGGGCGGGGATCCCACCCGATCCACCGGTTTCTTTATAGGCAACGCAGTTGATGGTCGTTTCGCCCATTATCCTCCCGTTTCCTTAGAACCGACACAAAGGCTTCTCATGTTTTCGTTTCTTTCTTTTTTTCTCTCTCTCTCTCTTCTGCGTATCTCTCGGTGCCTCCGATGCGGGCCCGTCTCCTCGATGCTCAAAAATTAATCGCACGGTTTCTTGCGGAAAAGCGCTTCACGCCGTCGGTTGTGCGGGCGCCGAGCTCAGGCGCGGCGACGGTGCGCTTGATTCGTCTCAGGCGGCACCATTTGTTATCAAGACTCATTAGAACGAGGCAGACGGACTGTGTTTAATGATCACCGGAGGAATGGGCGCGCTCAACATCCCCTACGTGCGAAGAAATGTGAACGAATCGCCCATTTGAAAAGTTTTGCTTTTACCCTTCAAAGCTTCAAGCTTCAAAAAAAAAAAAAATACGCTGCGGTCCCTGTACGAAACTTTACAAGCAGACGGAAGCGAAAAGGCAGTGGCCATATGACGTGCATAAGCAGCAGCTTTCCAGTCTAATAGCAGCGAGAACTCAACAAGTCCCTCGAGGCCGCTTGTGATGCCGCTTGCCCTGAAGGCCGCTTGTGATGAACGACTTTCAGGAGGGAACGACAGCTGGCACATCGACATGGAGAACAGACGCTTGAGCGGCAGTATTTGCGATCCAAAAAGGGGGGAAATGGGGAAAGTAGTGAGAGAACGGGGCGTTTCTGCATACTTGTCGCTGGTCAGCCCGCTTTTTTTTTTTTTTTTTTTTGAGCGCTCCTCACTTGTGATCATTTGTGCACGAGTGCGTTTCGAGTGCACCATTTTAAAGAAGTGGAACTCCACAAATCAGTAAAAGGTTGATTCTTTACACTTTTTCTCACGCGCCACGTGATCTCGACGGTGGCTGTAAAGCCCCAGCGTTTTTGTGTATAGAAAAGGGGGGAAAATTACGCATTTCAGGCGTAGTTTCGAAGTCCATGTAAGCGAGCCCTTTAATAGATTAGTCATCACAAGAAAAAAAAACGTAACTCAGGCAACAAAAAGTTTAAAAGGTGCCTCAATTGAGACGGCTATGAAATTTTGGAGTTGTATATGCTATTAAGATTATTAATCAAGCCCAAGGTTTATATTCCGCCGCTGCCACCAGTTATCTCAGGGAGAATCGTGGTTTGAAGTGAGGCATAATTTCAATGGGTCGCTAGCTAACGCCGCCGGTTCGTCTCAAAACATGGTAGCTGGCCTGCGCTACCCGGGCGTCACAAGTTAGCTAATCGGACCCACGCCGTCGTCCGTAGACAGTTGTAGACGTAGAGTAGCTTGATAGTAAGGACTTGTAGTGTGTGTGTGTGTGTGTGGGGGGGGGGGGGGGGGGGGTAAAGTTAGACATTAAGTTTATTTACATTTTTTTACAGAAGGCATTAGGGCACATATTTACAGGATTATACAGGGAATATTATAATATCCGGTTATATCGAAGCGATACACCAAGCTACATGGTTATCACACCCTCGAAACACAAAAGATGTCCGCTTAATACGATACGTCTTTTCTAGAACCCTATACCAGGAAAGCCATAGAGGTCATGTCCCTCCGATCAAGTGGTCCAATGACGCCGTTGACCCCGTCTTCGTAGTGAAAGACGGTCGGCTTGGGCTGCTTGCAGCGGTCGTACGGTCGCCCCTCTGAACACTCGTTTTCTGAGGAATTTATCGTGCGAGCTCTGGGAAAAGTCTTGTCACCATGGTATCATGAACGTGCCACCAATTTACCGGTATTGATAAACACCACGGCCTCGGTAGGAATTCCAGAATGAAAGCGGTGGCGAGTCACTTGTGTTGATGCTCATGACCGCCTCGCAATGCTAAAGCACCCTCCTGGAGGAATACCGTTCGCGTGAACATTTCAATGACGTCAGAACACCGCCGTAACAAGGAGAAGTCAACCCAAAATATGAATTGGAAGCTTCTTGACATGACAACATGCTGCCTACAAAGCGCTACTAACGATTCTGCAGATAAATTCTTGGCCAGTATGCAAATATATAGTATTGCTACTATAGCACGCTTTCAAGCGAGGAAAAGATAAAATAGAGCACAGTACCAATAAACGACTGCGGAAAGTAAGAGGTACGCTGGTACAAAGTTACAAAAGAAAACTTCATTTTTAAACTTCTAGAAGCATCACGCGGTGCTTTGCAATGGAGTAATAGGCCGTTGGTGGTGTTCAAAAGCACGCTCCCATTTACTGAAATCCTCCAAGTATCCTCCCCGTCTGTGATATATCACTGCCAGAAATCTGCCGCGAACATAGAGCGAAGATTAGACGACTAATTAATTACTAACCAAACCTGAGCTAATCAGTTTGCCAATCAGCGCGTATCACGTTCATCCTGACGTCCGCCTACAAATCCCTCTTCATCGCTCCACCGAACTGCTTTGAAGATAATTTTCATTTTTACGCGTCCGCTGAAACACGATGTGCGAAGGCGAACGCCTGTCGCACCCTGGACAGCTAATCTGGACAGGTGCAAGCGCTAGGGGAAGCGCCACCTGCCAAAACTTCCCCGTTAGTCGCCTCGGTCGTTTATTAAAACTACGAGGCCTCCCCGCGGATCGATTTCGCAGCTGCCGCAGCGATCAATTTGCGTGAACGGCTTGATCAGCGCTAAAAATCCTTCCGCAAATTACGCCGCCCGGCAAATGAGGGAGGCGCGGGAGCGCGTGTTCAAGGCAACGAACGCCATCGGCAACAACTTCTACATCAAGTCTCCGCGGTTCGAGGCATGACGTCTCTCGGAAGCCGTTTTATTTGTATATATATTATATATATATATATATATATATATATATATATATATATATATATAACTGCTAACGGTGGTCTGCTCTGGACCACCGCCAGTTGCACGTCGCTCCCCGAAGAGGCGGGATGTGTGTCGAATGAGCTCCTCAACAACACCTCTTCAATTCTAATGCATTTCGCTCGCATTTACCGCTAACTTCGCCATTGACTGTTTTTTTTTAAGCTACGAATTACGCAAATAATTCTCGCACTCGCTAGCTTTCTAATTATTTGCTTTAGCACACACACTAAAATTGCAACATTGAAGCATAGCAATAGTGAAATAATTTCTTTGTAACAGGAATTATAAGGTTAGCCCTAGCTTCGAGATATCAGCCCTTAAAGTACGCTCCGAAATATCTTGGCGTTCCAGTAAACAGTTTCCCGAAAGCGTCCCTCCCGCAGGTTGTGACGATTATCTATGTTTACGTTCAAGCGACGACGCAAACCATTCCAGGCATGTGTGACCCTCTCGCGCCTAAGTTATGCGTATGTGCTAGCCTGCTGTGGGAATATTTGAAAGAGCGAATTGTAGCGTTGGCGGCAGAAACACACAATATATAGATTACCACTGTAGGAATCAACGCAAGCGAAGCTTTCCGTGCTGTTTGCGTTCGTTGACGGTATTTGGCAGTGATGTTGACGGTATACGAGAGTCGTGATGTGATGTTAAATGTTACCTTGCCTGCACCACTTGTGTTTGTTCATGTAGTACACAGCACACACAGAGACGTGTCATTCATTCACTCATTCATTCATTTACTGAAGAGAGCCCAAATGAGCAATGCTTTCTGACGACGCGTTTTCTTTCTCCCGTGTAATGTTAGGTGAACTGTCGCGAGTGCAGAGCGGTAAGGCTAATCACCCGTTTCCTGAATGCGTCGGTGCGGGATCCCGTTGTATACCCATTCCCTGCCCTCCTCCCTCTCTCTCTCTCTCTCTCAACTCCCTCTCCAACATTCCACCTACCTCTTCCCTCGACTGGCGTCGCTGTTGCGCTTGAGCATGGAGGCAGGCGCAGCAGCTCCTGCGAATGCTTTTGCGGGGGTCAAGTCTAATTACGGCGTCCAGAGGGCATTCTGGCCCCGCTCTACCGAAACGTCGTCGACGTCGCCTATCTCGTCTCCCGCACCCCTGCCGTGAGTTATCAACCACCGCCCGACGCGGCGTGCAAGGCAGCAGCAGCGGAAAAGTCGAAGGAAGAGGCTAATACAACTTCGATTTAAAAAGAAAGTTTCGCTTTAAAATCAACCAGAGCCACCTGAAGCGGGGTTACCAAGCTAGGGTCAACTCGATTTTAAACTTATAACTACTCTGACTACGCTTTAGTGTCACAGAATTTGAAATCTGGGGGAATGAAGAGGAATATGAGGCTATGTTGTTATGCTAAGCTTGCAGAATAACAGTAGGTCAAGCGCTGTCCAGAGCACAGGGTCGATAAGCCACAAATAATTCGAGAAAAAACTTGGAATCCTGGCGAAGTGGAACCCACTCTAACATTTCAGTATCAACTACCCGTTCCATAAATTCTGACGGTGCCTGTCCCGCGCTTCGTGTACCTCGATTCAAGGTTTAGTTAGTTAGTGGTAGATTTTTATGGCGCAAGGGCAACTGAGGCCAAAGAGCGCCAAACACAAGGTTGATGGTCGACTCAGGTTAGTAAGCAGTAAAAGATAAGGATAAAAAACAGTGGTGTATAGGGCCTAAAATAATTGAGTAATGATTACATTTGATGATTATGGGCAAAGCGCATGACATTTACAAGGTCAGGCAGCCTCAGCAACAGTCCTTGTCAGGGCAAGGAGTGCGGAGCGCCTGACATGTGAGATAAAAAATCTCAGCCATTTCCTCAGGAATGAGACAAGGCTGAGTTCAATGGAAATATGAAATCGCACGTAGGAAGCCTAC
This sequence comes from Dermacentor silvarum, assembly GCF_013339745.2. Lineage (NCBI taxonomy): Eukaryota > Metazoa > Arthropoda > Arachnida > Ixodida > Ixodidae > Dermacentor > Dermacentor silvarum. Next base: position 75,950,257 of record NC_051159.1, read on the forward strand.
ACTCGCTAAAAACTTAAAAACTCTTTTTAATGAAAACATTTGGTAGTCGCCGAGAAAGAAGGACGGGTGCGGAGGTATTTGGTTTCTGTACAGTTCTGGGAAGTGACGTCTCCTATCTGGTTCTAGCCTCTTGCACATGATTAGAACATGGATGACGGACAGTCGATCACCACATTTTGGACAGTGCGGTGCTGGAGAACTGTTTAGCAGATGTGAATGTGTTGCATGTGTGTGTCCTATTCTAAGCCTGCATAGTGCAACCTCTTTATGTCTGTCGCGTTTCTCGGTAGCATATCTTCCTATTAATGGCTTTATTGTGTGCAGTTTGTTTTCAGTTGCTCCATCCCATTCTTCTTGCCATTGCCTACGGATTCTGTTTCTAATCTGTGGCCTGAGGTCCTCGTAGGGTATATTATCTATGTCAATAGAATTACGGAGAGCAGCTGACTGCGCAAGTCTGTCAGCTACCTCATTTCCAGCTATGTTGCAGTGCCCCGGTACCCAGCACAGTGTGATTTTAAGTTTAGATTTGTGAGCCGACATGAGACATTTTAGAAGGAAATTAGTTATTGGATTTTTATGCTTTTTACCGGATGACAACGCAGTCACTGCACTGAGGGAGTCTGTATATATGATGGAGGCTGGTTGTTTATTCTGTAGGATGTGCTTTACGGCTAGGAGGATGCCACAGCATTCTGCAGTAAATATGCTTGTATGTTCGTTCATTGTTTTCGATTCGGAGAATTGTGGGCCATGTGCGGCACATGCGACAGCTGAAGACTTAGAGGCGTCAGTGTAATACTCTGCACACCTGTATTTTGCCTGCAAGTACATAAAGTGCTGATTTATTGCGAGCGGATTCCCATGTTTGCCCACCTCAAGAAATGACATATCACAGTGAACAGCGTGTATTTCCCAGGGCGCAATGGCGTCTTTGTGGGACACCACCTGGAGGTTGGAGGCCGGTATCTGCAGGCTTTCAATGTGTGACGCGACTCTAACGGGATATGGTGGCGTTGCTGATGGTCGTCTCAAGAACAACTGGGTGTTGCTTGTGTCCTGCAAGAGTTCACCAGATGGATGCTCTGCATGAGAGAGCACCTTAGTGGCATACACTATGCTTGTGTACTGCCTTCGTCGTTCTAGTGACCATCTGTTCGCCTCAACATACAGGCTGGCTATTGGGCTAGTTCTGAAAGCACCAGTGGCCAGACGGAGCCCAAGGTGGTACACGGGGTCAAGCATCTTTAGCGCAGACTTTGATGCTGATTCGTACACTACCGAGCCATAGTCAATACGTGATAGGACAACGCTATTCAGAAGGTTCAGCAGACAGTCACGGTCTGTACCCCATGACTGATGGGAAAGGATCTTTAGTAAGTTCAATGCTTTCAAGCATTTCAATCGCAACTGCTTGATATGTGGAACAAAGGTGAGCTTTTTATCTACCACAACGCCTAGGAATTTGTGATCTTGTTTAACGGCTATGGTCTGCCCGTTCAGTGTGATGTTGGGGTCTGGCCTAATGCCACGCTGCTGAGAAAAAGGTAAACAGACGGTTTTGCCACAGTTGAATTTAAACCCATTTTCGTCTGCCCAGCTTGAGAGTTTATTTACCCCCAACTGAATTTGCCGTTCACAGATGGCCAAGTTGCAGGATTTGAAACTGATCTGGACATCGTCAACGTAAACAGAGTAAGAGATAGTTTTGGGCAACACACTTCTTAGAGAGTTCATTTTAACTATGAAAAGCGTGCAGCTGAGAACGCCACCTTGGGGAACGCCATTCTCCTGTATGAACCGCTTCGATAGAGCATTTCCAAGACGAACCACGAAGGTGCGTTCGGAGAGGTAGCTTTCTATAGTATTGAGCATGTTTCCCGAGACTCCAAGAGAATGCAGATCACGGAGAATGCCATAACGCCAGGTCGTGTCATAAGCTTTTTCCAGGTCAAAGAATACAGAAAGACAATGTTGTTTGTGGATAAAGGCATCCCTGACATAAGATTCAAATGCTACAAGCTGGTCAGTTGTCGACCGACCAGGCCTGAATCCAGCTTGACGTTGGTCAAGAAGGCCGTTATATTCAAGGAAATAAACGAGGCGGCGGTTTATCATTTTTTCAAACACCTTGCACAAGCAACTAGTCAAGGCAATGGGCCTGTAACTTGCTGCAAGCGTGGCTTCCTTTCCTTGTTTGAGGATTGGTATGATAACAGCCTCTTTCCAGGCTTTGGGTAGGCGCCCAAAGGACCATATCTTATTAAACAGAAAGAGGATGCTTATAAGGGTGTGTTCATGTATGTGCTTGAGCATGCCATAAGTAATCCTGTCTGGGCCTGCTGCTGAGTTGCCACATGTTCCCAGAGCCGCCTTCAATTCCTCCATAGTGAAAGGGCTATTGTACCCTCCTGTGGATGGCCTTTTATCACGGATAGGTTTCCGCTCCTCCGCTAGCTTGTGTCGCATGAAGGAGTCTGTATAATGTGCTGAGCTGAAAATATATTCAAAATGTTGACCTATTGCATCTGCTTGGTGTTCCGGTGTATCACCAGCAGTGCTGACCAGAGGCACTGGGTGAGCACTGCGCCCTTGAAGTGCTCTAAGTCTGTTGTACACTTTATGTGTATCTGTGTAGGAGTTTACAGATGAGAGGAATGACTGCCAGCTTTCCCGTTTGGATGCACGTCGGATACGCCTGCCATTTGCTTTAGCACGCTTGAAGTCTGTTAAATTGTTAACTGTAGGATACCTGCGGAATTTCGACCATGCTTTGTTTTGGTTCTCACGGGCATTCTTGCACTCCGCATTCCACCATGGCCTACGTTTGTTTTGTGTCTTATTTGATGTCTGTGGGATTGACTTCTGTGCGGCTTCTATAATATGCAGAGTGATCATGGATTGTAATTCGTCTATCCCTAGGTCTACGATTGGAGAACTGGGCAGTTTTGAGAGTTCTCGGAACTTCTTCCAATCAGCAGCCTGTTCTTTAAATTTCCTATGATTATTTACAACCATATTTATGTTTCCTGTGTGTTTTAAGCAAACAGGAAAATGGTCGCTTCCGTACAGATTATCGATAACAGCCCACTCAGTGGTTGCCAAGAGCACCGGAGAGCCAATAGCAAGGTCTATTGCTGTGTATGAGTTGTGTGCTAAATTAAAATATGTTGGGTCTTTTTTATTAAATATACAGGAACCGGAGGACAATAGAAATTTTTCGATTAGTGCACCTCGGGAATCAACTCTTGAACATCCCCATAGTGGGTGGTGTGCATTGAAATCTCCAACCAACATGAATGGATCCGGGAGCTGGTCAATAAGTTTTTCAAATTCTTGGACGGATAGGTGATGGTCCGGAGGAATATATAGGGAGCATACAGTTATTATTCTACCAAAAGTTAGAGCCCGTATTGCCACTGCCTCTAAATCAGTAACTAGTGTGATACTCTGACAGGGAATTGTGTTCTGCACAACAATAGCGACGCCACCCGATGAGTGGGCAGTGCCTTGCCTGTCTTTCCGGTATACTGCATATTCTTTGAGAAAGTTTGTGCGTGTTGGGTTTAAGTGTGTTTCCTGGAGGCAAAGTATGTTTGGTTGGTATTGTGCAAGTATTTCATATATGTCATCCAGATTCCTGAGTAGCCCTCGGCAGTTCCAGTGTATAATGCTCTCAGCAGCCATTTTTGCGAGTGATAAGGGGACGAGTTATTCAAGTGTCACCGCCTTTGTTAGGCGGCTTGACTGGCGGATGTTTTTTCTGTTTGAGGCGGTCTAGAAAACTCCGCCTCTCTTTGGGGGACTCTCTCAGCGTCGGAGACACCGAGGATCCCGGGGTCACTTCCATTGCTTCCGGCGGAGACTCGGAAGCGGATGAGGGTTTGTCAAGAAGGGTAGACTCCCTCTCAGTTGTCTGTGTTGTTCCAGAGGAGTGTGAGAAGTTGACCTCTGGAACTTGGAAGGTTGGTGCAGCCGATGGCTGCTTGCTGGGGGGCCGAGAAAGGCGCGCATCAGCAAAGCTGTACTGCGTGCCCACCGTAACTAGACGCCGCCCGGCCCCCCGGCGCGCTGCGTCAACGTAGGATCTTGCGGAGAGAAGCGAGAGCTTCTTCCGGGCTTCAGGGAATGTTATGTTTTCGGTTACCTTGATTTGAATTATTTTTTTCTCATTTTGGAACATTTCACAGGTTCGCGAGTACGCAGCGTGCGGCCCATGACAGTTGGGACATTCTGTTTGAGTGGCACTGCAACTTTCGGTTGGATGCTCGTGAGCACCACACTTTGCACAGGTGAGTTTTCCGCGACATGTGTTGGATCCGTGTCCGTACTTCTGGCACTTGAAGCATCTTCTCGGGTTTGGGACATAGGGGCGGACTTTGCAGTGAATAAACTCTGCTTTCACAGCGTCTGGTAGACGGGAACGATTAAACGTCAAGACGATATGGGGTGTCACTACATCTTCACCGTTTCGCCTTATGGTGATGCGGCGTAGGGCGATGACACCTTGATCTCTGAAGCCATCGAGGAGGTCAGATTCTGTTTCGCGGATCAGATCACGTTCTGATATGACGCCTTGAACTGTGTTTAGACTGCGATGGGGGGTAACGGACACCTGTAAGTGGGCGAACTGCTTTTGCTTGAGGAGGATGTCGGAATGATCTTTCTTTGACACTTCAACAAGAAGATCACCGGATGACAGTTTCTTTGCTTCATAGTTTTTGCCTATCAGCTTCTCAAGGGTCCTAGCGATAACAAAAACGGACATTGCAGCAACAGAGTCATTGTCTACAAGAGAGTGTATAATCAGGAAGCGTGTGAAGTGATCACATTGAGTTCGAGTTTTGTCTAACATGTCTTCGGTGCGGCCCCTTTTCAGGGACCGATCGGGTTTTTTGGAAGAAAAAGTACTCATGCGATATGGATATGCCGACGGTTCCTAGAATGTCACCTGTGTTTCACCGTCTTATTCACAGGAAGGTCCCGGGGCTCGTCGCCTGGTACACAGACGAAGAGCCCATCGGCCGGAGCTTGACCATGGCCCCGACCGCCACCGTTCATGGTTTCTACCCTTCACCTCAAAACCTTTCGCCACGGTGCGGTTGACAGCTTCGGTATGGGGGCTAAGGGTCCGTGGTGGCGCCAAGCACCATCACCTTGATACTCAAGGTGCCCTTGCGGGTCGATTCAAGGTTTCCCAGTATGTTTCAATAAAGAGTTTGCGAACAAGTGCAGTGGCGTCACAAGGTTCACCTAGGGTAATCAGAAGGTGATTACAGATTTACTACAACACATTTAGAACACATCGCGGGGTCGGATAAGGAGTAAAAGCTTTGACTGACTACAGTGCATTCAGTGCACTTCGTGGGAACTTGTGTGCAGCTCTCACTCTGCCATTGCTCTAAAAGCCCAACCATAAGGAACGTGTTCCCGGACGAATTTCGACGTCGGCGAAGGCCGGCGACACGCAGCGTCGACCGATGTCGGCTGGCTTTCATATTTTACTAGCCTCTTCGGGCGTCGGCACTGTGATCTGGCATGGGCAGATTTCGGCGTCGAGCGACTGCCGCCCCCGGCGTCGTATTGGCCTTAACGGCGCCGGGAGACGCCGCCTGACGCCGGCCGGCGCCGAAAGTCCAACGGTGACTTATTCGTTGTGGTTGGGGCTTCACTGCAAGCGCCCGCCGATGCTACGTGAATGCACTGCAAAAGTATGTAGAAAAGTGCCAGCGCCATAAATCACAGGTCCTATGCTATGAAGTGGGGCGATCGTACACTTGTCCGCGGGGGAAATACATGCGCGCGTTCCATGCTGATGTGTTCCCTTTAACAATGAACCGCACTGTACTGGTTCATCGGAGACTTCTTACTTGTCTGTCTATGTCTGTCTGTTTCCGGGTCGCAGTCGTGTGCCTCCCGGCAGGGAAGCCTCGCCAATTCAGTAACGCGAACCGCGACGCTATCTTCCCGTGGATGCACGACCCGCTTGGTAGGAGAAACAAGAAGAACCGTGCCGATGGGCGTTGTCCTTTTTCAAGTCTGCGAAACCATTCGTTACGCTGAGGTCCGTATGCATGTATGCGGACACGATTACCGACAAACTGGCCGTGAGGAGGCCGTAACACTTTGCACGTTTGGTCCAGAATAACTATGCATGCAAGCCCTCTCGCACTGTCTATCCTGCGATGACACGGCTATTAGGGCGAATCTTTCTTTGCGAACCTTCTCGGACTTTCCTGACCGTGGCTGCTTGGTGATGCTGTTGTCCTACTGAATAGCTTATACTTCAAAACAAAGCAAAAAAAAATGAAATGCGTTTCTTGGCGGAAAGGAGCTGGCGCCAGGGTGGGCACGAACATATATACCTATATGAGGACGCAACCGCGACTATAAACATGCGTGCGCGCAACATAATACGTCATATTGATGACATGCACGAATACAAGCAAGGTAAGCAATTATCATGCGCGATAGCGATTTAGAAATTTTCGTTATACCGCATATAGAAACTTTAAGGAAACTTTATTGGACTGGGAGAGATTTAAAGGAAGGTTGGTCGGAGCCTCTCAGTCCAGGGCCCCACTGGCCTCTGCCGCCTGCCTGACCTGGCTAATTAAGAACTTTTGTCTTGCCAGGTCGGAGTGGGCGCAGGTGTCCGCCTCTGCACCAATACTCTCAGTGATGCATGGTGGATTCGAATCGCACATCTCGCTGTGCGATGAGTTTGCCGTAGCCGGCTCTTTCTGACAGGAAATATAATAAAGCAGCCTTCACACACAAATACAGTGGGAAAAACGTCCCTTACACGCTACCCCAGAAAAACAGTGCACCGTTCTGAGCTTTCGCGAGCCTCTACTCAACCAAGCGCGCTGGCTAGTGAACGCGCAACGCAGCGCGACTGGCATCTCAAAAACCAGGGGGCGAAAGATATCCACCGCAATCATCGCAAACAGGTTCCACAGCAAACGCGGGACCAGCGGGCCCACTATACGGCAGCACTAGTCCCTCCATTCAAACGCACGCGCAGCATCTCGTCTGCGGCGCTAAAACCAGCCTGGCAGCAACTCCTTTACAAAGATTACAGCGTCGAACGCGGAAGCGGGCCACCGTTAAACACGAGAGAGAACGGAGGAACAAATCTCGCGTCTCACTGCGAGTACTGGTCACGCTGTAAGTATTATAGCCAGCGATGGCCGGTCGTGAGCGCCCGACGAGCTTTGGAAAGAGTGCATGCAGGTAGGTGGGGTTGGGTGTACGGTGGAATACCCTTGGAGTGAAAAGGCATCACAGCAGTCAGTGAGCAGCAGTTCATGAGCCAGAAACCGCTCCATAGGCGTGAGCGTCGCGCAACGCAAAGCCGCCGGACGAGCATCGATCGGGCGAGAACCGGCCCGCGTGACAAGAGCTGCCGTTGCTGCCGCATGGCACGGGTCGGTCGCGTCTGCGGAAATGAGCCGTTTAAAGAGCCGCATCCGCGAGGGCTCTTCGGCGGCCCGCCAAGCCGATCGGTAAAGGGAGCAACGAGAGGCTGGCCTCGTTGCCGACGGGAAAGCTGCATGAAAGGACGACAGCATGTACACATGAAGCCAGAGCTGCTTCATTCATACAGGGTGCAGGGGGCATACAACCGGAGGGCTAGTAGGCGGCGATTCAGTGTCCGAGCACCCCCTAAAATTATATTCGTTTTCTAAGCGCACTCTACTTAAGAAAGAGAAACAAGCTGCACTGTCAAGATGTAGCCTGGAATTTCAGGCAGACAACCGCGCTCCGAAATGAAATCCTCGCTATGCGCTACTCGGACGCCACTTTCAACGTGTTCGTTAACTAAGAAGGAGTGGCCCCAACCAGGTATTTTTTCCATGTCTGCGTGCTTGTGTATGTTGCGTGCATATTATGTACGAATGAGTCATTCCATGTCACTTTCGTCGTCGGGAATAGCACGCTAGGCGTATGACCAGGCAAACATCTCGAGCATCCAATAAAGAGTGTTTTCACACACTCACGCGCACGAACATTCCTCTCTTACGGGGGTGTCCACGCAGAGATTTACAAAACCTTCTGAAGGTGACGCAGCCTGAAATGTCTGCTTCAATCATGGCTATATGCCCTAGGAACGCAGGGAAAAGTACAGCTGCTGCTGCAGCAACTCGACAAAACGTGAGTTATTAGCGGCTGTCCTTGGGTATATGGCACCTTTATCACGCAGGAATGCATTAAGACGGCGCACTGGGGCTAGCCAATCAGGTTCTTTCTCTCCGCGCTCTCTCAGCGCCGTAGAGGTCTTACGCAACGGGGTCGCTGCACTCCAAACCGTAGCCGAAATGGCTCACACACGCTCCTCGAAATAATTGCGACTCCGAAGAGGGGCCCAAATGCGCTGCCTGCAGCTTCGAGCGGTGGATTTTAGGCAGACAGCTAGCCGCATGCTTCGGACATAGGGATACGATTGAAGGAGGGCGGCCAGACAAAAAGACTAATCGATGAAACAGTTTTCTTTGTCTCAATTGAGCAGAGCTTCAAAGAAACGTTCTGCGTGCGCGCGAGAAAGTGCGCTAGAAAGTCTCGGAAATTTTGCTCCCCGTCTAATATCCTTCCAATAAACATTCGATAACTTCCATTAAAGATTATCGTATGTCGCCCTTAATTCATTATAATTATTTAGGCCTACTAATTTCGGCCTACTAAAACACCTTAAACAAATAAAAACGAATAACGAAATTAAATGTTACTGTTGTCCCTAAAGAATATAAACCATTGCATTCGCCTCTCTACAATGCTTTAATAAAACCTTCCGTGTCACTTTGTGCGGACATTCAATACGCACAAACTCGTGTTCCGACTCTTTATGCACTCGCACAAAGCTTCGTTGTATATAGATTCCAACTCGTTGGATCTGCAGCATTGTTTTTTTTTTTGCGTTCAGAGCGCATGCGCCGCGGCCCCCGGTGCCATACTGACGGTAGTCCTCTTGGTTTTCCCACTGTGCTTGGGTACAAGGCAACATTGAGGGCAGCGCCAAGGAAAAAAGCTATTCCGGATTTTCTGGTAAATTGTAAGGCGAAGTTGGGTGGTGCGTCTCCTCAATACCACGTCTATTGTAGAATCTTTTTTATTCCTAACTCCTCTGTTCATCTCGAGTGCCAAGCGGGTCAATTGCCATGGCACAAGCTCTACATAAGCTCCATACCATATTTAGCTTTCAGGCCACTAAGCTAAGGACTGCTACCGGCATGCTTTGCGGCAACGGTGGCACAGTGAAACTCGTAGTGAAATCTCTACTGCTGTGGATGATGCAATGACCCACCGCGGCATTGGAAAGTGAGGGGGCGCTGCCCGCGGGAACGCCGGAAATACCACCCTAGACACGACGGCCTAATGGGCCAGCGCACTCACGCACCTGCCCCGGGTCAGTGGCCGACATTTCCATGCCTCTCTCCACGCCTACAACAAAATCCGCGGGTGCTTGCCTACCTCTTTCGTGCTGTGCGAAGCAGCAGTTGTCGGGCGGCGGGGGGGGGGGGGGGGGTCGAGTGAGTTACCTCACCACGTATCGGCGGGACGCTCCTCGTTTGTTGTGGCGGTGCAGCGCGCGCACGTGTCTACCTGCGTAACGTGGTGGTGCGAGCGTGAGAAGGTGACCGGAAGGGAACGTTAACGAGGCAGGCACCGAGCCTTTGGTCAGACGCGCGCCGTATCCAGCGGCGAGGTCTCGTAAGGGGTTCGTTCCCACGGCCGAGGACTCGCGGTTGGCTGGCACACAAAGGGGAAAAGTGCACTGCCAGCTGCGTAGCACTGGCCGCACTCCACTGACGTGGAAGCGCTTGCAGAAACGTGGACACGATGCTGTTGCGACTGTACCGAGCACGCAGTAAATATATATATATATATTGTATGAAGAAAGGTACAAAGACTGGCTCAATGAAAACAACAGATAACAGGAGGCGGTATTAAAATCAGACGCAGTAGTGTGTCTTCAGATAAGGACCAACTTAGGGTCACCAGACTATGGTCTCTGTAGAGATAAAGCAACCTTTGTTTTGCGAGACGTAGCGCGGTATTCCTGGGGGGGGGGGGGGATTGTATTTCACTAGAGGTGGAGAAAGAAGAGCATTTCGCGACTTGCAGATTTTGCAACATTCAAGATTTATCACTCAACAACAAACATCGTACATCGCCGAGCTTCCTTTTCGTAATTTTACACCATTCGAACTACTCGCCGAAGAGAAGTTACGCTTCTGTAGCTCACATTGCTTCTTTTGTTTCTGGTAATTCCCGAGCAAGTTCCTGCATCCCACGAATGTCGCGCCATCTCGGTGCGGGCGCGGAAAAAGCGTTGAATGCGAAAAGTGAAGAGGTGAAGAAAACGTCAGACGTCACTGCGCACCGCGGCTGAAAAGGAAGCAGCGACGACCACGCACAGGTGCACGGAACGGTTGCAAGAGGCAAGCGAATGGCGCATGCCCGCGTGAACGAACCCGACAGCAACTAAGAAGAAACGAGAGAGAGAGAGAGAGAGAGAGAAACAAAAATTTCGCCAGAAAAGGAGCTACGACGCCGACAGGTACACGGGGGAACTGGGTGGGGAACGCTACAGGTTCAAGGCCGCGCAGCGCATATATGGCGCAACCGGAGCAGAAGAGTGCCACGACACACTCTCTCCCATTCCTTCCCTTCCCCGCTAGCACCGCGCACTCGACCCCTCTTCGCGCCCAGACGCCTTCCCGCCAAAACCCACCACGTCAGGGGGTGCAGTCGGGGGGGGGGGGGGGGGGGGGGGGCTCAAGAGAAGCAGCGCGTCAAAAGCGAAAAACAGGCAGAGAGAAGCCAGGCGCTACGCCCACTCTTCCACAGGCCGTCCTTGACACCGGGGGGGTGCCCCGTATGTATACTACTGCAGGTTCTCCAGACTAGACTCTGAGGAAAGGGCAAGGCGGTCACGTGAACCGAGCACCGAGCAGATCAAGAAAACGGGGAAGCCGAGGCATGGAGAACGCACAACACTGCGACCGAGGCGGCAGCAGGTGCGGGCCTGCCTGTGCCGGCAGGTTGATTTATAGAGTCGAGTATAGGTATCAGCCCATAGAGCCGAGCGCGTGCCTTTGGAAAAGATAACGAAAGAAAGGGAAGCGGAATAAGCAGAGCCGTGGCATACGTTGGATGGATGCAGGTAGCAGCTGCACGACAGGGATCGATCCGCAACCGCAAGTTCGGAGCCTCATGCAGTTTCTACTTTCTTTCTCCATAAACTTTCACCGAAACGTCTTCCTTCCTCCTGCTTTTGATCCGCACTCATTCCACACGATGTGTCGCAACCCAGTCGCAGATTTTGTTTCCCGCACAATTTTCTGCGCGGAAACCTGTTGCTTCTTTCGCGGCAGGAGGTGGGGCGGCGAGCGTGAGGGCGGTGGCCACGTTTTTGTCCAGTCGGTGTGAGGTATATTGAGGGCATAGGCAAGCAAAAGAATATAGCTGTATTACTTGCAACTGCGCGCGACTACGACACCAGAGCTAGAACAAAACGCACCAAAAGCAACACGTGAATAGCTTTTGTATTCTTGGCACTTACTAAACGCAGGGATGTTTAATAAAACGAGCTGTTCGGAAATATATCCCGCGACACGGCGATCTAGATATAGATGTGCCGCAAGATATCGATAAATACATTGCGCAAATCATTGTCAATTGCCGAAGGAAGTGATAAAGAGAACGGGGGGGGGGGGGGGGGATATGCAGGTAATCCACGCATTCCTGCTCGCGATCGCAAATTTTGACTAAGTAAAAGAAAAGAACGCCAGAAGTTTGAGCAAAGGAATGCAGGCCACAGCCGACTAAGCGAAAGCAGTGAATAATGCGCATAAAGTAGCCGGTAATTTGGCCACCTAAGGAAATAATAAGCACCTTAATTAAAACGAAGTAAAAGCAGATGAAAGCCACGGCTGCGCACATTCCGGTTTAGAGACTAGACTGCAACTGGGCTGCTCACAAACGCCGTTGTGCTCAAGCGAGGTACTGAGCAGTGCCCGGAGGAGATTGCGTGTGGGGCCAACAGGCCACTCCGAAAGGGCGGCCGGCTTGAGCTAGACGCCCCGCCCCGCGAAGTAAAAACACACACGGAAAACCGCCGGCAGATAAAGGCAGGAAGGACACGGGGAAAGGGCGATGCGTAATTAAAGGCCACTCGACAACGCCGCAATGTGAAGCATTTCGAATAATTTGCGCCGCCAAAGCTGCATGGCCGAAAGCCGCTACTGGCTCCCTCGCCACGTCTGTGGACTGCCTTCCCCCCCCCCCCCCCCCCCTGCACCTTCCCAACACTAATGCTTTCTTTATACTTGTCCGCTCGGATAGCTGATAAAAATTCAGCAGATGGGCCGAGTCCCAATTGGAGGGTGGAGGGGGGTTAGCAAAGGGAAAGTTGCAGACACTGCCCTAGAAGCTATTTTCTCCAAGTACGAAGCATGTCGCCTATTAGTCGCACGTGACCATGATCAGCGGGTCGGAAAAAGCCCCGCGGTAGTCTCAGTAACGGCTACAAAAAACACGATGAAAGAAACGTGATGCACAGCTTGCGTCATAACATGAAAAACGATTTAATTATTTGCTGCGACTGCTTACAGGCCAGACTCCACGCTATTTCGCACTTTATTACAGCGGCGCCCGAATGCACGGCACCACAGGTATGCCTTCACCGACAGCCTGCATTGATTTTAATGTATAGCTCCGGGAATACGGAAGGTCTGAAACGTCCGCAAGGACATTTTTACCGCGTACGCAGGCCGATGTGCCCTTATGGTCCCCGTATATTGACGCAGTAAAGTTGCTGAAACGTATGAAACGACTATCGTCTTGCAACGTTCTGCAACAGCCACAACTTTGTCGCTAGGACCTCTAAACATGTAGAGCAAAAAGAAACCAAAACTTTCTGTTCGTTCCTCGCAGATTGCTTTCTCCATGTTTATCTCTGCGCGCAACGTAAGAGTATTTCGTAAGAAGCGCGAAGCAATTCATAATCATACATAATAAAAACCGGAGAGAGAGAAACGAAGAGGGAAAGGTAGGGAGGTTAACCAAGGACGTGCCCGGTTGGCTACTCCACACTTGGGGAGGGGGAAAGGGGAAGAATAGACAAGGAGAGAAAGATCAGTAACAAAGGAAGCAGTCATTGTATGTGCTCCTTCGACTAAGTGCCAGCCACGCCTCTTTTTGTATGGGCTCCGACAGGCACCTCAAGCTATGGGTGCGTCCTCCACGGGTCACAGATCCTGAAAAGATCGAACTCCGCACATGGCACCGAAAGTAGCGCACACAGCTCTTTAGAGAGCGGTCGCTCAGAAGCTATATTCACGCTTTAGTGTCGATACATCCTTGAACGTAACACGCACGACAAACAGCACGCTGAAAGCGTGGGTGCCCGTTACTTCCTGCATATTTTGGGGCGACGGCGCTCTTTTGAAGGAAGTGGAGAAAAAAAAAGAAAAATAAGAACGAACGTATTGCTTTAAAAACTGCTTAAGTTATACATGCACGCTGTGGCGAAAAGAACGCTGCTGAGCCGAACTGCCGCGTTCTCTTTCGTGAATGCAGGAACACGACTTTGCACTCTCCCTCATTTAGCTCGCTTTCGTGCGATGATCGTGCCAGCGCTAAGCCTTGGGATCAATGGCCGTAACGGATATGCTGTGTGTACGCGCAACGGCGTTCCGTTATGCATAAATATAGAGCTAAGCGGGAATTTCCGGTTCGCAGAAAAGTTGGCGTCCTCTCCGCAACGCGAACGAAAAGTGCTTCGAACAGGTCCGCTGTGAATTTAGAAAGTCGCGTCTGCTGAGTTATCGATGCTTCGCCCTTGCCTTCGTTGCAGATACAAGTACGCACTTGCAGCAGGGACAACGGAGATGCAATTTTGCGGAGAAAATTCACTGAAGGCGCTGACAAATATTGCACCGTCCGAGTATATGCAACTGCTCCTTAAAATCTGAGGACACCTAAACCTTTCTTACGAGTTGTGAATGGCAAAGCAAATCTGACAGTCACTTAGGTATGCTTACTTGATTTGAATGCGAAAGCATTAGGACTTGTCTAAGTTATCGCCTTAAATTAAAACTCCACCTTAATCAACCTTGCTCTAATTTGCACCAACCTTAATCCAGCTTAACCCACTTTGATCCCCTCTCTCCACCTTCATCCAACTTGGGAGTGGGCCAAGCCGGTTTTTTTTTTTTGGTGTGGACCACGGCGTCCGTCCGACGCCATGGCTGTTCACCGAGCGGTTTCGCAGTGCGAGCCGCAGCAGGTTCAGCGTCGGGAACGTGACGTCATCGCTTTGGCACGTAAGTTTTTTTGCCACCGGATGTGAACGATGGACGCTCGCAAGATTTTTCGCTTCATGGGGAATATAAGGCTTTCGCCTCGAAAGAGTCCCGAAAAGCTACAAAAATTGTCTTTCTGCGCGTGCCATGCCGGCTGCAGGTTCAAGCTTTCTTGAGCTGCGATGAGACTGACTAGCACGGACAATACGAAAGGATAGAATAAGCTCAATAGAAGTTATGGAAATCAACTACGCGAAGCGAATATAAGAAAGAAATGCGCCGTTATGCTTCCTTGTATTCTGCAACTATGTGAACAGAGGTCCTGATCAAACAAAGATGTCATGTAGCGACAATTTTGCGTCTTCGGCGGCAAATACCTGAGCGCCGACGTCGCGGCCATTACAGCGGCGAGGTAGCTATGATCACATTACAATGACAGAAAGAGAAATATTGAATAGAAAGGAAAGGAGATAACCTAGATGTGACACCGTTTAAGTAAGCCTAACCTGACTCGAATTGGTCGAACAAAAAGAGGCTGGACTAAGTCAGCCTTACCCGACAGAGCTTACACAGGCTTCGTTTACAGAAACTCCACGTGAGCGGGTCTAGTCAGAAGCCTGACCGACCGAGACCGGTCCGACTGCGTTTACATGCACTTCGCCAGGCGGGTTGAGCATGTCAACACAGCCATTTAGTAGACCAGACCCCAAATTCCCCATTACTCTCTCTCGGCCCGACACGCTATAGCGTTTACCGGATTTCGGAACGACAAGCCTATTCTCTTTAACTTTTCCGGAAGCATGTAAATGCAGCTAAACACTCGTTCCTGGTGGACCGACAGCGCGAGAACAGCTTCCGGTTCGGAGTTGATTGCGCACCACAGACCCAACGGGGGCGCGTTCACGCAAGTCAAGTAACGCCGCTAGTCCCAACGCTGGCCAGACCAGAGTCAACGTACCATACTCAGGCACATTGATGCCGACTGGATGCCCGTTCAAGAAAAGCCGCTAGAATTTACGCGATTCCTATTAATCTCATCTCTAGAAGTCAACTCGACACCCTCTCGTCGGTTTCACGCAGGTGCCATGCGTGAACTGATCCTTCTCCCTCAGCAACACGTACGAATCACATTGCGGGACAACAGAAAAAGAAAATGGGCATTCATCCCACCTATGATCTCTCCGTTGCCAGCTGCGCGTATCCGTCAACTGCAACAACAGAGCAACGGTCACGCGCCTAGTCGCCGAGACGGAAGCTACCGTGCCTGTAGAAATAGAAAGCTACAGGAAACCGACGAGGCCGCGAGCGCGCGGCCCGACAGGCCGTCGCCAGAGAGATATGCCTTTTCGAGCCAAGCCAGAATCCATAAAAGCAGGAAGCGAAGACGCGCGTCAGGCAAGGCAGTCGAGAAAAGTGAGCTGTCACAAGTCGACCATGTGGGCGAACCCCCGGAGCGGAAACATCTGCGCGCTGGCGGCGGAGGCGCGCGCGTGCAGAGATATGAAGAACGGCGGAACCACGAACAACGACGAGACGACGACGGAGTAGTGGAGACGGAAGAGGAGCAACACTACGGCGGTCGGCGCGAATTACGTCACAATGCGAAACAGCAGAGGTGCACCATCAGGAGTGACAAATCCGCACCGCCGTACGCGATGAACCGCCCGAAATGACAGCGCGGAGCACAATGCCTCCTCTGTTCATTTCCCGGTCGTGCGTGTCATTCATTCTCTGCTGCGTCGACAACAGATATGACTCACCAGAACGAACAGAACCCCAGGTTACGAGGCTTCCGTTACAGAAGAAAAACTGTCTGCATGCCGACGCAACCTTCACAGCAAGCACGTGCGTTTTTCCCCCAGTCAGCGCCGGCAGTAGTAAAACCTAAACATATGCGAGTTTTCAAACACGTCTCTATATCTGCTGCTTTTCGCGTTTGAATGAGAGGCCGGGGGACGCCGACGGAAGGGCGTGCACTGCAGCAATTATTTTACCCATTCAGGCAATTTAAATGCAGATGTGCGGATCAGATCAAAGACGACCGCGAAGGGAGCTCAAGAAAAATGGAAGTGTGGTCGGAAGTGCGGCTCGCTGATAGAAGACGCTAGGATAAGCCAAGTTGGCACGCAAAGGCTAACCCCGCTGGTCTAACGTACAGGTTCTGAAGCTTTCTGCGCGGCTGAAAGACGAACGCCAGAGGGAAACGTCAGCGCTCGTGGAGTTCAGCATTCATCTTCCTGTATTCTGCAACATGACTTCGTTCCTATATATTCACAATTTTAGTTTGAGCCATTTGTGAGACGCAGTGGGAATTTTGTGTTTGACCCTCTAAAGCATACCTGGCTATAGTTCACAGCTTAAAATTTTTCTCAACCGTAAAGAGATTTAGTGCTTTTCTGCCTTTGTTGTCAAAACTATTAGGAAAAACACATTTTCAGGGATGCATAAACAAACAGACGTTTAAGAAATCACTGCCGCTTGCGAGAGTTAACACTGATGTCCAGGGCTAGTTCGCCGTGCAGCTAATTATGCTCTCCACACAGAGACACGAAGTACAGCTGCAAGTAATCACGTTTTCACCGGTAGTGGGTTCACAATATGCACCACAAAGTGTTTGAATCCGCCGCCTCCCAGCTTCGAAGGAAGCTGGGAAAGTCTGCACCGTTCGAAGGAAGCTGGGAGGTGGCGGATCCAAACACCCTATACCAGAGAGCACAACACAAGCAAATACAGAAGGCCACAGTGGCAACTAGAAAGCGCAGTGAACGCTCAAAGTTCAGTCGGCACATCAATCAGGCCTTGCGTGACGAGAGTCCACGGGTCTCACTCGAAAAAGAGAAACTAACTAAATAACGAACAAACAGGCGGGATACGACCGCTTCCTCGCTGAAAGGAACAAGCACCACGCGCACGCGAACACGGAGGACGCGAGTGCGTTGTTTGCCAAACGGACGTCGCGCAGTCTGCACCGTTCGTAGAGCTATAACGATAGGCTGACACGACTCTCCATAGTGGTACGCGTATATGTGTACACAATTGATGTGAGCACGGACTATAGGCATTTCCCACCGGAAATTCGGTCGGTCGGGTGAAGTATGGGACGTTGCCGACGGACAGCGGCGACTACAACATACTCGTGGGTCAACGCTACCGTTTCTCTTTCCGGGAGCCGTTACCCAGCCACCACTTCCGTGCCCCAGGTCAACTGGTAACGGCTGTGTCTCGTAAGAGGGCATTGACCAGCGACCACGTCGGGGCATCCCGTAGCCCCAGCAGTAGAGAGAGAAAGTTTGTTGGTATATGCTGAAGTTAGCATAGCGACAGGTTTTCCATGCAACTCCGGGTGAGATGGTGCGGAATGAAATAAATTGGGTCAATTATAAACACATACACGTACGTACGCACACACACAAATAAACAAATATGCATACGCACACACGCGCGTGCAGTCTCAAATTCCATCAGCAAAAGCTATTTACACAGCCGCCTTGAGGCCCGCATTCCGCAGGAATGTTAGAAACGCTTTAGCGGGCGCAGTTCAGATTCTAGACATTACCACGGTCCAAGAACCAACAGTAGACGCATAAGATGGCAGGGCTTGAAAGGGCGCGTGTACGCCTTTACTCAGTTATGCTGATTCTGCGCCGGACCATGATATTTCAATACCCGGATCGGCACCAAAAGGTCCGTCAAGTCCCAGAGCTTTTCACCTAAGCAAAATTTCTTCCTATTTATTATAAGGTGCCGACTACGAAGGCGTTTTTGGGTACGGAAACAATACGGACTGTTCAAAATAAGCTTCATTTAGTCATTCTTTCGGAATCAAAATGTAAGCGAGATGACTGACGTTGCACGAGCCCCTTAACAGTTAGAGCTCACGGTTCCGCAGTAAATCAAATAGAACGAACAGATGCCAATGCCATCGTGCGGAATGACCCCCGCCTCTTTGTTCTTAGGACTAAGTGCCGTTCAGCTCTTGCTTTCTATCGCGTGTTTCCTTCACGTGCTCCCACAAGGATCTTCCTGGTCTTTTGCTCCAGGACGTTCTGTGAGTAAGGCAGCCGTAACATTACCATCGGGACGAGGAAAGGGGGGGGGGGGGGGGGGCAGCGGCAGCTTATTGCGTCTACACTACGTGATGGCATCTTGGCATCGTATAATGGTGCCTTAGAATCACGTCAACTTCCGGTATTGGCGAGGCGCAGTGCGTCCCAAATCTAGTTTTTTTTTTTTTTTGGTAACTTGAGCGGCAGCAGCAAGTACATTTCCTATGCAGGAACGTTCGGAGCAGCTCAATATGCGCGCAGCGATCGGAGACCGGCCCAGTCACCTCCTATGCTGCACTCAGACAGGCGCACCTACATCTGAAAGGCAAAGCAGAATGCCGGACAGCCAGATCCACCTCTAATTTACCGGCAAGTACACGTAGAACCTATGCTCGCAAAACAACCAATACGAACACCCACTTACAAGACGGCATCGTTTCGCAACCGAACGTATGTGTTAAGAATTCGTGGGTGGAGAGCTTCAGCCTGGTGCATCCGGGCACCACAGGCGACCGACGAGCTGTGTTGAAATCCAACGCACGTTCAGACTTTGCATCGAAAGGTCGGTCGGCACTCGGCAAAGGTGTTGCAAAGGAAACATTGCGGCAGGATTTTCGAGAAAAGGCACGCACACCTAGCTTCTTACGCAAACGTGGTCGAAATAGGGGTGAGGTGCTTCGCCAAGCACACTATATCCAAGTGCGAAGGCGCGCACTTTCAGCTGAAGGCAACGACCCGTGTAATACGCAGGGGTGTGAGAATTTCGGTAAGGGAGCACGTGACGCGCACATTAATTTTCCGGTATACAATTCTGCGGACTACCATTGTCTTCTTTCTGGGGTTTTACGTGCCGAAGCCAGTTCTGATTATGAGGCACGCCTTAGTGGCGGGCTCCGGATTAATTTTGACCACCTGGGATTCTTTAACGTGCACTACAACGCAAGCACACGGGCGTTTTTGCATTTCGCCTCCATCGAAATGCGGCCGCCGCGGCCGAGATTCAATCCCGCGACCTCGTGCAGGTGTACCATTGTCATTGACTTGCTAAGCTACCACGAAATCAACATCGAAGGGCTGTAAAACACGCTATAGATTGTGCGATTGGATGCCTTCAAAGGTTACGGGAATTGAACGGTGTTTCATCTACAGCAGAGGAGATGCTTGAACATGCTCTAAGGTGGAAAAACATCGGTATCACAAAAAGGGAATCTTTTCTGAACTGCGTCAGTTATTTTATCCTTTCACTTTTTCCATGATATCATAAAATGAATGACTAAGCGATTTGGCGACCCATCTCCTCAACCACGCAGGTGACAACTTTAATGATTATGCACTACACCATTTACAAGTTATGAAACACACTTGTTCATAGCGAGAAGTACCCAATGCGAGAAGTACCCAATGCATAGTGCTTGACACCAGAAGTAAGCGCAATCGCTGAAACTTCAAGCGAAGCTCGTTACGCTAAGAGCGTAGCACGCACCAAGCGCAAGTCGCGGTTCGATTCCTACAGATGCGGCCTTGCAACATCTTCCACCGTTCGAGCGTCTCTGACGAGTACAGTAAGGATTCCAATTTCGAATCCGCAATTCGTCGATTAACCTGTACGCTTTCCTTCGACTTCACCGACTGAGCAAGGCTCCTGGTATCATCTACACGGAGACAGCGCGATCATGAATAAGATGTCGCCGGAAGAAATAAGAAATGAGGAAGGACACGAACGAGCGCTGAACGCATGCGCGACGAGGCTGTTCAGTCGAAGACACGGGGGAGTCACCATTCGCGATAATGCGGTCGCCGTCACGCCAGCGGCAGCACACGCGTCCCCCCATGCACCGGTGTGTTTGTGGCGGGTCGCGCACGCCAAGTCACAAAGCGTAAGAAAAAAAAAAAAAAAAAAGAACGGGAAAACGCAACGGGAGGAGAAGGTCACAAAAGAAGCGGAACCACCTAGTTCCGACGGGACTGTTGAGCCGTGCGCGTCGAAGGGATACTCCACGTCGCCAGGAAGGGCATGAATAATGAAACTAAATCGTTCGGCCACTCGCCTAGCGGTCCCTTATCTTTCCTCCAGTTGAAGGTGGCGCAACGCAAGCGGTGTTACAAACCACTCGCTTCGGTCGCGAAATACGGTACGAAAGGTCTATGGTTACGACCGGCCAAGGAGTGACGCAAGCGAGAAGTGAAACTGCTTTAGAGAGAACCCGCCTGGCGCATATTGCCAGTCGCATCACGAAACATGGGGTCAAAAGGCTAAAACGACTCTGGCTTGCAAAGCGTAATAGGGCGTTGTCACGCCTTATGGTTAATGATGACGGTGGTTGTCACTGTTGCCGCCCTCGTTTAAAGAACAAAACGTTGCGTAGTATACTGTTGAGGGAAAGAAAAACTCGAAATGGCCACTGCGACCTCGTTTTGTGTGTGTGTGTTTCCTGGCTCAGCGCGCACGGGGCGCGAACAAAAGTTTCTGGGACATAGGAGATGCAAATCACAGCAACGTTGTATGCCTTACGCGTGACATATACGAAAGGAGAGAGAAACTGAGAGGACCGGAGAGGAGTGCAGCTTGAAAGAAGGTTCAAAAAAAAGTAAGTGCGAAGCTCGGGATAGAAAGAAGAGAACACGTTTTGAAAGAAAACGTATTACGTTCTGTGGAGAGGCGAGTGTCCGCTGCAAGAGACAGGCTCTATGTTGCCCGGCAGTCTTCTGCGGAACCCGCAGTATAACAGAACATAGTAGCTTCGCGGTGGAAACGCTGGGAAAGGCACGCGCTGACTCATGGCTATTCACACCACTCTATTGCATTGGCCAGAGACGTTGCATGATGTCACAGCAGCCGGCATACCACTGCCCTTTCCTATTTATCGCGATAACAATTATATAGACACTCCAAGCTGAGTTCTGCCGTCGGCGTCGGCGCCGTAGCCGTGAGATTCCGTATAAAGTCGAAGGGCGATAAAATCGTCGCCGCGCGCCGTACGCAATATGTGCGAACGAAAGCGCGCGAGGGACGCGCGCTTTCACGGAGAGCGATCTCACGGCGGAGAACAAATGCGTCGTCTTCGGTCGTGTGAAAGGCCATGGGGGGATGGGAGGGAGGGAGGGGGAGGCGACGTTTAGCTGTGGCACCAACTGCGTATCTTGCGCCCGGGCGCAAGGGGAACTGGCAACTCAATCTCCCACGCGAAAGGAGGAAAGCGGGAAGGCTGCGGGCGGTAGCGCGCACCGTATCCTGAAAGCGATCTCTGCACGTGGCTCCTACCTTTGTATGCGCTGTGCTTTCGCCGCTCAGTTTCAGTTGAAGCGATAGAACGCACGAACCTTCGCTCTCTGTTGCCGCCGCGCTTGCTCACGCCAGCGTTTTGACAGTGAATGTCTGCGGTAATCGAATGTGATCTATTCATGTTTGCTCGTGCGCGCTGACACCGTGGTTGTTAATTCAGTTAGTAAGCGAATGTGTCCAAGTTTATGCAGCCGATAAAACTAATATCCTTACTCCGTCTAGCTCTACTAATTTGCTATCGCAATTGATGCTTCGGCTCCCGGGCGAAGCTGCAACCTTTTCCTTTTTCTGGCCATAATGTTTTAGCTTGAAACAGCGAGCTTTTATTTTCCTATTAGCCCAGCATTTACAATAGCACAGCAACGTCACTATAAGCTGTGAGCAGACTCCAGCTGGCTCAGCTCTCTCTCATAGGTTAAGAGCAGGTTGACTTGTTTTGGTGGACTATATCAAAGGCTACTTTAATATCGATGACGTCACACCGAAGCACCAGTGCTGAGGTTTCGGCACGAAATTGAAAAAGAAACGGATCTTTCACCTTTCTTTTCTCATTTAATAATCGACTTAGCGCGAAATCAACCATAATGCAGCTTTGAAAGAACATTTTATCAGCCGTAATAGATTCAGTGTTTTATTTAGTGTCCCTTCAAGCTATTGTGCCGACTAGCCTAATTACACTTAAACAGCTGAAGACAAAGGCACCCAATACCGTTGGGTCGATAGGCGCTGTACTCCGGTCTCTGGTTTATCTTCTTACAACACCGCGATATACTTAGACGCGATATTAGCATGTGACGAAACTTTTCGGGAACGCCGATTACCATCCAAAACTATTTGCGAGTAAAAATCGGGCTAGCATAATGAAGGGTTTCTTATTTACGAAGCACTCGGAGCAGGCGCCTCCAGAACACTTTGAAAATCTTCCGCGCAAAGCTTAACGCTACGATGAACGCTATGTAAACTGCCTGGAGCTACGACAGGCCAAGAGACCTAGGCACACACACAAAGAAGCACCGCGTCGCATCGACGGTTCTGCTCGAATATGCAAATGAAAGTGTGTCTGCTCTCGACTATACTCGGGAGCGCCTGGTTCCGACAGCAGCCAAGCGTATGTATGTATACACTGAGTGCATGCGAGGGCTTTGGAACCGCTTTGTCTTACATCGCATAGAAATTCAAGCTGCACAAAGGGAGAGTGTGTATCGTGTTTCCTCGAAACTCCGGCAAGAGTAGCAAGAACATCGTGGATTTTCAGTACGTTACCCACCTTTCATGCTTGGCACTCTACGCCGTCCGCTTGAAAAAACAGAGTTGGGAAGCCTGCCTCAAGTAGAACGCGGAATGTCCCGGGCCCTGATGACACAGTTATTCAAGTTTGAAGGTCCGGTCGCCGTTTTAGCACTTTCTTTTTCTTTCCTTTTTTCTGTAGGTATGTGCCTTACAGACACCTGCTTGGAAATGATGGTGAAAAGTAAAGAAATACCTCTAAGCTAGCACCCGTACGGGCAGATTAGAGACGAAATGTCAGATTAGAGTTAAATTGATCTCAAGCACTGCTGCGTTGGTCGATTGGCGTTGAGCTGTTTCGACCTAGTGGCTTAGAAACTTCAATGCTGATGTCGAGGCACCTTCGAGGAAGAAAAAAAGACGGCATCTTATAGTGAAAAACACGGGTCACATGAAAAAGCTATTTTTTCTTTTCTCTTTCTTTACCATTACCCTGACCCCCGAACTCGTTCCTGCATCCACGCTAAGCAGTTGACTTTCGAATAACATGCGTTTTTCCACTTACTGCATCAATGCGTAAGTAAGCGGCACATGACTGGTTCGTTATAAAAAAAACGTGGTCCCCCTTCTATAAGTTATGCCGGAATTTGTATTTTTTCTATCGTGCGAAGTGAATGCGCTGCCGCCATATAAAGCCGACATCGGAATGATCTCAATAATCTCAAGTGAATGGGCCGTCTAGCAGGCACACGAAGCGGCCGCCAGGTATTCCCCTGTCGGTCCCTACGTGGGAGACGCCCGCTACGCCCTAAGCGCGTCCTGCAGGACCTAAAGTTTTTCCAGTCTAGTCCAGTCACTGATTGTCAAAGCAAATGTCGTTCCGGGATCCATACAGATCGCGAAACGCCATTTTGTTTTGACTATGGTCAGTGACCTGCTTTTTTTTTTTAATGAGTTTACCTGACCAGGCGGTATTCCGTCGAACCCTCGGCTACAGAGCTGGTTCGCTATGCACAGGCGAAAACAAAGCAATCACTTAACACAACGCACGACTACGGACGTGCAGTGAGCTGCTCCTTCTGCAAGCCCCGTAAAATGAGATTTCAGCGAGACGTTGAGTCAAGTTCTCATATTTTAAGCAAATATTTTTTCTCCATCCCCCTTCTATAAGTTATGCTGGAATTTGGATTTTTCTATCGTACGAAGTGAATGCGCAGCAGCCATATAAAGCCGACATCGGAATGATCTCAATAATCAAATCGGCCCCGTCCGTCCAACGTCAGAGCAAACAGCCGTGTGGGCATAGGGAAATATTTTCCTTGCGTCGGACCCCGCCACGCGACTCCCAACTTCACACTGTGTAAACATGGCCTTTCTGGCTGATCCAGTCTCTATAGAGAGGCAATGGCGCTTGTACGATTACTACGTTCGGTTATCATTCCCGAAGCGAAACGAGGCTTCGAATTGCCCCCCCCCCCCCCCCTCCCTCGCGAAGGCATCGCTCGGATTACGCAAAGAAAAAGGGCGCCGTCGGCGCCAGCCAACCCGAGCACTGGCGCTACTCGCACTACGGCCGTGAGATGGGCGAAATGAACGCTGGCGGGCACACAACAGGATGAGCCACTTTGCGCCGGCCTCCTCAGACTGGCGGGGTCCCGATTGACGCACACGCAACACGTATCGGCGTTCCATACGCGCAATCCCGAAGCATCAGTGTACGCCCGCGTCAGATTGTATTAGCGATTACGACAGCTCCTCCGAACCTCGGCGACGTCTGGCCTGACCTATAGAGTATAGCAATGCCAATTGCTGCACTAACTCAACTGTGAGCCTACAAGAAGTGATGCGTGATGTATATTTCGCTATAGAGGAAGAAGAAGGAATTCTTATCCCAACGACAGCGAGACAACCTCTCTGACCTAGAATCGTCTGCACCATAAGTTACAAACACGGGGCGCAGTGAATGTCCCAAAACGTACCACTGCCGACATCGTGTGAATAATTTTGTGCTAAGCCTTAACGATGGAAGACGCCCGACAATTCGCCGTGACATTTACGGATGGAAACGCCCTCTATTCTTCACTAACGAAACCAGATCCAAAAGCTTTTGCAAGAGGCCCGTACACGTCCCCTGCGTGCGGCGAACAGTCACGTCCTTGAAAAGGGCAGGGTTGGTAAACAGCCTCCGCGCATACTTGTCTCGGTCTCGACGGCGAGTCACAAAGGAGTCGTTCCGTCTTATTCGACAGGAGGAGACACGGCTCGACAACGAATCGCACGCGATGCTTGTACGACACGCACGGGCAGCGGAGCGCGTCGAACACGACGACGTCCCAGACGCCCGTATCCGTAGTCACTAAAGGTGCGCACCTATTCCTAGCTACGCTGGGAATAGACCTAAAGAAAAAAATCGGGGTAGCTTGCACTAGTGACGCAAGGCTAAAGACACAGCGGAGCTGATCGGTTCCCAGCTGGTCCTGGCTATACAAAGTGATGCTAAGTTATACGAAGTAATGCCAAGTGATGCTAAGTTATACCATAGTCCCTCAATACTTTTCTGGTGACGAAAATCCGCCGTAACTCTATGGGAGAGCTTGATATGTCGCATGAAGCCGCCGCGCTGCGGCGCCACCGCAGCTGAGACACCTTTCTCCGTGTTAAACCCGGAGAGACTGCAGATGCGGTCGGCGTGGGCTGAAAGTTTGGACGCGTACTTCATATTTGTGATTGATTTTTAGGCAAGATCCGAATTCTGACATTCTACAATTGAAGCGGCATGTCGCCTGACGACGCTGTTCAGGTGGTGTGTGCCGGGGGCCGTTCGGGCTACAAAGGCACGACCGTAAAGGTATCGCTATTTTGCATACCGAGTGTTCGTGAGCACTTCGAGAATTGGAAGCGAGCCATACCACGGCAAGAAACGGACGATTTAAGCTTCGAGTCCAAGCATGTGCATATGTGCGCGAAGCACTTTCATCCATCTCCGTACGGGCGATTTCACGATAAACGGTGACGCCGTATCGTTGCCGAGGGACAAGCCGCGCCTCAGGCTATATACTGCCATTCCCCGTGCGTTCGCGTGCGTGCGTTCGCGTGCATGCGTGTTCGCGTTTGTACAGCGCATAAAACTCGCTTAAAAGTTTTTAATCGACGGCGGTTTGGCCAACTAACGACAGATTTCTCAGTAAGAAGAATTCTATGCGCATCGTCTGCTGACACGTGGAGCCGCCAGCTGACTGAGATTCTTAACTCTTTGTACGCGCCTTGATTTCGATTAGAAAACACTGTCAGATGTTCAGGTTTGGATACTGTAACTGCTACGACAAAATAGAATGTAAATAAAATCGAAGAGAAGCTGGGCTTTCGGCCGCAACGCGACCAGAGCACAAAAAATACCGCCGCCGCCTGCGGCGGCCGCTCGGCTAGGTGGACTTTCTTTTACTATGGCGCCCCTAGCGGCAGGGGCTGGCTCTATATCAAACAGGCGGGAGTTTCGTTACCAGAAAAAGCTATTAAGGAACTATGGTTATACTAGAATGTACTAGAATGGGTCTAGTACACTCTAGTTATACGAAGCATTTCTTCGTATAACGGAGCACGAAGCATTTCTTCGTGGTCCGTGGCATCGTGGAACGCCTCGTGAAGCACTTGCGGTCTGAGCACACGTAGGGGAAGTGGGGCGAAAGCGCAGCAGACGAATAGTCGAGATGACGTCACGGCGCATGCGCAGTAGCGCGCAGCTGGTGGGAGCTCGGCCGAGCCGCCGCCAGAGGCGCCTGCTGCAGTCACGGACACCGCGAGCGTTCGGCTCTAATGCGGGGAAAAAGAAAAGCGCGGATGGCGTCGGCAGCACCTCTGCGCGTTGCCTCGTTGGTGCTGTTACAGTGGCTAGAATTCTAGCGACTGTAGTGCTGTTACAATTTGTTTCTCTCGCTCTCATTCTCTCTTTCTCTCTCCCAAGCATAACGCGCAACGCTCCGCGAGGTGATTGCTGCTCTCTCCCGAGCATAGCGCGCGACGCTCCGCGAGGTGGTTGCTAGGCAACGCACTGGCAGGGGGCACACATTACGGCCGGATTAAACAGCTCCGCTGTTAATACACTAACACTATGAACTACGCATGCACCATGTTCCAATAGCCAGTACAAATGAGGCCGCAACCGGAATTTTCAGATACGAACACTAAGATAGGAAGATATGGGCTCAGCTAGGGGATGTATTAGCGTGCTTGGTATGTGATTTCGACATGTGACATACAACGTTCTTTCTGACGAGAAACATATTTCACGCTCATGTGAACGAAATTCTGGCGTTCTTTGCTTTCGTGTTTGAATTTACCTCAACGAATTTCACTTGATCAAGCCACAGACCATAAAGTTAACTGCACGAAAATATATATATATATATATATATATATATATATATATATATTGAAAAACATTTGAAGGAAACCGCTTGCGACACTCCAGCGCGATTGACAAATGCCAGGTTATTCGAACCTGCGTAAATGTCAGCAAGTGGGAACAAAAGTTGCGGCCCGGACCCATCTTACTAGCAATTCATACAAATCTGCGTACGGCCATAGTGCGTTTAGTTAAGTGCCGCTGAAAGCATCAACTCTGTAGACGATTCAAACATGCACCGCGATACTGAGTTACTTGAGAAGTTAGGAGCTAAACATGAAAAACATTACGAAATGATGGAGATGTGCACTTTATGCATGACAACACACAGCTTTCTTGCTCTTGATGTTTCCTGCAAACATACCGGTGACATGTCACAAACCAGGGACTTCTAAGATACATTTTCGCTTTGAAAGCTCAGCACGGGCAGGAACCTGCCTGCGAATTCACGCAATCGGTCTTACGTTTGCAAGTGCCTGTTCTGTCGATCTTCAACACATCGCATTGCTGCAGCAATTTTTTTATTTATCAGTACACCCTCCCGAACGTGTTTGCAGAGCGATCTTCAAAATACCGATCCGGCGCATCGCGGCCTGCCCCAACAACGGAAGTAGGTCAAAATCTGCTCTCTCTCTCTCTCTCTCTATTGGCGTATGACAAAGCCGGCGGATCACAAAAATGCGAGCATAGGAAAGGACGAGGACGACAAAGACTGCACTGCGGTGGGTTATGAAACCACAGCGCCGTCGGCAAATCACAACAAAAACCCACGGACATCAGTGATGAAGACTCAATAACGACAAAGCATAGTATAAGGTCGCCGAGACAAAAGAACGCTTGCGCAAGCGCCGCCGAAGCCCGAGACATTTCTCCGCCCCCAGCCAACAACCTGAAAGAAGACGACCCTCGTTCCGCTTCATCTCACGGTGCTCACGCTTTGGGTCCCTTTGCTCATTACGGAGAGGAAAAGACAAGGGGGGGTGTTCCGCGAACTCTACGCGGAGTCACGCCGATTTCGACACGCTCCCGCACCCCTGAACGCGCGCTGTACAGCGTCGTCGTCCTGTAGAGGGAAGACCCCATTCCCAACGCAGAGCTAGCGGGGCTACGTGTCGCAAGTAGCGCATATATCGCGGGGTCGTACGGCACATGCGCCTGTTGCGAAGCCTGTGCACGCAGCTGACGTACATTGCTCGCTCGCATACTGTGACTCGTCAGCGCGCCAGCACGCCGACAGACCGAGCACGGGCCATGCATGGCTTCTCAATGCGCGAAAAGCAAGCAAGCGTGCGTGAGTGCGGCATAAACCCACTTGTCAGAGGTCATTCTGCGGTACGGTTTCTTACTGTCTAGATAAATATGGTGGGAGCACAACAACAGAAAGGGACGCCTTTCTAAGACTTCCAAGACGCTAACGTTCTCCTGTAGTCGGCTCGTACGCAGGAGGGTCACACCTTCAGTTTCACGCGTCTGTAAAGAGAGTTTTCGGACCATCGTATTGTTCCTCTAAACGAAGAGAAACGAAGTGAAACTCAGTCTCGACCGATTTTCCTGTGGGCAGTGATCCCATTATTCCCCTGTGAATAGTGCTATTTGAATGACGTAATTTTAATCTCAGGGTAACGTCGTGGTGACCTTGTGTCATTGACATTTTGTGCGTTCGGTAGGCCATGTTTTTTTTTAATCTCAATTTATTATCTCATATCTTTTCTGCGTTACTAACTTTTTATGCGTAACTATTTCAACATAGGCGGAGACTACTCATGTTGGTCGCAGGCTTACCTGTCAACTCTGCCTATTTTTTCGCGACGTTTACGAATTCAGGCTTGTTCTACGATTTTACGAACGTTGCATCAAATCTCTCTATCTCATCTTTCTATTCCCTCTTTCCCGTCCCCAGAGTAGGGTAGCCAACCAGACGCATTCCTGGTTAACATCCCTGCCTTCTCTATTTCTCTCCTCCTCCTCCTCATTCTGTTGGTGAAAGGACGCCAAAGGGATACTTGCTTGAAGCAAGTTTATTCAGGCAAGTTCCTACAGCAGGCAAAACAGGCAATAGCAAAGTCGCTGTAAAGTCCCTGTTAACCCAAAGACAATGTGCCGGTTGTCTTTGAGTGGTGGTCTCTGCTCTTCCATGTTTGTTGCTGCTTGTGCGCTGCGTCTAAAGTTGAATTATCGTCAATTGAACGAGTATTTATCCCATAAGAGGTCTGTACTCCGGGGAAAAAAGAAACGCAGAAAAGAGAAACCAAAAAATATTGTCACACATTAAGAGTATAGTGAACTCAGCTTCACATAATGTCACCGCCAGCGTTGTTATCGCTGACGCCAGCGTTTCCACTATTTCGGTACTCCGAAAATGGTAATACCTATATGGAAAATCTGGAAATCTTTAAAGGTCTTGTTCTCGCCCGAGAAGCTACAGAAAGTTGCGTGCACCTATCTAGAGAGAAAGAGAGAGAGAAACGAAGCGGGAAATGTAGGGAGGTTAAACAAGGACGTGCCCGGTTGGTTACCCTACACTTGGGAAGGAGGGGGAAAGGAAATGGATCTAGTGTAGGCACAGGTGCAGTTAGCCTTTAACTGGATGATGGAGTGATAATGCGTACTTTATGGAAGCGCGAGCTTTCTGATACTACATTTTTCTCTGTGCATATACGACAACTCGCATACGCCTATAGCGCGATTGATTACAACCACATGTCCAGCATCGTAAGTCTTTTCGTGTCCACGCTACCCTTAAGATAAGCAAGGCAAAGTAATTTTCCCCTTTAATGCACGCATGCACCTACGCCTAATTATACCCAGGTGTGAACGCACCGTAGGCAAATTGGCACACGAGAAATGTCCATTTCTGCACGCACTGCTAACGTTAGCGGCGTCGTTACAATAGGCGCACAACAATACGGATGCCGGGGTCCAGGCTTAGCAAGAGACGTGACGTGTGGCGTGACTGCAGCCGTACGGCGCAGGCAATAGTATAGTGTAGCGTTGGGGGTGAACATGATGCAATTACTGCTCAGGTTTCCGGTATGGGGTCATCCATTGTCATTCCCATTATTTATTTGTTCGGCGCTACTTTCCTGGGTAGCTGATATCATTGTGACGACCCCTTTGCTGACTCTCGTCCTCTGCTCGTCGTTCGTGACGTGCGCCGCTACCGTCGAGGATACGCCTTCGACTCCGTTCGACCGCTGAGACTGATTGACCATCCATCACGCGAGATATAATCGATCACGAAACGGGTCGGCCGAACTGCTATTTGCGCAGAGACGAATTGCCTTATTCGTAAAAGTCGTCGATTGTTTGTTTTTCTTTGTATATTTTTCTCGTTTCACAGACATATAAAAGGTACCGAGCATGCCCGACAAGCGAAACAGCCCGAATAGAATAATATATATATATATATATATATATATATATATATATATATCAGAAAGTGCAAAGCCACATGACGACGAAAAGAGACATGCGGACACTCGAGCGAGGGAACGTGAAAATCATAAGAAAAAAAAGGAAACAAGCGAGAGATGGCAGAAGAGATGGAACGAAATGTAGGAATTCAACTCGGCTGAGAAATGCAGTTCTCCCGTTGCCTTCCGTGCGAGGCCGTTTGTCACCACACACACACACGCACACACCTTGAGGAAGGGGCACCAAGAACTTTCCAATTCGAAGAAACGGCGTAAAAAGTAAATAGGCGCACCTGCACACCCCGAATGAAAGCCGAAAGAAGCGCGTTCTTTTTCCTCTCTAAGTGATGCGATAGCGCCGATTGGGCAACGTCTCCAGCGCTTCCGACGCTGGGACGAATCGGCCGAGAAAGTGCGAGCGACAGCGTCGAGGCCAGACGGACGCGCGTCTTCTGCCAAAGCACCATGCACGCCTACGCCTCTCCATGCAAACAGAAAGGAAGCACTTCACGTCCGCACGGTTGGTGCGCCGGGTTCGATTTCATCTTAGCGAGAAGGAGCGCGCGCCGGACCTGTCCGGACGAGGGCCAACCTTAAAACGTTTTTCTGCTTGCCCGGTGTAAGAGGAGAACACGATTCGACGGCTGCCGGTCCGACGCAAATTCCTTATCTCGTATAGCGAGGGAGAGAATTTGTTTTGAGCCGAGAAGCGCGATTCGGCCACTACAGAGGCGAGCCGCTGTTAGGTATGGATCCATCCATGGGACGGACGAAATCGTATTTGTAAAGGCTCATTCACACTAGAGATGAACTTGAGTTTGGCCTAGTTTGTGTTTACTGCATGACATGTTGACTGCTAATCAAAGACAAAGAAAGAGAAACACGGAACGACGACACGGGCAGTACACTATAGGCCGACACACTAGGCCGATACGACACCGATTTTGGTCTGCCGACTGTTGGCGACAGCGTCTTCCTTCCTTGAAACCGTTGGCCACAGGGTTTTACGTCCTGTAATCTACTGTCGCCAACAGTCGGCAGGTCAAAATCGGTGTCGTATCGGCCTAGTTTTAATGAGCCTTAAGAGAATTTGCATAGATGTATGTTTTGATTTACATCTATACAAATTCGCTTAAGGCTCATTCACACTATAGATGCGCCAGTCAAATACGTTCGCAGTGACGCCACTGCGGAGGCCAACCTTAATATCGGCGTCCCTCATGATCAATGTTCTGGAGCGTTAGCAAGGATACAAAAGGGGATATCTATTTTGTGCGACACCCCATGTCTCAAAGTCCGCTGCTTGTGGCACTGAGGAGGGCGGACACACGTTAACTAGTGGAAGTATATAAAGAAGAAAGCAGGCAAAAGCGACTCGGAGGGAATGTGGGGTTTGTGGGCGGTTCCGTTAGTGAATTGTCACCGGTTTCCACCGAGTGATTCGGAGAGCCACGCCAGGCTCGGTAAGGCTGACTAAATCGGTCTGTAAGCTGACTGCACGATTTAGTACGTCAAGTAAATCTCTTGGAAAAATTCGTGATGACCACTGCAGGAAATGTGTGGTCCAGTGCACATATCCATGGCTAAAGAACTGTTGTCAAAGCAGCAAACCATTTAAGACATCCTCTACCTTAGATCCCTCTGTTGTACACTGACTGGGCCGCACGTATGGACTCCGGAGAGCAACATGTGTGATTTCACTTTTTTTTAACTCAAGCATCTAAGGTGCAACGCGAGGCAGTAACGAAGAGAAGTGCTAACGTGCCGGCAAACAAGCAGCTCCGTAAGCCTATACCTGTCGTTCAGCGAACTGAGGCGACATCCACAGCCGGTTCTCGTTCAAAGCGGCGTGTCAGCAGCCACAAGTTCTTACCTGCAAAAGAAAGGAGAAAAAAAGAAACATCAGTAAACAGCTCCGGCTAGGGCTCAGCGCCACGTATGGGAGCAAAATAAATGCCTACTCGCACGTATGCCTACATGTTCTTTTTTCTTGCCTGAGCTAGGAACAGTTGGAGCGGAAGTAATGCATGCATTGTATACTATGGCTGTTGGCAGCACGTGCCTCAAAGAACAAAAAGAAAAATGAATGAGGCAAAGGTGGAACGGTCAGCTAGAGTGCTTCATCAAGCTAGACTGGCCAGGGATGATTAATTGATACGGTTCAAAAAGAGAAAGGAGATAAGAACGGGGGGGGGGGGGGGGGGGTAGCTAGGAGAGAGGCTTACGGATTGCAACCTTACAGTGAGGGAGGAGGGAGGGGGAAATAAAGATGCAGAGAATAGCGGAGAGAAAAAGCCAGCGCGTGTGCAAAAAAGAGACACGAAAAAAAAAAAAAAAAAAAAAACAGGAGGAGGGAGGGTAGAGCTTGGGAGTATTAGAGTTTCTCTAACAGGTTACTCGAACGTACGAACGTAAAAACGTCTATAGAAAAAATGGAGATGTTGTTCAATGAAGAATAAAAACCAGGTTGTGCTTGTTCTGCCTTGAACCACATCCTTTATCCACAGTGCTTGCTGTGTAGCTTGATTGTAGTGGTTTTCGTGTACGAAACCTAACCTACAAAGTAAGCCTTTTCGTTACTCCTTGTGGGCGTGAATCCATGACAACTTCGCCGCATGAATTTATTCCATCGAAGATACCAAAGGTTTGACTTTCTTTTGTAGAAAAACAGCAGCAAGTTTATTATTTTTTTTTTCGTAGCAACCCGTTGGTGAAAGGGCGCTATGTGTGCAATTGTAAATCTCAACGACATTTCCTATAATTTCGACTTATTTTAGAGTCAGTACACCATGTACTGACTCACTCACCGCTGTCGCTGATACCCACACGCGACTTATGAACTTTGATCTGCAGAAGCAGGCACCAATTTACCTACATTAAATCGATATATTACATGCCAATTGTATTAAACATGAAATGGTTATTCACACAGCGTCCGGTTATATAGCAGAATGAGTCTATATTAAGAAACCCATGTGAGGTCTTATGGGGTTCAATGTAAATCCGCTAGAACTTGATGAAAGCGGACGTGAATCAGATGCCATTGAAAAAGCACGCGTCAATGATTTAGGAAGTATTGTTTGATGTCTCATTTCATTTTATTTAAAGACCCCGTAGCAGGAGTATTACATAAGGGGTGGGGATACAACCGTATACAAACAAGTGTTACAGTGCCTTCAATTCGTTAAATAAAAACGTTGTTACATCTTGAACGAATTGTGATGAACAGGTGACCGCAGCGACTTGATGAGGAAGGACATTCCAGTTTTTAGATGCTCGGTAGAAAAACGAGACTGAAAATGTACTTGTGACGTAACGCACTACGCTTATCGGATCTATGTCAAGGTATAACCCACGTCCATAATCAAACCGGTTGCGACTTAAGCTGGACCTGGGAAGCACACGCAGTTGTAGGAGTTGAACTGTCCACTCAAAACGACAGTCCTGCGCCCACGTTTTTCCGAGCAAAGGTGCAGCAATTGTCACGAAGGGATGGAGCGACATTGCAACGGTAACGAAGTGGAAGTGAAGAATCACTTCAGACTAATTCGGCAAATACCGAAGCCATTTTACGAGAACACGGGTGAATCAGACGGCGACCTAAAAACAATGGACAACCATTCCTTTCGTTGTTATCAAGTTGCAGCACCTCTGAACTACGATGGTTCTGAAGGAGCCTGGAGATGTGAAGCTCCTACAAATGACCACACGTGAGGCAGTAACACCGTCCGACTACGATACTCATTTAGTGAGATTAGCTGCACCACCTCATGAAGTCTCGCAGGCTTAGCTCAATTTTATTACAACATTTTAGTGGGAAAGGTGATTACGAACACGAATCTGTCAGCGGCATTTAATTCTTTCCCTCGCACTCTCCTCTGTATTGTTTTGTATATACTGTATGAACATGCTATCACTATACTGACAGAGGTATCGCATGGAAAATAATCCTAAATGAAATGAGACCAAAATCTCAGCCAGTTGAAGACGACCAGCCCCCGCCTTACAGCTTAATGTGGGATTAATGCAGAATCGCGCGGCAGAAGACGGAAAGGAACGTCTCGCGTAAAGGCAGCGCATTATACGCCGGCGCGGCGCCGAGGGCTGGAAGAGCGACTATACACGAGCCGCGGCGAGCAGTCAGTCAAGCAAGCCGAACGTTCGCGGTACCCAAAGAGGGTGGAGCGCGCTTAGTAGACCGGCCGGAGTGCATGCCCCCCCGTCACGCCAACCAGCACCGCAACGCGACGCCTCCGCAATAATTAGCCACGCACTGCCGGAAAGGATCGGAGTAGAAAAGGAGCGCCGTATAGTCGGCGACGAAAATCGGCACCACGCTCGCCGGTTTGTAAGTTACCCAGTTAAATCCTCTGCGCAGTGGGCCCAGAATACCAACTCATACGCGCTGGAAGTTCGTTCTCACCGAGAGCCGGCTAAAGGCTTCGGGGTGCAAGGGGGTGGGGCGCGGGAAGGAAGAGAGGATGAGGAACACGAGAAGAAGTCCAGGAGGAGGCGAGCACGGAGGCCGGCGCCACAATCTGCCGAAAACTGCGCTGACCGGTCGTCGCCGGCGGCCAGACTTCATTAATCTAATGAGGCGTGGATGACGCGCACGCTCGAGAAGGCGTCCGCTACCCGGCATTAGGCACGCACAGCGACGCAGCTTCGGCGTGCGCTCCTTCGTGGCAGTCCAGTGAAGCTGCGCTATACGCGATCGAGGCCACCGTCCTTCGCCGTCGTATAGCCTTCCGTGGCGAAGAACGGAGTGGAAGCAGGCGCGCGCGCTCACGCCGCCTTGAACGCCAGTCGTAAATGTGCCTGAACTTTCGCTCGAACCTATAGCGTGTTATAGCTGATCGGTCGTCTCGAAGGAACGCGGTCGGCCGTCTACAATCTAGGGGGATGCCAGCCCTACGGCGCTCTCGTCGAGTAATGGAGGCCGTATAAAGTTATTCACGCCGCTTGCGGACGGGCATGCAAGCGCCCGCAGCGCAGCCTGACGGCGCCAAGAGGAGGAAGACGTGGCTTGACTGCGGAATTGGCGAGCTAAAGACTACGGCTTAAATGCGCGCGAGATTTTATGGGAGCATTTCGGCTAAACAGCTTCGGCTGCTCCCCTCGTTCCGAGAGCTACGGGGACACTCGTTCATAGCCCGTGAGAATTCACGAGGAAGGGAAAGCAAGAACCAAAGAACAAGTTCATCTCGGGTGAAGACGGCGACAGGGAAGTTTGTTGGCAAAGAATGATATACCTGATGCATATATAGCTGATGCAGTTTACAGTTGAAGTAAAAAGGGGCATCTCACACTATGAAAAAAAAAAAAAAAAAAGCGCAGGCTGATGAATGGTCCGTTGAAATTCTTATCGTCGTGTGCGCCACGTACGTCTCTTCTCTGTCCGTCTTTTGACTGGTTAAAATTCTCTAGAGTAGAATATGTACCAACTGACCCAGGTCGCAACTCTACTGCAACGTTTGTTTGCATTTCGCCTCAATAGAAATGCAGCCGCCGCTGCCGGGATCGAATACTCGACCTCGAACTCAGCAGTCCAATGCCATAGACACTAAGCTACCGCTGCGGGTGCTTAGTATATATGAAGCGTGCTTGCATCATCTCCCAGTCCTATACCCAATATATTAAAAAAAAAGAATACGACGACGCGAGTAGCTATCAGTGTCCATAATTGATGTTCCAATCGGAGCGGCCACTCACTCGCGGCAAGAGTAGAGCGCTTCACTGTGTAAACGGACAGAAACGAAACGGACGTGTTTTCCTTAGTCGCGAAGAGGCTTCGGCGTTCAGCCCAACAGGCGCGCAAAGGACAAAAAAGAAGCAAAACAAAAACAAAAAAGGGGGGGGGGGGGGGACATGAGGAACCCACACCAACCACTACCACCATGACAGCGACGACGAGAGACAGAACGAGAAAGAGAGAGATATATTGCGAGGTCGAAGACTGCGGAACAAAAGCGTAAGATAGGATAAGAAAATGGGCTGACGGAGAGAAGAAGAAAAGGCAGCGGCGGCGCGTCGAAGGCAGCTGCAGGAGACAGCCTAGCTCGAGCAGTGGGCCGGTCGAACCGGCGAGACTGGAGCGACGACGACGACAACGGCGTATGTAGCGTTTGCCATTCTCCGTCGCGGACGGATGGACGACCGGAGTTCTTCGCGGGCCCCCGAAGGAAACCGGAAAAGATTCCACTGCGGCTGCCGACGAAGCGGTAGCTCGCACGACGAGAGGGAAATTGAGAGAGAGAAAGGACGCCTTTGCCATGCGAGTAGGAGTTGCGCAGCAACTGTCCCAGTTCCTTCTCGGCACCGGATGAAGAAACGAACACATAAAGCAACACTAGCGGAAAACGTTATTGGCTGGAAATATATAATATATATATATATATATATATATAAGAGCGCGGAAGGAGATGATAGCGACGCCGTTCCAGGCGTCCTGCCTCATGATATACCACCCGACAAGTTTAATTTCCTGTCGTCGGCTCGCGAGGCAAAATAAGAATGTTCAGCAGCACCGACAGTCGCCTTCATCGCTCGTTTTTTTTTATGTGTTTTTTTTTTCATTTTTCTTACTTTACAGATATGAATATGTAAAGCAATGCCCCGGGGGTATCCATAGATTGGCGCTGGTTACTCTATGCCACGTGAGTGAAATGAATATATAACACTGTACTAACACTGATGTACTATTAAAACTAAAAAAAAAAAGCAACAAAAAACAGCGAGTTCAGACACAGGTATGAACATGTCACTACATACTATAAGTTCCTCGGGGTACTTAGTAAGCATATTGACTGGATCATTTCTCTCGACGAATTTGCATTGCTGGTAGCTGCTGTCGGATCAGAGCCGGCGATACTTCAGAAAACCTCATTTTCACGCTGCGTGCAATTCCTATGGTACATTGGTAACGACTGCCCTCAATAAACAACAAACTATTGCCGTCTTCTCTCTCTCTCTCTCTCTGCTTTCTTTTTTCTTTGTTTTTGTCGTAGCGTAGAAACAATAAGGAAAATGGAGATGAACTGTGCAAGAAAACTCGCCGCCGGTCGAAGCTGAAAGCACAATCTGTGCGTGACGTGTGCGATGCTGTCAGCCGCCGCTGCAGTGCAATTAGTAGAGCATGTGATAGAACAATAAAAAATTATAATAAATAAAAAATACAAAAAATAAAGTCCCTCGGTTTCCTTATTCTCGGCCACCGCAGTATAACGCTATGAGTGCTCACTCATGTTAGGCGGCGACCCTGTTATAGAAACATTTAGTGCAGTTTCGAATAAAGAGAGCATTATGAACAGCCGAAGCAAGTGGCCTGCTCTCATTATAGAGAGTGCGCAAGCACAGAATCCGAACATGTGTAGCGGGGCCTACAGAGAACGGCCAAATAATTTAACGTTCTGTATACATTCTTAAAAGAGTCCAGAACAAATCCCCAAATAAAGCACGAGACATGTATGTTAGACGCTCCGAGAAACGCACAAGGAATCACAGGTTACAAATGAAACCGATGATGGAGCTACAAGTTCCGTAACACACCTCTTTTGTCAGGTAGCCTCGAAGCAAAGAAAGCTCGCTGGAATATTACAAATACGCTAAACGGCGCGGCCTCTGTAGAACGACCATTACACGAGGCAAAAAAAACGCATCCGGGGCCGCCAAGAAGTTCCACTCGAGAGCTGACCCCCCCGTTGGCTTCGGTTCAAGGGAGACCAGAACCGAGCGCAAGGGCTTCCAAGCTCAATGCAACCCCTTCAAGGCCAGATGCCGGCGATGCCCACGCGTTCATTTACATTAACCGGTCGCGGCTACGGCTATACACCCGGAAAACGTGTGAGATGCAGAGCTGTTTGAGCACGCATGAATGCGCTGGAGTGTATCGTCACTTCGTTGCATATCCACCGCAGTATGAGCTTCGCTGATGATGCTGGTCTACCGCGGGTTGCCCTTGCATGCACCGTAACCTTTTTTGTTTCACCTTTAAAGCTAAACCGCAACCGAATGAGGAAGAGACGCGTGAACGCGCTTGACCCAGCTCGAAGAATGCGGAGGACCCTTAAGCTTCTAGTGAAGGAATGATAAGTATTTATTCGATATAGAGCTGCGTCTCGCGCTTATCGGGGCCGGAGGGCACCGTAGCGGTAATCCTTCGAAACCCAAATGCGACCCAAATGTACAATGTCTAGAAAGAACAACAAAAATGGACTAACGTGTCACTGACAAAAAAGAAATCTCGGATCTTTGTACTGGAGCAACGGAGAAGGACGAGCGACAGCCAAGGCGTGACAGCGCTGCGCAAATATGCGGCCACATTTTACAATGAATAATCTGTTTTAGCTTCTCCGCACACGAAATTCAGGACATCGAGATAAAGCAGTGTCAAACCACTGCTTGATGGGCCTCACCGCACATACATACATGTACTGAGAATCCCGGCCTACTTCAGTAAGTACATTTTATGTTTGGTCTGCGTTACTTCCCCCCCCCACGCGTCCGGCTCCATCCAGTCCAACGTCTACCTTCAGTGCTCTTGTCATTACAAGTCATGCACATTGTCATTACAATTCAGGAGGTGGCTTGAGGTTGAATTTCCCTGAATTAACAAAATCGCTGTATTGTATTTATTCATTCACTCCTAAATTACTTTTAGTAAAACTTTTTTTTAGGCCAAGACAAAATGAGTTAGATCCCCACTTATACAAAGAAAATTTGGCCTGCACTTGAGTGTTGCCATAAAAATAAGGGTAGAGGCGGTGAAATGAATATTAACACCTCAGAGCACTCCCTATTTCCCCGCACACGCCTTTCTCCTTTCTCCTGGTATGAACACCGTCATACCTTAATTTGGACCACCTGGAGTTCTTTAACGTGCACCTAAATCAAAACACCTGTGTACTTAGATTTAGGTGCACGTTAAAGAACCCCAGGTGGTCCAAATTAATCCGAAGTCTCCCACATACTACGGCGTGCCTCATAATCATGTGGTGGTTTTGACACCGTAAAACCCCACATTTTTTTCAACTTCGTCCTGCTACGGCTATCGTGGTCTGCCTTGAAGTCTCCTACCCTAGCCTTCATGTGACGTCATTAATTTAAGAGTAAAGGTAGATGAGAGTAATTACGTTTCCGCGCGGATAAAAACCTCGTGTGGGTGTTATCATGCAAGGCAGAAAGCTGGTCGGCCTTCCCATTTTCTTTTTATTTCGGGACGGCGTACGACGGGCCGTCAATCGGACTGTCTATAGCTCTCGATTGCCATCGCTGCTCACATCGATCGAGTGACGGGTGAGCGTGGAGGGAGAGCCAAATAGCGTCGCACAACGCGTTTTATAGGTCAGTCGGGCCACTTCCACGTAAATTGGATTGAATGGGATCGTCAGGGACACGGCGAAGACCAATCCGTGCCTCGGGGAATCTGCGCGAACGCCAGCGTTTCGGCTGTCGGTTCACGCCAGCCAAGCCGAGTCGAGAGCCAAAATCATCGCTTCAATCTCTCGCTCTATGCGTTCTAGAAGGTGGTTGGAGGTGCGGTGATGCCGCACAGTGACTATACAGTGAAGCACTTAACAGATAATGATAGAGCAACTACTTGCAAAGTCTACTAGTTGAGCGGAGGACATACGATGTGAGACGAAACGTGAAGAGGAATAAACACGAAATGAGGTACACATTTAAAAGAAAAAGACTGAGCACTGTAAAGCTTACGTAAACTGAAAAGTAACAACACCGCAATCAGGAAGAACAGTGAAAACTTCGAGAGCTTATCATAAGTTCTTGATCCTCTGGCCTTTTACTCTCGCCCCATTTCGAAGCTATCTTAGGATGTCATTGTCGTTCGTCTGTTCATTAATTAATTCATTCACTCATTCATTCAAGGAAAAGCTAAGCACCTGACTCCGCCAGAGGCAGTCGGCCACCCGAGCGGCTGCCTACCCGTTATCGAAACTAAAGAAAACTGGGTCACAACGTGCTTAGATGGAGTCATTCAGCC
The DNA here is from genome assembly GCF_013339745.2 of Dermacentor silvarum. Classification (NCBI taxonomy): domain Eukaryota; kingdom Metazoa; phylum Arthropoda; class Arachnida; order Ixodida; family Ixodidae; genus Dermacentor; species Dermacentor silvarum. Next base: position 75,990,937 of record NC_051159.1, read on the forward strand.
GCTGATGTACCGGCGAAAAAGAAACTACGCTCGAGGCGGAAGGACGACCCGAGCAGCTGTCGAGTGCAGCTTTCCCTGACGACTTCTTCGACGCCGAGTCCCCGACACCCGCCTGTACCGACACCGTGCCCGTCGCGAGGTCACCCCGACGCGGCCGTCTGGTTTCGCATGCACGCTCTCTTTTTTCCCGGTGTGACGACCTCGTCGTGTGCGTTCGTGTCATCGTCGTCGCGAACAGAGGCGCCGAGCAGGCGTCACTGCCGTGGCTGGAATGGCAGTGCGACACGGGAAGGAGTTCGTGCTGCCCAATTAGGCAGGCTTCAACCACGACCCGTTTCGCGGGTCGCCTCCAGCTGCTCGCGCGCGCTTGATTGTCTCTAGAATTGTCTCCGTCCTCGTGCGCCCCCTAGTGTGAAATTGACCACTGTAAGTTTCTGGAGCGTCGGGGACAGGCGCACGAATTGCATTACTTCGAAGCTGTTTTCTGATTGCGTACGCCGGTGGAACTCGGCAAAGAATGACCGGAGGCGAATTGTAGCGGTCGATCTTATAGGAGCTGGCTCATGGCCAACAGCGGAGATTCATAGAAAAGCGCTTGCCACTTTAAATGTTTCATTATAAAACACCAGTATCTTAGGTCTATATTACGTTTTAATGTCTTCGGAAAGATATATGTGTGGTGTAAGTCAACGCTTTTTATGTTGTCAAATGTTTATGTAGTATGCTGTGTATGGGTGCTCACGGTCTGTGCACTACTCTGGTGCTTCTGTATGTATTCTGTGGTGTGGCGGTGGGTTGTGGCAACAGGCGGGTGCAATTCGAAGTGCTTGTGATTTCATATGCAACAATCTACATGTTCATCGTTTATCGGGTCCTGAACTCATGTATACAGAACATCGTGTTAATGCTGACCGACCGCTTTTGTGATATATTTGTGGCACATTTTGTAACAAATTTTCTGATAATATATTTGTTTCTTTCCCAAGCAGCAAGGAGTAGCCGGTGCCACCTAAAGACAACCTATCCTTTTGCATCACGTCCTTGAAGCTTGAAAAATGTACCTTGAACTGCGTGAGAACATAAGTGCTTCCTAAAAGGTTGTTTCACCTAATTATTATTACGTCTGTATTAATGATAATCGATCGCCTTGTTTATGAAATTTAATGCTCCCTTGCTACTAATAGTTGACTGGCTGGACTATGCGCGACGCCGTTATTAAGCACTCGATGGTTAAACAAACTTGAAGAGGGCTCTCGGAATCTGCACCGGCGATCGCCCTCCAAGTTTGAAATGTTTCGTGACAGAAGTGCACAAAACTATATATAAACCTTCGTTTTTCTTTTCTTTTTTTCGGGTTCGGAACAACATAGCGCATCTGGCTCAAAACGTGCCAAATGCGTCTAGCACGCGCCATATGTCTTCCCCTTTGCATCCGAAGAGGGCTGCTGAATGACTCAATTTCTCTGCACAGTCATAAGTCTCCATGGTCAGAAGGGTTGTGAACTAACTTGCGACACATGCTGCATCGATGTTTCAGCCACTAGTCTTAAGTGATTCCTTAAATGTCGTGCCGTATTGAAGTTACGCGATATTACGTTGCAAACGTATCCTCTCGCGATTCAGTCTACATGCACACTAGAGGTAGAATACAGTAGCTCTGTTACTTCCTATCTCGCGATTATCGTACATAGATACGCATAAGCGCGCAATCTCTCCGGGGTACGTAAGCGAGAACCGCTCCACTTGTGGGACTGTTCCGTTCCACATTACTAGAGTTTTCATAAACTCATACTCCTCAATGGAGTGTATTTTCTCTTATTGGGCCACACCGGAGAGAACATACTCAAATTTGGGGACCTAAAAAAATTGAGCCAGACGCGGTATAAGTGGCTGCTCCCGCAAAATGAGTTGCCGGTAACTCATTTTGCAGTAATAAGGCACGGTATGCATTTTGAACCGGCAAAAGAAGACAAATAAACGCCTATGAAAGAAAATGGAACGCCACAGCGCATGCAGCTGCGCCGAAAACCAAACATGAAACGCTCGGCTCTGAATAAACCACCGAAGTAAAACGAAGAAAATAAGATAACGGGCTCGGTCTTGCGACCAGTACAATAAGTATTTTTTTTAACACTCCGGTTACAAGATTGTTCTGCAAAACACGCTTGCAGTGCACGGAGAGAGCTGTGCGCGAAGGACTCTGCAAGCAGAACTCTATACATCCAAGGTGCAAACAGAAGGATGTGCGTAAGGGAAGGAGAAAGCTGCCGCTCGCCCAAATATGCCCTTCGTCGATGGACGACGATACGGTCTTGAAAAATGGATCCCGATCAAAAGGAACGACGCCGCCAAACGGCGTGTGTATGGCGGCGTCGACGCTCCCGCCAAAGCACCGCCGCCGCGTTCCGCCCCATTCCCTTGGCGCGCAACGAAGAGAAACGCCGCGCACACAGCCACCCACTCAGGGGTTCTCGAGAGTCGGCTCAAAAGAGTCTCTTCACACGCTTTTCGTTTTCATTTTATTTCTACGTTTTCCCATTTCTTTACAACACCCTGAGGGTTGAAGCACTTCGAAGGAGCCGCGGTGCAACTCGGCCGGAAGAGTGTGCGATGTGAGTATAGAAAACGCCCAGTCGCAAGCCATATGAAAAGGATGCTTTAAAGTTCCCGACGCCCACTTCGCTTTTTCATTTCATCTTCATTTTGGCTGGAAGAATGACGAGGAAGAACGAAATCGTGAAAAGATTATACTATACAAGGCTAATAACGAACAAGTACTGGTGAGAAAGCCCGGTAAGGAGACAGTAAGCACGGATATGTATTGCGGCAATGCTTGTCTGAATGGTTGCAATGAAATACCAATGCACGCAAGTGGGGAAACAAGTCAAAGCACCGTTTTCTTCAGCGTCCCTTTCAGAAGACGCTTTTCGCACGCCGACTACGACTGCCTCCACTGGGACACGAGAACACACGCACGCACGCACTCGTTAAAATTCGAGATCAGCAACACATCTCAAGAGACCGACGGACGTCACGAAGAGCCGCGTCTAAACGCATGCACACTGAGCCGGTCCCGATAAAGTAGGTAAACTAAATTTCATGGAGACAATAGACACAATCACGCTTACACTCTTAGAGAAAGAAAAACAATTTTCACGTTAGGTGGCTGTGGTCCTAGCAGCCTCGATTCGTAGCTCAAAAGTCTAATGAAAAGAGTCGAGTGGTAAGTCAAAAGTGTGTCACAGGGCGTGCTCGTAATTTGCAGGTGCGACAGAGCGTTTTATCAAAATGAGGACCAATTTCCTCAAACGGAGACTATAACGAGGGACGATCCGCTTTAAAAGGTACCGTTACTGATCACAGGAACAAGCGGTAAAGTTGGGAACACAACAGAGCCCGAAATCCACAGAATAGCGGGATTTACCCAGATGTACGCAAGCAACACCGCTAGGCCACATTAACCGAGAGTCGACGAGCGACCCGACATGAATATCGTCGCCATGATCCGGCTCTAAAACGCAATGCACACGCGGGTCAGAACACTTTGTATACGGTTCTGGAAGCCTCTTAACAGGGATTCACCGTTTCTAATATATTGCTCGTAATGTTTCGTGCACAACTACGTCACGAGCAGCTTCATAATTGTGTGCAACGCAGGGGGAGCGCGTATAGGAGGACCGAAGCGAGGCGTCAGCCGCAGAGCTGCGATGAGACCTGCGTGCGTAAACGTAATTGCCGCTTCAGTGTAGACACACACACACACACACACACACACACACAATACAAGGCGCGCTTCGCCCGGCGTTGCACACCTTCGTGCGGCACACCCAGGATGCAGGGGGCACGTGAGACGAAAGAAAGGGCCCGCCGGAGGCTGAACTCACGACCGCTCAAAACGTTACGAACCCCCCCCCCCCCCCCCCCCCCCGAGGCGACTCCAGTATAGTATATGCGTACACACACACGCAAGAAAGGCGCTGCCCGTAGAAGGCGTTGGGCCCGAAACGCACGCATGCATGCATTGCGGGACGTCCAGGGTTCCGCCTGTTCGCTGAGGTCTAAGAAGACCACTGCGTATATACGAGCGCAAAACGGGTATATGCGTCGAGGCACTAGATTATCCACGGTGCGGAATAAGGCACGCCTGAAGCAACGCGTTCGTGACCTACGCCTTTCGGACGGACGGTCCTAGGAGACTGTGTATACAGTTTTCTTTTTTTCGTGCGTTTCGTAACGTACGCGCTTCCGCAAAACCAGACGCTCGACACGGCGCGACCCGGATGGTGGTGTGCCATTACTTCCGCCTCGACCCCCGCTCGGAAAGAAGACGCGCACGCTGCCGATTACCCGCAGAGACGGTATACACACAATGTGTTTGAAATGAGAGAAAATGAAAATAGAATAGAAGAGAAAGAAAAGTCAAACAAGGATCTGGAAAGATGGGAGGTTACGCAAAAGGAAGAAACGACGCACAACCATGAAACAGCACCTGCTCCGAGAACGGCGGGTAATTTGGTTCCGCGAAAGGGGATCTTGCGGCCGCCTTGCTCATTGGCCGGACGTAATCATCTTTGCGACGTATGCGGAGGCGGCACTAAACGCGCGCACATACGCTTCCACTGAGCCCCCCCCTCCCCCCCCTTTCCAACGATCATCCCCCTAGCTCCTGCCTTTTGTGGAAAGCGGACTAACTAATTTCTAGAAGCGTAGAGGCACGCCGGGTGCAATAAGTATATTTGGAAGACGCTCCGCGCTTCCCACAACATCAGTCTCTTTGGGAAAAGAGGAGACGGGGAAAAAAAAAACAAGACAAAAAACGACCTTTTGTGGATGTACACTGTCAACGTATGCCTCTTTGAAAACCGTCAATGGATGTCGTATCCGCTTGAACGTAAGTAGGAAGAACCAGCCGAGACAAAGTACCGAAAACTACTGTAAGGCGGAGACGAGCAAAAAAAAAAAAAAAAGTACTCCATCTCCCGCTAAAGCGAACCATGTGTGGATGCGAAGCAGCGGGGAGATGGTTAGCTTGAGCGGGAGATGGTTTCGCGGCAGCAGCCCGAGCACTCATCGCGGCGCTGCACAGGAGAGAGAATGAAACGCGGGCGCCGCTCCGTATATGATTCATAGAGGAGAGAAAGGGGGAGCGTGGGAGAGGATAGAGAGGGGGAGGAGACGCGCATGAGCTGTGGGGGTGTGGGACGCGGGACGGACGGACAGAGCCGCCGGCAAAAAATGCTTCGCATTTAAAAAAGAAAAAGAACCACACAAAAAGCGGGCTAACAATAGAAGTGTCAGAAACGTAAGAGCATTACGCGAAGGAAGCTGCTCCGATAACGTCCACACCACAAAGGCTTTACCGTTCGAGCTTGGCGGAAGTGGTTCGGACAGTAGAACGAAGAACTAACGCGACAAGGTCATCACAAACGAGACATGTTCAGCCTTTAAACCAAAAACTTTGACCAGTCACAAAGGCCAGTCGAAGATCAGTGCAACGGCAGTACAAGCTCTTTTACAAAGCAAATTACCATAGCAAAGCGTCATCTCGACTCCAGAAGGGCCGATCCTTGTGAGACGAGATTGTCCAAGATGAAAAGTCTGACACATGCAACGCATACGCAATATGCGCACCACGAATATGGAAAAGCAACGCTTCGGTGAACGGATCTATAAGAAACGGTAGGCGCGCAGTGGCCATGCGAGGGAGTCGTCGGTGTCAGCGCATACCTCGGACACTCAGGTCACGTGAGACGGCGAAACCTCACGAGCCCATATAGAAGTGTCACCGGAAATTACTTCGTAAAGGAGCAGCACGGGAACCACCGAACCGAACACGGCGATGGCTCAAGCGGTCACCACCGTTCGTTCCCGAAACTCTTTCTATCCATTTACAAAAGGAGCCGTGGGAAAGCAACATTATTTCTTGGCCGGGAGACGAGACGCGCCGATTTATCTGCACCGTTCCCTCGCCTTCGTACAGGTGAGCACCAATGCGGCCCCCCACATTGCGAGAGGCGACCGGCAGCAACAATCACGACGCTAGTCACGTTCGCCGGCTAGAGAGCAACTCGGCTTCTATATGTGTGCGTGTGACCCACCCGATGGTCTTTTGCCCCAGCAAACGGCTGCCGGAGAAATCAAGAAGAGTATCCAAAAAAAAAAAAAAAAAAACGAACGAGAGAAAGAAAGAAATGAAAGAAATGAAATAAATGAAAGAAAGAAAGCTGTTCGTCGGCTGCCACTTTCTCCTTGATGGCTCGGCAGAACGCTTTCATCACGAACGGCCACACCTAGATCCGGGCTTGCATGGCAAAAGCAACGTGCTACGCTACACTATAATAGTTGTGCGCTATCAGTGCGTACACTACACACACAGAAGACGTGCACACACACACACACACACACACACACACACACACACACACACACACACACACACACACACACACAACAAAAGAAAACTCGAGATAAACATTGCTGGCAGATTCATTTCTCGACCGATTCCCGCGGTGAAGACGTTTCTATTTCAGCGTTGAAGTTTTCGTTAAGGGCGCAGGCAGAACGACCAACCTGTATTTTTTTTTTCCCCTTCATTGCGGAAGCGTGATGGATTACGACCTGTAGTGGGTGTCCCGAGGTTCTCGGTGAGAGATGAACAAGCACCGCGAAGGGCGTCATTCAATTTGCTGAACATGTATTATATATATATATATATATATATACACCCTCGTGAGTTCGCATCACGAGATTGGGATGGGCTGCAGGTTGCCCCCTCGACGTGTTTCGCGTGGCCAATTTAGATCATCGCGCATCATGCGGAGTGAACGACTACAAAAATGAATCACGAGACCTGATGACGACGGCGGGCGTGCCTTCATCCTCAATGAATATACACGTAGAGACTTTTTTCGTGGACGTGAAACATACACGCATCTCTTGTGTGCGAGAAGATGGATTTCAACGCGAAGCTCGGACCCACTCGATTTTGAATGTTTCGTAGCTTAGCCAGGCGGACGCTAGCACGAGTCATATTTTTGCAAGTGCCAGCAAGTTGACGAATGTCGAGGCAGAGGCACTTGCACGAAAGCGTTCACCCTTGCCACTCGATCACATATCATGCCTCTGGAGAAAAACTATTTACTCGTATAGGAGAATCAGTCCAATTGTCACTGATGATACGGATTACACCAGATATACCCACTCAACCGCAGACGTATTCTTCTGCCTGCAAAATCACCGAAGGAATGCTAGCCAATCGTAGCTGCCTTAGCAGGAATGACGATTACGCGTTTATAAAGCACTGCTCCCCAAGGCATAGAGTTTCCTACAATTACTAGAGGGAACTCCGGCTCTGAGATCGTTCAGCCGCCACGTGAATGACATATGTAGTACATGGATTTGTCTATAATCTACGTGCTTGGGGCTCCAGTCATCCTTGCGGCTTCGTTTATGACGCGTTTTTCTGGGCCTAAAGTGGCCTAAACTTCGAAGCAATTTATACTTTTTCTTAATGCAGGGGGTAATAAGACGTACTCTGCAAAACACGCATAGTCGCTGCTAATTGTAGTGGTCCCGCTTGTCCATGCGTTCGTGGAGTAATAGTTTCAATATCGGGCTTCCGTGTTAGAGGTCGTGTGCTCGAATCCTGCCGTCGGAAAATTTCAATAACGTTTACTTAGTTATTTATAACGCAGCATTTTCTTAAAAATGATCACTTTGCAAAGTCACGAAGTTATATTGAAAGCCAGGAGGACGTCCGTTTAGGCACATCCATTTCATCACTCCCATGCTGGCTGAATGGCGCTGCTTGCAGCAACCCTTGACACTATAGCCGCCAAAGTTCCCTCTAGTAATTAATGGAAACATGCGCCCAGGTACTATGGACTGCCTGTTTCGAGATTTCTATTATCGCGAAAATAACATAATGGGTAACGTTTGCATCGCTTTCTAGAACTGCAGCTGTTTTTCCAATGCAGGAACTACCCATGAACAAGCAGTTAAGAACATAAGCCGCAACGGAACGGCGTCCGTCACTGTACAGGCGGGGACAAAATAACGCGGAATCTGCGAGCGCGCTCCGAACTGCATTCGTACACCCTTCAACGTTTAAAGCGCCCTCGAGACGTGGCATTGCGCATGCGCGTCCTTAATTAGCTCGTGTCCCTGCCCATATACGCTCGCACCTTGCCAGCCTGCTGTCGGAATCACAATGATTGCGGAAGATTGCGGTAAGACAGCGCTGCCCTCTTTCGGCCGGCAAGGTGTGCAGTGCACTGTCACGCGTCACACAGGCCCGAAACAGGCACCGCTCTCCTAGCGTGATCTTCCGCAATCATTGCGATTCCAACAGCAGGCTCGCAAGGTGCGAGCGTATGTGGGCAGGGACACGAGCATCGCATTCGCAGTGCTATATCTCTAATATCTCGAAAGAAGGCGCTTGCTACGTTAAAGGGCGCAAGAATGCAGTTTGGTACGCCGCTCGCAGATCCCGTATTTCGTCCCAGCGCGTACATACATGCATGCGCACTTTCCCGGTAACGTGTCTCCAACATATAGATCTGCTGACAATTTAACCAGCGGAATACTATCATTACGGGAACAGGTCCTGTGTACTCGTAAATTGAGAACACGTAAAAAAGATCCTTTCGTTAGCTGCGGCCATTTTATGCTCGGTACGAACTTTGACGACGAATGAGCATCCTCTAAGGCACTCCGTACATACACGAACTTGCCGTACGGTGTCGCAGCGCTCCGTTGTAGGCGACTTTACGAGAGCCACAAACATTCAGTCCTGATATTGTCGAGGACAGTTAAAGAGCTGCAGGCACGCCGCACGCTGAGCGAGAGACCAGCGGGTTTTCTTTTCTCTCATACTTCCCGCCAAGCTTCGAATCACCACGCTCCACTACATAACAAAGAGAAATATATATATATATATATATATATATATATATATATATATACGGCAAAGAAAAATAAGAACGCATGAGTGGGAGAAGCTACGGCGGAGCTTAAAAGAAACAGAGACAAAGATAGAGGCGCAGAGCAAGGAGATCGTCAGCGGAGATAAGAGCTCACTGCTGCACGAGGGATGCCGCGGCCAGAGGGGGGGGGGGGGCCCCCGAGGCGACAGCGCGGGAAAAAAGAGCCGCTGCCTCGTCGAGAGAGCACGGCACCCCGCAATCATCCCTTCGCGTTCAAGGTTGGCCGCCGTGAGCGATGCGGCGCTATTAAGGAGCCAGGCCGGCCGCGGATCGGGGCCCGCCCGCCGCACGGACAGAGGGCACCCACGCAGGGTCGCCCCCGCTGCTACCACTCCGAAGATGAACGCGGTTATGGAAGGCCACGGGACAAATAGCAGCGAGACTATGATGCACAAAAAGAGAAAGCCACAGTGCGAGTTCGGCGCCGCCGAGATTTCAGCCTGCACTTTCTAGAGCGAGCTATGGCATCGCGGCAGTTAAGTCGAAACAATCGCGGGCCACCATTCGGGAAATAAAGCCGGCGCACATTTGGCTGGTTAAACGTTGTTGGGGCAACCGTTGCTTGCTGAAGCAACGGTTGCCCCAACAACGTCAGAGAGGGGGAAGCGAAGACAGCAGAGAGGGGGAAGTCCCAGCAGTGACGCCCCTGATGTAACTGAAGGTCAGAGGAGAAACCATAGAAATAGTTTCCGTCGCTAGCGACAACCATGTGGCACGGACCGTCACATCTAGGCAGGAGCACTGCGGTCATCTGGCCCCACCGACATCGGTACTTCTGCATAGAAGGCGAGTTATCTATTAGCTAGGGAGCTTTCATTCCACACCTGCGCCCTGCTGGAGCGCGTGCGCGTATGAAGGCACAGTGGTGGCAGGGCAGTTCCAAGAAGGTGAATGCTGTCACCGCGCGCGCTACTGCCTCACGCTAAGGTCGGCCAATCGGCCAGTGTTGGATCGAATTTAGCTTTTCACTGGGCACGGAAAAGTTTGCTGCCATGCAAATGCGTCTGTCCAAGGAAAAACTCTACCGACACGCTACATTTCTCTCTCAAGAGGAGTGATATAGGCTTCACAACGTTAACTCTTTATTGGACGAATCTGTGCCAAGAGAAACAAGTGGCACTGAATGCACGACGAAAGCGGTGAGCACAGCCGGCGATCGTCGAAATGTGATCTGTGGGTCAGACGCGTCTGCTATTTAAGTTGACTCATCGAACGTTCCAGCGTAATCGCAAGTGGTCGCACCTGTTCTAGAATGTACAAGACCATTCGCGTCGCGCATGTAATCTGATTACACAAGGCTCCGGCTATACAACACACACACAACATATCGAATCGGCTATAACAATCGATAACGTTCTGATACGTGCAGGCGCTTCTTGCGCCGAGCGATGACGTTTTAACATTTGTTAGCCGGTGAAAAGCGGTAACAGAAAAAAGATAAACAAGTACACGCGTCACTATATTCTACCTCAAGCGCAACACCGCGAAGAGGGATTCGCAGAAAAGGGAACTCCCCGATTTTCAAGGTTAGTGTTTTTTTTTTTTTTTTTTTAATCCTATAACCAACCAAGGAACTTGACGTCGACGTAATGCCTGCCATCTGTTCTTCAAGCGAGGTGGATAGCGCTGTCATCCATTCACGAGTTGCACCCCTGTTTCTCCTTCCCCATTCTTCGCACCGCACCTACCAGCCAGCGCTCTGGTGCCAGGCACCAGCGACCCTTCCAAGGTGGATCGTGTGAAAGGGAGGAATGAATAAGCATGGGTGGAAATGTCTGGGGCCACTCGTTGAATTTCTAAGAACGGATCTGATGCTACGAAATCGGTTTTCCACGGGAGCAGACTTCGCATTTTCATTGCCTTAAAATGGCAGCTGTGCAGGACAAACACGCTTGAGGGGCCTTACTGAAAGTCCACAGGGAACGCAAGAAGATTTGTAATGGAAGCGACATGAATTCATGTCCACTTGACCAAAAGTGTGTCATGCTACGATGACAAACCACTTCTTTTAGTAGCGGAAAGCATTATTAATGGGAATTATTCTACAGCCGCCTCCTGGTGGATTCTGATGGCACAAGGCTTTTTTTTTTTTTCTTTTTTTTGCTCTTTTCGTGACGTTTTCCCTAGACACGAAGTCTGAATCTGAAGTGTGATTTGCAAAATTTCGTAAGTCGGGTTACCTGCAAATGAGCTAACTCTCGTCCACAGACAGTTTCCGCCGGAAGCGCCAAGCACTCCAGGAAAAAGCAATGCAGCTGTTAAGTAGCTGTTAATTTTGACCAGGTGGTCAAAATTATTCCGGAGTCTCCCACTACGGCATGCCTCATAATCAGATTGTGGTTTTGGCACGTACAACAAAAGAACTTTTTTTCGGAGTGGCAATCCGAAAAATTGGTGCCATCTCTGCGCCTCGAGCTAGAAAATTACCCCTCTGTTCCTCTTCATGCTAAGACCTCGCCCCGCTTCCCTATTTTGAGCGGCCAAGACAACAGGTGGGAACGTCAAATCGTTGACAAGGCGTGAAAACGTGACGGCCTTCCCTTTACGGTGTGAAAATCAGCGCAGAAGCTCGTCTGGAGACGAAGCGTTTTTTTTTTTTTTTTTGGGTATAAGACTTGTGCGCCAATAGACGAGTTCACGCCCTTTCCAAATCCTCCGTTGCAAATACTGCTCGCCACGCTCCGCGAGCCCGTAGCGTGAGACACGTGGCCGAACGCGCGGACAAGTTGACAAAACCTGGCTGCCGACTTGTCAGTCATGCACCCCCCCCAAACTCTCATATCCATGTTAAAGGAGTCGAACACGGAAGGGATCGGTGAAAGTCGCCGCTGTGTGCGCCGCGAAGTATTTCTACTGCTTTGTTGACGCAGTTCTTCGCGTTTACCACTCCACACCGAAGACCCCTGCCGAACAAAGCGCAGAGGCAAAACGCAGGTTGTACCAAAAGGCTTCGAGAAAGGTCGTTGCACCCGAGTGTGTGTACTTGTGGCTTATGTTTGTCTGATGACTCTTTGTTGGATATATACGCAAGCAAAAGCAAAGGCAAACGGCGCAGCAAGTGAGAGCATCTGGTGACCTGCTCAAGGAGGCAGGCCGCACGATCACCAGGCGTGCCGGGCATCTGCTTTTAATTCGGAACGGGGTCAGTGAAAACTATTCCAGTGAAACGTTTTCACTATCTCGAACAGTACGGTGCTCCTCCGTAAGACGATTCTGTAAAGATCCCACGGGAGCACTGAACCCTGCAATGCCTCTCATGCGAAATTTGCAGGAGATAAAGAGATCAACGCTGGTTCATATTCATGCCAATCTCGACACTAAAGCATGAAGTTGTGATTGCTTTTGTACCGTCTGCGTAGTCGGTCTGATTCAAATGTATGTCCAGAAGTTGCAGCATTTGGTATAATGATATAATTTGACAAGAAATTCGACTAAATTTGAGAACGAACCCCCGCGACCTATTAACCAAAGATCCAGCGCTGGAGATCAGTGGTCACCAGCAAAGTTTGGGTGCCGATTCAACCGCCCGCAGCACTTATCCGCGTTTCTCGGTACAAGCGAGCAGATGATCGAATGCTTGCTACCACTGACTCACATAAACACCAGTCACACGGCGAGCTTCATCGTTGCCACAACAGAAGCCCGTAGTGGCAGTCCTTATTGGACGTACCCCTCGAGGCAAGAGCGAGCGTAACTTGGGGAAACTTCACATTGGGTACACATAGTGCAAACCATGCGCAAATAAAGAAATCCATGACCTAATGCAACAGTGACTGGAACGCAGGAAAGCAATGAAAGCGGGTGAGTATTCCATTTTCGACTTCATTCTGCGGCGAATTTACCAAGTGGAAGTGTCCTGATTCCGCCCCTTCTCGCTATCTCGGTTGTGTTCTGGTGTATATTAGGAATTGCAACACGTGTGAGAAAATTACCTTACTTTACAAAATAATACGCAAGTTATAAATGAGAACGTATTTTGACTTGATCCATATGTGAGTTCAATTAATCAACATGCACCGCTGCAAATTGATTCAGAGTTAGAACCCCGAGGCTGTAACCATGATTCATTAATTTTTTTCTGGTGCTAGAACCCTATATTGAGAGAAGTTAAAACTTCCATTGACGAAACATATGCCGTGATCTGACGTTTCACAAACAAGGGAACGTGGTCGTCAAAGAATGGAGCGCACTTAAGCGCAGAACGTTAACATTGAGCCTCATCACAAAGTTAACATGCTAGGTAGCGTTGTGTGAACGGGCATGGTGCGGGGTATTAAAACGTAAATTGGACGCATTAAAAGGCATCCAACATGCACAAATTAGCTTGTGTTGATTCTTGTATTTGTCCATAAGGCTGTACAACTCCTGCATTGGTATGCCAAAAGGCTGCTGGCAGTATTGAACAAATACATCGGATAGCGCTGAATAAAATTCGGATGGAATGTCAGCGTGGTAGCAGAGCAGACGCCTTATTTCACTCAAAATATATTGTTTGATTTCTTTCAGCGGGAATTGTTCGTGGCTAATTCTGTATTTGGTAACCATTTGTGCGGGGACCATCTCTGACCCGTTACAAGTAGAACGCGCCCCTCAGGCACTGGTACTGGGAGAGCAGTGTCTTAAGTATAGTAACATGTGTTAACTTGTCCGCTTCGAAAACGCTGGTAATATCTACGGGAGTTGCGGAGCTTTATAAATTGATACGTTTTGAGAGGCAACCGCAGCAGGTCGCACTGGCGTTTTTCATTTGACACAAGATACGCCCCTAGTACTTGGCGGGCAACAAGTACGCCTTTTCTAGCACAGTTTGACAAACAGAAAAGCGCGCAGATTTCCGAAGCGCCGCGCCACCCACATCTTCAAGCTCGACGCGTACAAACCCAGCGCTCTTCCCCGGACCACTCCACAGGTTACCGTCCCGGCAGGAGAAGGCACCGCGCACTGCCTAACCTTCTCGGCGAAGAACCGGTGAGCCGCCGCTTTTGAGTGGCCCGGCCGGCACCGCCTCATTCCGGCGCCTTCGAATAACCGGAATCAAAGTTGCAGCGCGCCGACACACGCGTTTCGACCGTGCCGGCTCGAACGAAAGTTACTCTTCGTCTGACTGACCTGTTACGACGAGCAGAAAGGCCACCAGGACGGTCTGAAGTAAATCCATAGTGCCGCAGTGGTGCTGTATGGGGGGTGAGTAAATGGGAGTCTGGCGTGGGCCTGTCGGCGTTATTCCCCGGCAGTGGCGAGCATACACACGGCGAGCACACAAGTAGTAGACGCACACACCAAGCACACACGCACGATCACGCGCGCGAACAAGACAGGAGGATGGAGCAAACGGGAGAGCGATCCGCAAGCCAGCCTACACACTGCAAACAGAGCGCTGTTCGCACGGTCCGGCACTATGCGCCTCCGTTTTGGTATGTTCCTGCGCGCGCCGCTCTGCCACTGCGCTGACGGCCGCGTCGCGCAAACCGGCCGCAGCGGCGTCCCGCCGGGGGCCTGGAGCCGCGTCACTTCCGCACGCGCCCCGAGAAAGAGTGCGCTGTTTGTTGTTCTTCTTTTGCTTTGAATCCCGCCTAGACGCGACGCGTAAACAGCAGTGGATTAATGGTAGCGCGGTTATTTATCTGCTCGTTTAGCGCAAGTGTAACAGTTACGGCTTTCTTGCCCGTTGAAAGATGTTTGACGAGTGCGACAAACTTTGAATCCTCCGAGAGGCATCATGAAAAATCGGCAGAGTGTCTCGCGCTATGCGAGCAAATTATGCGCGTCTTTGTTCCCCACAGATGCGAACGGTGCGGTAGCGTGTCGGTGAAACGAAATCCCAAGGCATGTTTCAATATAAACGTGCACAACTGCGTCGGAACGTTGCAGTGGTAGCCCGCGACACGTTTCACCGCAGTGCTCAGGCAGCGCGGGACAGCACGTCCGCTGGTTTACTGCTCCGCCACCTAGGGAATGGCAGGAGAAACCATACTAGGCACGAGAATGTGGCCTCTGAGACTAGCGCTCAAGCAGCGAACGCCGGCGTCGTCACTGGTGCTATTCCGGAGCGTATCCAGCGGCAAGATTTCGCCGAAGAATTGCTCTAACAAGGAACATGATTGAAAACCTAACCTAAAAATGAGTTAATCGTATAAACAACGTCCTATATTACGATCTCTTATTACTGAGGGAGTATGAAGCCAAATTTGTAGTTTTCATCTTATTTATTTATTTACATACACAGATACATTTTCGTACATTACTTGATGTCCCTTATCGCAGGTTCAGCAAGACTGTCTGCTGCAGGATGGTATGGTGAGCGAAATTCTACTGTAATCCCATGATCTCGTGTCTATAGTTGGCTAACTTTTTGCTCTTAAAAACAGGGTCATTGTCACGCGCATTCGTCTCCGTATTTGGGAAGCATTCAACCTTAAGAAGAGCAATGACGCTGTTGGCGTCTTCTTTTCCTGCCTTGGCTGTGATCATTCTTGTGCAGTCGTCGATACTCAATAAAAAAAGTTGTCGCAGTTTCACCTGAAAGGCGAAGCATCAATTGCGATAGCAAATTTGTAGAGAGCTATACGGAGTAATGATAGTAGCTTTATCAGGTGTATAAACTTGGACATGCAGCAGCACGGGCAACACGCACAACTGTTGTCGACGCCGTCGGCGTTTTGCCCGCGTTCGCTCAAAATGCGTGCGGCGTTGGTGACTGTTGCCGGAGCCTCTGATATAAATAGGCACTTGGTGCCGCAGCTAAACGCCGCCTCCCTTCCCTCCCCCTACCCTCCTCCCCCACGGACTCTCGCGCGTCGGAAGAAGGCGCGTTTCTCTACATATATGGTGATTGTAAAGGAAGAAAGAGACGCCTACTTCTGCAGCCCTTAAGCGAGCACGGCGCAGAACGCGCGTTTGTTCTTCGCCGTGCGTTCACTCCCCGTGAAAGCGCGCGCCCCTCGCGCCCTTTCACTCGCACATACAGCGTTCGGCGGCGCGCGGCGACGATTTCATCTTCATTGACGTCATACGGAACCTCACGGCGACGGCGACGGCGACGCCGACGGCAGAAATCTGCTTTTGAGTGTCCATATAATTGCTATCGCAATAAAATGCTTGAGTTTTCATTGTACCTCCTCTCTTCTTTTTAAGTTCCGCGAAGACTAAGTGGATGATTTCAAAGGGGATGCGTGAACGCTTTGCGGTTATCCTCACATCTGTCGCCTGCTTGAATTTCACTTTGTTCACTTGACATAGGTAGCACGTGCGAATGTAGTTTCTGATGTCGTCCTTCATACTTGGCCAAGTAAAGCATTTCAGCAGTTTGTTGAAAGTGCGCCAGAAGCCGTCATGTCCCCCGGACTCTAGACTATCGTCGTATAGTTGAAGTATCTTGGAAACCTTTGCCGGTGGCACATGATATTTTCCGTCCACAAACTTAATCTCCTCAGTGCCTTCCCACAACTCGACGTGATTTATTTCTTCTGGATGTTCGCTTGTCTCGTGGTCAAGTAATCTAGTCATGGCGTCCGCATCTGTCAGTAGTGGACCAGGCTGAAGTGATCCGTCAAAGTCGAACTGTTGTAAGTAATTAACCCACCTCGCGATTCCACACTGTGGTTGTGCAAACCTATAGGAGATGAGTCAAAGCTTGACGATCGATAAAAAGGTGAATTTCGCTCTTTCTAGATAGGTTCGAAAATACTATACAGCTTTTAATACTGCTAGCGCTTCTTTTTCCGTGGCAGTATAATTGACTTCAGCGGGATTCAATGTATAGCAGTATTATCCCACGACGTAGTGCTTTCGATAATCAGATTGTCATGCAGGCTTCTGATATAGAACTGCTCCCGATGCATAGTGTGATGCACCATTACTGAGCACGAAAGGTAAGGAGAAGTCTGGTATGCGTATCGGTCGATATCAGTTCGACTAGTTCACCATAGGCCCTTTAACACTCCGGATCCCATTGGAAACGTACGTCCTTTTGCATCAAACGTGTAAGATACCTGGTCTTAACCGCATAGTCTTTAATGAAGCACCTGAAATATCCACCAAGGCCTAGAAACAACCAGAGTGATTGGACATCGTATGGCTTCAACGTTGAAATCCTCTCAACAGAATCATGCTTCATGCTTTAGTATACCGGTCGAAGAGACTGTCGAGGAACACCACTTTCATTTGAAAAACATGCGCTTTTCTTGAAGTTAACTTTAAGTTGGACGAGGCTGAGCGCACTCAGGACTTTAGAGAGCTTGGTGTTCTTCTTTATTCTTAGAAAAAACGATGATGTCATCTATGTAGACTTACAAAAAGTACCTAGGTGCGGTTTCAATTTTTCATTGATGGAAGGAAGGAAGGAAAGAGTGGAGAAGGAAAGGCAGGGAGGTTAACCAGTTCAGGACAACCGGTTTAAGTGCGGTTTCAATTTTTCATTGATGGAAGGAAGGAAGGAAAGAGTGGAGAAGGAAAGGCAGGGAGGTTAACCAGTTCAGGACAACCGGTTTGCTACCCTACACATGGGAGCGGGGTGAGGGGGAATGAAAGATGGGGAGGAGAGAGAGAGAGAGAGCACATAACGTACACAGCACACACATCGTCAGTCACAGTCCGTCACTCTTGCGTGGTACGTGACATCACTGTCATAGCCGCTTGTCCAAGCCCGTTTCCTTTAAAAACCTAAGCAGTCCCTTCGTCGCTTTCAGCTGCGATGTCTTCTGTCGACGACACGTGAGAATGGTTTCAATTGACAGTGGTCGATTGTCCAGGTGTGCTAGAACGGACGCCAGGGACTGTCTCGGAACATTATATTCAGGACAGTCGCATAGAATATGTTCTAGCGTCTGCTCGCAAAGACAGGCATTGCAAAAAGCGTTGTCGGCCATTCAAATGAGGAATGAATAAGATTTCGTGAATGCCACCCCTAGCCTTATATAAGCGTTAAAGCATAGTGGCCTATCTTCGGCGGAGTCCAGTTGGCATACAGAGATGCATCAAAGAGGGCAGGTGCTGTTGACGATTGCTCCGGTTGGTCTGGCTGCATGGTGTGCACCATAGAGAGAGCGTGATCTCCTGTGCAAGCACTCGAAGTCTGCTGGCTGCGTCGGACCGTGAGAGCGGTATGGCCTTTTCCTGTGTGTCGTCAAGAGCTGCCCGAGCGGCATTATCGGCGTTTTCATTCCCTTTGACGCCGCAGTGACTTTTGAAATCAAGCCGGAGAGTTCCTTCAGGCGATCGGCAGGCGATTATACTCAAATAAGTCAAAATCGTAACAAATGCGGTGTACTTTTTTGGGCTCTCAGTGAGCGTAATTTGCCAAAAACCCTTACAAAGATCGATACGAGAATACCAGTGGCATCCACCTGCTACCTCTATAATGGTATCTATATTTGGCATTGGGAAAGGTATAAGTTCTGTTTGCTGGTTAGGGGCACTGTAATCAGTACAATAAACACAATGCCTCACGACTTCAAGTGTACCAGAAAGCGGGGAGAACGCCAACATTATACTAATCCTTAAGAAGGGAGATGTAAAAGAATTGAAGAATTATAGACCCATTAGCTTGGTTTCAGTGTTGTATAAAATATTCACCAAGATAATTTCCAATAGAATCAGAGCAACACTTGACTACAGTCAACCAAGCTAGCTTCACGAAAGGATATTCTGCAATGGATAATATCAATGTCATCAATCAGGTAATCGAGAAATCTGTGCAGTACAATCAGCAT
Source organism: Dermacentor silvarum (assembly GCF_013339745.2). Lineage (NCBI taxonomy): Eukaryota > Metazoa > Arthropoda > Arachnida > Ixodida > Ixodidae > Dermacentor > Dermacentor silvarum. Next base: position 76,009,631 of record NC_051159.1, read on the forward strand.
CTGTATATGAATTTCATAGATTATGAAAGGCATTTGATTCAGTAGAGATGCCAGCAGTCATAGAGGCATTGCGTAATCAAGGACTACTTGAGGCATACGAGAATATCTTGGGAAATATCTACAAAGATTCCACAGCTACCTTAATTCACCGCAACAAAAGTTGAAAGTAAAGGGGTCAGGCAATTAAGGAGACACAATCTCTCCAACGCTATTCACTCCATGGTTAAAGAAGTATTCAAGCTCTTAGACTGGGAAGGCTTAGGAGTGAGAATCAACGGCGAATATCTCAGCAACCTTCGGTTTGCAGATGACATTGTCCTATTCAGCAACAATGGGGACGAATTACAGCAAATGATTGAGGACCTTAATCGAGAAAATGTAAGAGTTGGGTTGAAGATTAATATGCAGAAGACAAAGATAATGTTCAATAGCCTGGCAAGAGAGCAAGAATTCAGGATCGCCAGTCAGCCTCTAGAGTCTGTAAAGGAGTACGTTTATCTAGGTCAATTACTCACAGGGGACCCTGATCATGAGAAAGAAATTTAGAGAAGAATAAAATTCGGTTGAAGTGCATACGGCAGGCATTGCCAAATCCTGACTGGGAGATTACCACTGTCGTTGAAAAGAAAAGTGTACAATCATTGCATTCTACCGGTGATAACATATAGGGCAGAAACTTGGAGGTTAACAGAGAAGCTCGAGAACAAGTTAAGGACCGTACAAAGAGTGATGGAACGAAAAATCTTAGGCCTAGCGTTAAGTGACATTAAGAGAGCGGTGTGGATCAGAGAACAAACGGAGATAACCGATATTCTAGTTGACATTAAGCTAAAAAAAGTGGAGCTGGGCAGGCCATGTAATGCGTGGGATGGATAACCGGTGCACCATTAGGGTTACAGAATGGATACCAAGAGAAGGGAAGCGCAGTCGACGACGGCAGAAAACTAGGTGGAGTGATAGGTGGAGTGACACTGAGATAGCCACTTTAACTCGCATGCTCTGGGACTGTAACGAAAACCCGCACGGCGCTAATTCCAGAAACCTTCCTCCGCTGTGGGCCGCTGCCTTGTGGAGCCCCAGCCTCGGCGATCAACTCTGGGCCGTCCAGCAGGCCCGCGAGGCGGCGGCGAGGCAACACCTCGACGTCCCCACGTGGGAGACCTAAGGTCCCGTCGGCAAAAGTTCTGCAGGACTGTCGATAAAGTTGTTACCAACCAACCAAACCAAAAATCTCTGAGTGAATAAAAAAAAGTTGGTTATTTGTTACAGAATATGCATGCCTTGCATAACTTTTAGCAACATATCCATGCATGCATCCTCGTCTGCTGCTATGTTTACTACTTCTATATTCTAAGAAAAGTTAATATATTTTTTAAGTGTTTCCAAAATTTCCGGAAAGGAAAACCGTTTGTTCTAATGTTTTTTTTAAGTTTATTTTCAATATTTACGGAAGTTTTACATCTCTACGCACGCACTCTGTAGCACCGAAAGACACTTCAACGTCGCGCCAACCACGAAATAGTGCCTTCTGTACAGACAGCATCAAGAAGAAGAGCGGCGAGATGGGGTTCCGCCAAGTGCGCCTGCAAGCGCTGCCAGAACATTCCGGGGACAAAATGGCTCCAGGCAATTTTTCGACACCTCTCACTCTTAAAACCGTCCCTTTTCACCCTTACCACTTCGGACCGCCTCCTCTCGGTCTGTGTGACCCGCTCGGTCCGCAAGCAATCCTTCGCCGTGGCTTCCTTTGCTGAGGCAGCTCGTTTCCTTCTCCGTTTCCGCCCACGCGCTTTATTGTACGCTCACTCCAACCTATAACCCTCTCCATTTTCTTCCTTTCTTCGTTGTCGTCCCAAACGATGGAAGCGGTCTCCCTGGAGAACTGTACTTAGGCTGTCATGTTACGCAGCGTTGAAGCTTCTTTAACTGCATCTGCTACATGTGAAAGAAGCCACGTGACAAAAGAAGCTATCTAAAGACAAAGGTTGATCAAACGGTAGGAAAATACAGAAAGAACAGAAAATGTTCGCATCGGTTGTCGCCCCCCCCCCCCTCCCCCCCCCCCCAATAAAAAAGAGAGAAAGAAAGAAACGAAAGGCGCATCCACGTTTACAGTTGGACGAACTCGGGCGCAGTTTCGAAGGGATGACTGCAGTGCGTCGCTGAGCTTTCAGCCCCGCTCGCGATAGGAAGCGCGGCGCCCGGCAAGTGCTGAGCCTCTGGCTCGCACAGCGGAGAGCGGGCGCCAAAATTGCAGGCGGGGGGCTACGCATGGTTTGATCGCACTGCCGTGTACGGGCGAACTAATACTTTAACTGATCGGCGAACCATGGAAACGCGGGGGAGTCGCCGAAATGCCTGTCTGTCGCCACGCAAACGCCGAAAATGGCGGGCGGGTATGAGACGGCGGGCGGAAGCGGCGCTTGTAATGAACGAGCGTGATTGCGGAATGCGGACGTGTGTGCGCGAGGCGGGCCTACGAACATAGCGAATGCTGAAAAAAAAGAGACAAATATTGATGGATTGGACGCGACGAGCCAGGCGACGAGCCAGGTATTTGTAAGAGGTGGCTATGAGCAACTGTAGAGGAGCCTAAAAGAAGAAAGATGGCGTCGCGACAGGTTTTGTCTTCAAGGAAGAGCTGCGCAGTCGACTGCTCTGGCCGACGACCAATGAGCACGAAAATGACGGGGTCTTCTATGACAACCCGCATTCGAACTAGACCGTAAAATAAAAGCTTTTTTTTTTTTTTTTCGTTGCGTTGAGCATTCTTAGGGAACTAACCGCGATTTCTTGTGACTGGCTAACCGTTTTTGTTGGCCGATCCCGAAGATAGGGCAGTCTAACACAGCGGTAAAAACTGCACGGTGGCACGGTGGTAAGAGTATATAGCGTTCTCGCATTCTTCCTTCGTAAGAGTTAGCGCTTTGAGACACTGCGCCTCTGGTCCCCCAGTGGTGGTCGCGGACGCTGCACGGGGTTCCGAACTGGTCCTTGAGCTAAGTGACGCTCGAACTACCGTTTTGAATTTCCCGCGCGCGGGTAAGGCTCGGTGGAATGGGGAGCGCCACCCATAACACATAGTGCAACAGAGTGTCACAATTGTCCACCTCCCAAAGCACGCTAAGCGCATTCTTGGATAACAACCGGGGTTGGATCTTCCATAATCTTTTTAAGGCAGCGCTGAGGAGGTTAAAAACTAATTATGTCGGCTGCGCAGTATTATCAGTGACAGACGTACGAAATGGTACGCTAGGTGTTGTTTTCAGGCGAATGAACAATATTCAGTACTCGAGAGAGAGAGAAGGGATGCATAGAAGGGCAAGGATGTTAACCAGAGGAAATTTTGGTTGCCTGCATTGCAAGGTTGGGCAGAGGTGATGGGGGGAGGGGGGGGGGGGACGAAGTGGTCAAAGGGGATATAACGACACAGACAGGAAAGGAGCACAAACGAAGCTGTAATCATTGAACATGGAAAACCTGCTGTGCGGACTCAGATACTATGGTAGGCTGCTCAGCACGAGATCACTGGTTCGACTCCCGGCCGCGGCGGTCGCATTCTGATGCGGGAGGCATACAGAAACATTCGTGTACCAGGCTTTGGGTGCACTATAAAGGAACCGACATAGTCGGAATTTATCTGGTGTGCTTCAGATCAATAGCTCTACTGGATTTAGGTGCTCCCCTACAGCCTCTCTCAAGTACGTTGCTTTGGGACTTGCTCCAAAATTTAACCCTGAGGCGCGTAAGACAAAAATGCTTAATTAAAGTCAGTCTGTCCCAAAGGCATACACACTTGAGGCGAGCACCGGTTTCGGTGTGAACGTCCCAAAACTGTATCGTGAAGCGCGGTTTCCCCTTGATAGTGAACGAGAAAGGCTTTCGGGGTAAAGTTCTGATATTCATAACCAAATATCCTTGTGAATTGTTGCCGATCCCGGTGGTCGATACAACCGGTCTAACGCGTGCGTCGACTCGATGACCCCACGTGTAGAAAGAACGAATAAATAAAACTGAAAAAAAAAACACGGGCTTTCGTAATAGAAAAAATAAATATGAGAAGTGATTTCAGGGTGCGACTTGAGCCTGATAACCGCGAGCGAAAGAAAAGAACGAACGAGTAAGAACTGTAAGCGAGTGGGTAAAACGAGTAAAAGCTGCAGTGGTTAGCCTTACTGTATTTATAAACAATTGCAAATGAGGAGGCAAAGATCACGAAACACAAAAGCGAAGCAGATATAGCAAGTGACCACGACAAGAAGAAAATGAAATGAACGGATGCTTTCAAATGGAAAAGATAGGTGAAAAAAAAAAAGAAAGAAAGAAAGAAAGACGAAGCTGTTCCTGCAACCATATGTAAAAAAGTCGCCAGTTTCTAAAGGCATCTATCGTAAAAGAAGAATGATGCACTCTGCCCCATAAAAAATCTCCAGCGGTATGTGACACCAGTTACATGCCTGTACAGAGAAAAAATAAACTATAGGCAATGAAAACAGCGCAGTAGTGAAATTTAGCCTTTGCTTGAAATACCCTAAAGACTCCGTGAAATGAAGGGACCTGTCACGGTGCCCCATGCAGTCACGTCTTCTTAACCTAACAAAATCCTAACATTACGAACAGCAGACGAAAAAGCTGCGAGAACTTGGATCGCAGATGGTTATTCTATTACCCATTGTTCTTCCTAGCTCAAAGACCATCAGTGTGCGTGTTCAGTCACTGTGATAGGGCTGCAGTCGACTCACGCGGGGAGAAATTAGGGATGACAACATCATCAGGTGCCTTGAATCCCTCCGATGAAACCGATAGCCTCGCCTCATTTACTAAAAGGCTATTATCCTCTGTACCGAGATCGATGCTCGACGGAAGAAGAAAAAAAAGAAAATACTAAATTCCCTCCTTTATACGCACTTCTCTTCAAATCAGCAGTGTTGTAAACTACAAAAAAAAAAAAGAGAGAGACAGAGAGAGTGACACCTATATTTATTTGCAGAAAGGCAGAGAGGTCGGCTCGAGGAGAGAGACAAGATATTGCGCATTCATCCGAGATTACTTACGCTGCCAGTTTAGCTTTTGGTTGCAAAGATCACGTATTAATTTGCGCATGCTCTTGTAATAGCAGGAAAACTTGGGCTAGTTAGTCACCGTTAATACGTCACAACACAGCACTAAAAAAAAACAAGGATGAACAAAGTTGCTACAATTATGCAAACACGAGCGCTGTTTTAGCGCTGTTCTGTGCGCTATGCAAATGCACCTCTTTTATGTAGTTATAGAGCCGCTGTTCTTATGGCGCGGTATTTTGTCTCACTTTCGTGTTTCCGCACTCGTCGTTGTTAGTGTTGACCTGTGTGGTTGTGGCGCTGTAGTCGGCACCAAGCTGTCGCGCAGCATAGGTGAAAAAAGCCCGCTAGGAGATCAGCTGCAGTGCCTCAGATTCTGCGCGCTAATAGAAGAGCGAGAGAGAAACAGAAAGGAAAGACAGTGAGGCTAACCACACTCAAGTCTCCGGTTCGGTACCCTGCGCGTTAGTTTGATTAGTACTGAAGCAATGTATAGTGAGACACTGCATTGCCAATGCCGAAATGTGTATACAGCCGAGCTCCTTCCGCGCGCTTAATTCTCACTGCACGCACTGCTACATCTAGTGGCACCGCGGTAATGTTCGCGCGTGGCACGAGTTCGATTCTGCCGAGCATTAAATAAATGTAAAGGGTAATTTTTCTCATTGTAGAGCGGCACATACGGCCGAGAGGCACGTACAGCCGCCCAGATATTTAACTAGCGTGCGTGAGCGGCGACTTTCTGTGAGCCAGCACCTTAAATTAGGAACACACTTACAAATGACTATGCTATCTGACTATGCTCACAAAGCTCGTGAAGATAGCATAGTCATTTGTAAGTTTGTTCCTTATTTAAGGTGCTGGCGCACAGAAAGTTGCCGCTCGCGCACGCTAGTTAAAGATTTGGGCGCCTGTACCTCGTTACCCGAGTTAACGTCAAAGAGGTTCATTGAAGTGCGGCACATATATCTATATACCCATCGACCCAAGTTGTAAGAGCAGCCCACACTAAGTGGCACATACTCAGTGCTTCAAGTAGCCGTCAGAGAGGTTCACCGAATAGCAGTACATACCAAGTGCGACATGCCCATTTCCGCATCCCCAGTGGGCCGTGTCGGCGTCAAAGAAGTTCGTTGAAGAGCAGCACAAAAAGTTCCATGTACGCATTGACACAAGTTGGTCCGACGGTTGATTTCGAAACCTGTTACCTCAGCAGAGCAGGCCGATGCGCTACGCATTAGACTATAGACTGACCCAGGTTGGCGGGAAAACAGATAACCACATAAAAAAAGAAAGTACGATATAGGCGTTCGCAGAGCCCGGCGGGTCGCAACAAGCACAACAATTCATTCACAGTCTTCCGATGAGATGACGAGTCAAATCTGTGTTGAAGAACGCTCTCTACCGACGAAGTCTGGTGGTCCAACTTACTCAGTACATCAGTGACTGATCGTCTCGGCAACATGGAATGGCCAACACCAAATGGTTCATTGAAACGGTGAATGCGCTGGACCTCAGCAGACTGAACGAGTCAACGGTATGCTCAACCAAGAATAGGCACGCCTTCGTTGGGCACTCTGAGAAAGCGTGGCAACCTGACGGTGTACAACCTGAGGTAGATGAATAGCCACGAAGAAAAAAAAAAAAAAACAAAATCTGCGATATACGTGCCGAAAGCACGATCTGATTGTAAGGCACGCTGTAGTGGGAGACTAAATAATAATTTCGATCCTTTGGTGTTCTTTGACGTGCACCTAAACGATTGTATTTGCATTTATCGCCCGTCGAAATGCGGCCCCCGCGGCAGGGATCGAACCGCGTCTTCAACCTTAGCACAGCCCAACGCCATAGCCACTACCACGGCGGGTCGCCACGGCATTGCTATGACATTGACGACGCCGTCGGCGGAAAACACCAAGTTGGATCCGAAAACGCAGAGCCCCGTTTGCAGAGGAGCAGCCGCTCCAGTCCTGCTCCCTTCTCGGTGTCCCCCTCTCTCGGCGCTGTCATTTCTACGCTCGAAAATGATCAATACGAAACTCAAATGCACGACGAGATGGGATAACGGCGCCTACAAAAACGGAAAGAACGAAAGAAAGGGGAGAGGTTATACGGGAGGTATAAGGACGCCTTTCTTCCGTGGCACGCGCCGCAAGGCAGCCATTGTCTGATCGAAGGCTCGGAAGAAGGCGGGAAGATTCTCCCCGCGGGTGGGAGTGCATCAGCGCTTCCGCGCACCCGAAATCAGTGCCCGGCACACATTTCCGACTCAGTGGCCTCCGTTTCTAGGAGCAACGACGCCGCAGGGATGCATTTAGTCGACGGGCCATACACAGTATAGTCGTCGGGGTCCCGTTTCTGCTGCAGCTTTTGCCACGAGGCAGGAAATGGGGGATAAAAAAAAAAAAAAAAGGAGAAGACGGTCGCTGCTGCCTTCTCAGTTATACGACTGCAATAGCGCATTTGCTGCGTCTCAGCGCTATAGTGCAGGGGGGGGTGGGGGCGGTGTTGCTTGCATTATGAACACTCCGCGGCTCCCCCAGATTGCTCGGTGGAGTTACTCGGCCTCGTGCGCTAACTCCTCTTCAGCCACCTCTCTTTACCCTCGCCGACCAACCTATCACCCGCGTCTCTGCCGTCTTCTTTGCAGTGACCCCATGCCGCTGCGCGGGGCATCGCTTTCACCCCGAATCGGTGAGAATAAGAGCGAGACTCTCGCAGCTATAGTATAAGCTCGTTTCGTGCCGCAGTCGCGTTTCTTCCTTATATTGGCTCAATGCCTGGTGAGCTGTTATGCTGTTGTTCTAATCTTGCCTGTGGCGTCGCTCGCTCGAAGCTCGCTGTAGTGGCCAACAGGGACGGTTGAGTCGGTGGCGGCCCATTAGAGGTCCCGAAATCAGAAGAAGAAAAAAGTACGAAGGCAATTGGTTTATCGGGGAACAAAAACACTGGCTTTTTCGTATACTTCCTCCACGAATTTCGGGAACTGTGTTTCTTATTCGCGCGCAGCGGCGAACAGCGAGATAGCTCAGTGTTTGCGCACCATGACCTGACTCAGTCTCCCTGACTCCTTCGGAGATATAAGAGAACTGTTGACCAAGAGGAAGCTAAAATCTGGCAACAAATTTAGTGCATGGATATTGGTGCGTGCCCAGGGACTGCCTGTTGACTCTCTGCACAGACTTCTCATGAAGGTGCTTCGTTCTTTCACAGCCAAAGTCAAACGAAGCTGTTTCGTCAACGCCGTGTAAATGAAAAAAAAAAATGAATTTTCGTGGCGGTTTCAATCGACGACCTAAAACAATTATAATGTGGTGACCTTGACCAGTAAATGTTAATAAAAAGGCGTCTCAAAACATTGGCTTGATGAGAAGGGTCGCCAGCGCCATTGCATGGCGTCGTACCTCGATGACGCTTTGAACGATAACGACGGTAAACCATCGGCGCTTGTCGGCGCCCAATGAAAGGATTAGATGGTATTAGCTTGCCGCTTGCTGTTCGTTCCGCTCTGACCACAGTGTGGTACGCACAAAGTTGATCAGCAGGAACACCGTGTGTGTGTGTGTGTGTGTGTGTGTGTGTGTGTGTGGGCGCTGAGCACATTCATGCCAGTACAGGTAGGCAAAACACTGCCCTGTCTCTCTGCAGAGCCGACTAAGTGGAACGTGACAATACGTTCCCTTAGATAGTTTGTTCTTACAGACAAACGCACTTGGTGGGGTTCGCGTATCGGGAAACAATTTGAAATAAAAGTGCGAATTTGGGCCGCGCATACATGGTGCATAAAAATGGAGTAACAGCGTAATACATAATACATAAGAAGCGCTTCGTCCGTCTCCTCTTTATGTCCTGTGTCTTGCGCTGTTACTCGAATGCAGGCAACTGTCCACGGCAATACCACATCTATAGCTGAGCCCATATGCTATGCACAAATCATTCTGTAGTAGATATGTAGAAGGCATATGGAATGAACTCCTTCGGTCCTGGTAAGTTCATCGCATAAAGGACGCGAATAGAAATAAGGTACAACATGGCAGTTCCTCTACAAGCTTCGGTGCAGAGATCGGAATATGAGCGGTGGTTGATTGAAACATTCGTGGGGTTTAACGTCCCGAAACAATACCCTCCGCGGCTATGAGAAACGCCATATTGGAGGGATCCTAATTAGTTTGAATCACCTTGGGTTTTTTAACGTGCATGGATATCTAGGTATACGAGCGTCATTGCAGCACACCTCCATCAAAATGCGGCCGCCGTGGCCGGGAATGGAGCCCGCGACCTCATGCTCAGCAGCACTATACGTCATGGCCTTTGAGCCAGTCCGGAGGGTGCGAGAGGCGAGTAGTGGTGAAGACATAAGTTTAATACAACTCACGTCACTACATCAGTCGACAGCGCCGGATGCGACAAATATTTGACAACTTCAGTTACTGACGAATGCCGACTACCTGTGCAGTGCACATTTATGTTGCGGCCTGCTTTGAAGTCAGGGATTCGAGCGGCCACGAAGTTTTCATGGCTGCTGCCGTGCCAGGTACCGGGAGCTAGAGAGGTCCCGGGCGACGTACGAGCGATGAGAAAACAAGTTTTATGTACAAAGTTACATGATGATGGTTTACAAGGGCTCCTTGATTCTTGGGGGCCACTACATGTCAGTCTTTACGTGTCCGAGCGCCCTCACAACATGCACTCAAGCTCCCCTATTTAAGCAGTTGATTTCTCTATTTCGCTCGCCGAGGGAACTTAATGTCCTTTTTCGCGGCTAATTGGAACTGTCGAACACTCTGCGAAACCCCCCCTTCCCCTCTTGTGATGTCGCACCACCGCGCCGGACTCCGCCTCCCGTGTTCAACCTTCGACCCACCCTCGATGTAGCGATGATACAATTTCATGTGAAATTGGGGTCAACGCTGTTCCCACTAAGGGGCCAGCGTAGGCTCCTTGCAGAAATTAGTAGCTTGCAAATGGCCGATGACACCTTTACAGTTTGGGGTCCCAGAATTCGTCTCGTTCGTCAGCTGGGGGTCGCTGAACAGATACATAATCGCTTGTCACTTATCTTGAATCCACGCTTGTTTCGTCGCCAGCTCTTTGGCGTCGAAAAAAAAAAAACGATGAATTGCTAAGGACATTCCATAGCGCTACACGCTCGCCGGTGGGCATCCTTTGTCCAGAAGGACCGCCAGGCACAACAGGCCAGTCGCGTGTAAGCAATGAGGATACGAAGGAGCCACTGAAGCGAGTCTAAAACATGAAACGCCTGCACAAACACCCACTCCGCGTTTTGTCACCATAGTTGTTACGCCACGGGAAGAGCTTCAGCTAACGCAATAATCTCTTTCGAGCACATGCAAGTAAAAAAAAAAAAAGAAACAGTAAAACTGGCACGCTGCTTTACGTATGATGAGTTCCAGTTTGAGCGTGCCGCCAGCGAGACGGGAAATTGTTGCCTATACCCGAGCAAAACCAGAGTCGTTAAACTTATTTTAACTCCAGACCGCTCTTTTGAGGGCTTCGGGCGACCGATAGCAAAATTACGCTATGGTTAGGATAGCGGCCTGGAATACGATTAGCGGAACGCAGACCAGGATTCGCCCTCCGAACGGAGGCTGGAAACTCCGAATGGCGCTACCACGCACCGACCCCGGCGCTGTGTGCGCGGGCGAGCGCGTGTGGAGATGTGCCGATGCAAACCAATTAATTACCGCCCTCCCTGTGCTGCGCGAAAAACTCGAACCTCCTAGCTGTTTTCTCCGGATTCAATTACGAGAGAGCCATCTACCGAACGCTCACTCGCTCAGATTACTCTAACCATGCAAAGCTAATTAAAACGTTCACGCGAAACTGAAAACTAAAGTTCGCTATCTTTCGCCGCCACTGGTCTAACCAGCTGGAAAAACTGAAGGACAGCTGAGGCTTGCTGTGACGGCGTGCCGGCCACCGACTGATTGACAGGGGTGGCAGGGAAAGAGAGAGAGAGAGAGAGAAAAGAAAGGGGGGGGGGGGTCTAATGAGCTTAGGAGTTAATCGTGGGTGGCCATTATGAGAGTCGCCGTGCTTTCGAGGTCTGCGGATCACTTTCGACCATTTTGGAGTTCTCTGACACGGGGATGTTTCGCCCACTCCCCCGGAAATGGAACGTGTGGCCTCGTGCCTATAGCAGCACAACGCCACAGCTATACTGAGCCAGCGAGACGTGTTGGATGACACTACATGTGCTCCTAGTCATATAGAACTGACACGGCTCCTGATTTGTGTTTATTCTCATTTCTACCCTCGACTAACGTCCTATATATATATATATATATATATATATATATATATATAACAGTGAGAGTGAATAATAATAATTATTATAATCGGTATAAATAAATTGAAGAAGTGTGCAAAAACAAACATTTGATTTCGACGTTTCGCCCGGGGTCCGGCTTTCATCAAGCGTGCGATTGCAAGCACCCAGAACTCAATTCATAGATATTAATTGTAAGTGCAAAGCATATTAAGCAAAAAGAAAAAAAAGACAGAGAAATGTACCTGTGTTTGTATTCATAGGCTATACCTACGTTTTTTTTTGTCTTCTTTTTAATTTTTTTAAATGTTTTTAAATGCATGCATGTTGCTATTCATGACGCCAAACGCTTTCTTTTCTCTCTCTCTCTATTTTTCATATGCTTCACACTTACACATAAAATGTAGAAATTGAGCTCTGGGTGCTTGCGACCGCACCCGCAAAGTGCCTCGAACGGCCAGTCGCGAGGCAACTTTGCGTGTATTCGCGAGCTTCCTTTACGCTCGGAAACGCACTTTTATGTAGCACGTATTGAGCAACAGTGATCTGCATTGGGGGTTTTTCATTTTGCTCTACGATTTTATCATTGACACGTTTCCTCTAATTATAATGTTTGGAAAGTTGATTGATTAATGAATACTTACTGTGTGTTTAGGCAGAACGCAAAAAAAAATAATTTTAGTATCTCCAAGCGACGGCAAACCACATTGCCTTGTTTATGTCCAGCTACATGAAATTTAAATATTTTAAATATAGGTGCATGATAGTTTAGACACCCTGTATATATACACAAAGTGCCTCGAATGGCCAGTCGCGTGGCAATTCTGCGTGTATTCGCGGGCTTCTTTCATGCTCGGAAAAACACATTTGTGTAGCACGTATTGAGCAACAGAAAGCTGTATCGGGAGTTTCTCATGTTGCTCTACAATTTTCTCATTGACACTTTGATAATTAGGACAGTACTTCTCGAGTTAGATAAATAATTGCAATTACCTAATTAAATCTCAGTAACGAAAAAATTACTGGCGGCTACTCCACTGTACTGGAAACAATACGTACTAGGTTTGCTTCGTGTAACGCCGTTCCTCTGTTTTTAAATCGTGCGGTGTGATAGCTGGGACACCCTGTATATATATATATATATATATATATATATATATATATGATATATATATATATATATATATATATATATATATATCGGGAGTTGTATAGTGCTGTATCGGGAGTTTTTCATAGCACTCTACAATTTTCTCATTGACACTTTTCATCTAATTCTAATAATTGAGAAGTTGATTAATTAATTATGACTAATTATCTAATTAGGTGGAATGCAAAAAATAATCGGAGTGTCTCTAAGCGACCGCGAACAGCATTACCTTGGTTCTGTTGAGCTAGGTGGCATGTGCAATTGTGCATAGTTTTAAAGTGTGGCTATATAGTTACGTGGGACACCCTGTATATATATATATATATATATATATATATATATATATATATATATATATATATATATATACAGGGTGTTTCAGCGAACACTTTCAAAATTTATTAAAGTTTGCCTGTGGCAGTTGGCCCGATTCTAGTTAATGAGCTGGTCTACACGAAGAGGTGGACATTACTTGCACAAAAAATTAAAATGCATAATCGAATAATTAAAAAAATTAACTAATTAAGGTTCGAACTAATTACTTGAAGGCCCCTATTGCAATTAACAAATTGAAGCCATGGAGTTCGCAAGGCGGATCCACTTGGAATTAATTCTCAGGATGACACCAGTTTTGAGATATTAATTCCTGAACTTTGCGGAGAAATGCATTGGCGTTCCAGTTAATTTTGAGCTTCAATGCATAACGCGACGTTTTCATAAGAAATTAACTGGAACGACAATGCATTTCTCAGCAAAGTTCGGGAATTATTATCTCGAAACTGGTGTCATCCCGAGAATTCGTTTCAAGTGGATCCGCCTTGCGAACTCCACGGCTACAATTTGTAAATTGCAATGTGGGCCATCAGGTAATTAGTTCAAAACTTAATTAGTGAATTTTTGTTAATTATTCGATTATGCAGTTGAATGTCTTGTGCAAGTAATGCCCGCCTCTTCGAGTAGACCAGCTCATGAACTAGAATTGTGCTATCTGCCACAGGCCACCTTTAAGATTTTTTGCAAGTGTTCGCTGAAACACCATATATATATATATATATATATATATATATATATATATGATAATTCATATATGAAACTCACCGGCCACAATTCGTAAATTGCAATATTTGCCGCAAACTAATAATTAAGACGTTAATTAGTTAATTTTTGTTACTTCGTTGAATTTGTGTTTCGATTTATCGTGCAAGTAATGTCCGCAACTCTGAATGATTCAGCTCAATCACTTCAAAAAGTATGTTATCTGCAAGAGGCGATATTTAAAAAGCTGGCATATCCCACGCCCTGTAGGAATCGATGTTACGCGAAGCAGTGTGCGGGGAGCCTACCTAGTTAACGAAACGACCATGAGAGTACCAAGACGTAGGCGGCTCTTTCATGACCTACATGACAGGCATGTCATGACATTCATGTCGTGAGTCCTCAGGAGTCCCTTTATTTACACCTCAGAGACCTTAAGGCGAAAGCCTTAGTCATGCTCATGACTATGACTTCGACCATCAAACTTTAGCCTTTTCTTTCACTTAGTACCACATTCAAGCCCATTCCATTTTTTTAGTGTTAATCTTTTTTCGCTGAGTCATTCTCATTTTTGCTGGGCTATGGTCATGACTATGACTTCTACCACAATCCTTTGGTGTTTCCTTCACTTAGTGCCCACGCCCTAGCCCATTCCAGTGGTTTTTGAGTGTTTATATTTTTTCGTTGAGTCATTGTCATTTTTGCTGTGTGATGCTCATGATTATGACTTCGACCATGAACATTTAGCATTTTCCTTCATTTTGTACCACATCCGAACCCATTCCATTAGTTCTTGAGTGTCAATCTTTTTCGCTGAGTCATTCTCATTTTTGCTAAGTCATAGTCATGACAATGGCTTCTACCATCATCCTTTACAGTTTCCTTCACTTAGTACCCACATCAGAACCAATTTCAGTGACTTTTGAGCGTTAATAATCTTTCGTTGAGTCATTGTCATTTATGCTGAGTCATGCTCATGACTATGACTTCTAGCATCATCCTTTAGTGTTTACTTCACTTAGTACCCACGTCCGAACTCATTTCAGTGGTTTTTGAGTGTTAATCTTTTTCGCTGGGTCGTTGCCTGAACTAGTTTTGTGAACTAGTTTTCACTTTTTGTTCAGGCCTCCTTCCATTTCTTTATGGAAAAATAAACCTGATTTGATTTGATTGCCAATACCTACATGATCTGCATGTCATGACATTTATGTCATGACCTATCACTTATGTTCGTCATACACTCAGGACTGTCATACTATGCCAATTTTGGTACCTACCAAGTTAACGAAACGATCATGAGAGCACCAAGCCGTAGGCGGCTGTGTCATGTTCTACATGACACGCATGTCATGACATATCATTTATGTACGTCATATGCTCTTGTCATAGTATGAGTGAGTGAACTTTATTTGGTCCACGATAGACGCGAGTAAACTGGACGCCACCTGGCTAGGCCCACTCGGGGACCATCAGGTCAAACCTGACGGCCCTCTCGCGGGCCCTCTGCACTGCCAGGATTTGGGAGGTCTGATCTTGGGCCTTAATAAGCGTCATCATTTCCTCTTGGTGAAAGGGGGACCGGCAGAGGCGCAGCCTCACAGGACATGCTCGAAGTCCGCATAACCACCACACAGGGTCCGGGCTTGGGAACCGTTCGGGGTACATTGTGTGCAGTGCCGCAGGGCTCGTGTCAGTGCTTGTTTGTAGAAGTCTGAGAGTGACTGCCTGGGCCCTGCACAGCGATGAGTGCGGCAGAGGCAGGAGTCTTCTTGATAGGTAATTGTGTTTGCAGATCTCGGATGTACGAGCAGAGAGGCTCGGGTCATAGTATGTCAATTTTGCTAGATACCAAGTTAACGAAACGACCATGAGAGCACAAGGACGTAGGCGGCTGGATAGATAGATAGATAGATAGATAGATAGATAGATAGATAGATAGATAGATAGATAGATAGATACTGTCAAAGTAGCAAATGCTCACCAAGAAATGCTTCGCATTTAAAATTCCGATATTTAAAAATGATCACCTCATACATCAGAATCAAAATCCTACCTTTAATTACCGCACCCTGCTTTTCGACTTAAAATTGCCCGCCTTTGATTTTAATCCACAGATTGTATCCCCTGCCACCAAATAACACGCTCATCTACACGGTTCACCGCATCGCCAGGAGCAAGCCATGGGAATTTCGTTTATCCACCGCGTGCTGACAGTTACATTTCATTGAGTCTTCTTCTTCCGTACAGCACGTAACTGGAATGATGTTTCCACCCTCATAGCCGCTACTGCTGACTTCAACCATTTCAAGTAATATGATATTGCTTTTTATCAACTTCACGTCGCCGCTCGCCTAAGCCGCCCCAGCTGGGAAACTAGCTGGTGCGACCGATGGAGGTGAGGTCGCGGGACGGTCACTTTTTCAAATGCCTCCGTCTGTCGTCATGGTAAAGAACAAAGTGTGTGTTGGTGTCGATGGTGTTAATACTGTGGCTTTAGTAGATACTGGTGCTTTTGTGTCTGTGATGTGTCTTGCGTTCAAGAATCGCGTCGGACCGAACGTGATGTTTGCTTGGGATGGAAATACCACATTTTGCGGAGTTGGCGGTGAACTGTTACGTCCTGTGGGAGTATGTTCCGTCGTGATAACCGTTGGTGGAAAGGCATTTCGAACCGAATTTATTGTACTAGCACGCGCCACGCATGACATAATTCTCGGTATTGACTTTTTACGGGAGTGTGGAGAAACATTAGACTGCAGGGTTGGTGAAATTTCACTCAGCAGCGATACCAGACCACCTGCGCCAGAAGACATTTCATCCGATCGTCAAGAAGTATTTTCCGTGTCCATTGATGTACTCTTGCCTGCACAGACGGCAATGTTCATCCCTGTGACCTCGTCACGCGTCCGTACTGGTTCCTGCTGTGGATTAATTGAAGCTGAATACGTCAACACTCTAAAGAATGTACTTGTCCCTCGGTCACTGATCGAAGTCATAGAGGGTTGTGCTCACGTTTGGACGGTGGATGTGTCCTTCGAGTCAGTTGTTTCGCCTGTTGGACTGGAGGTAGCACGCTTTGAAGGAGATAGTGTTCCGAGCATTCGTGCGGTGGCTATTTCTATGGACGCAAACTCGCCACCCAGTGACCACTCTTCAAAATTTAGGAGCATGATTAATAAATCGCTCCTATTCCCACCAACAAGCGCTCCAAGAGCTCCTTGCCCGCTATGCGTCAGTGTTTTACTTTGCTCAGGAGTGTCTCCAGCCACCACCGCACTCCCGGGTACAACACCGCATCAATACTGGAACAGCGTCGCCAATACGACAGAAACCGTTCCGCGTCTCTCCTGCCGCGCGGAAAGTGATCGCCGAGCAAGTTACAGACATGCTACAGAAAGGAGTCATCCAGGAGTCCTATAGTCCCTGGGCGGCTCCAGTCATATTGGTCAAGAAGAAAGACGATTCGTGGCGAT
Source organism: Dermacentor silvarum (assembly GCF_013339745.2). Classification (NCBI taxonomy): domain Eukaryota; kingdom Metazoa; phylum Arthropoda; class Arachnida; order Ixodida; family Ixodidae; genus Dermacentor; species Dermacentor silvarum. Next base: position 76,026,638 of record NC_051159.1, read on the forward strand.
TCTGCGTCGACTACAGACGCCTAAACGCAGTAACGAAGAAGGTATCCTCTGCCACGTATAGATGACGCCATTGACTGTTTACATTCTGCCTCGTACTTCTCCTCTGTCGATCTGCGCTCAGGCTACTGGCAAAACCGATGCACCCGCCAGACAAGAAGAAGACCGTCTTCGTAACGCCGGACGGACTCTTCGAGTTTAACGTAATGCCTTTCGGTTTGTGTAATGCTCCGGCGACATTCGAGCGATTCACGGACACCATCCTGCGGGGACTTCGATGGTAAATCTGTATGTGTTACCTGGACGACGTTGTCATTTACGGCAACACATTTCACGAGCACAACCAACGACTCGAAGTTGTGCTTGACTGCATACGGCGAGCTGGACTTGTACTAAACTCCAAAAAGTGCCACTTTGGCGAACGCCAAACGCTTGTTTTGGGTTTCCTCGTCAACAAAGAAGGCATCCGCCCAGACACCCAGAAGCTTGCGGCCGTTCGTGGCTTCAACCAGCCGAAGACGGTGAAAGACCTCCGCAGCTTCCTGGGACTATGTTCGTACTTTCGCCGTTTCATTAAGGACTTTGCACGCCTAGCTCATCCGCTCACGTCACTCCTTCACAAGGACTCACCGTTTAGATGGGCTACTGAATGCGAGTCTGCATTCAGTCAACTAAAATTTCTGCTCACCTCAGCTCCAATTTTGCGCCACTTTGACCCAGAGGCCCCAACTGAGCTTCACACCGATGCTAGTGGTCTGGGTGTTGGAGCTGTACTCGTACTGATACATAGCGGACGCCAACAAGTCATCGCCTACGCAAGCCGTACTCTTACCAAGGCTGAGCGGAATTACACCGTGACAGAAATGGAATGCCTCGCGGTAGTCTTCGCCACCTACAAGTTTCGACCATACTTGTACGGCCGCCACTTCACGATTATGACAGACTACCATTCTCTTTGCTGGTTGGTTGGACTACGCAATCCATCTAGGTGATTAGCTCGGTGGTCATTATGGCTTCAAGAATACGAATTTTCTATCACTTACAAGAGTGGTCGCTGTCACACCGATGCTGACTGTTTATTTTGCCTTCTGTCAGCAAGCACGCGAGATACGGACGATGACTTAGATGAATACCTCCTTGCCATCTCCGCAGAGTTTCCTGATGCCACCGCCTTCAAGCATGAGCAACAGCATGACCCTTCTATTCGAGCTATTCTTGACGCCGCTCGGTCACCTGCACGCGGCTCACCTTTCATTATCTTTGAAGATTTATTGTATAAGAAGAATTATTCTGCTGAAGGCGCCCCACTACTGCTCGTGGTTCCCCAGACGTTGAGGCCTATGATACTTCACGCCATGCATGACGACATCACGTCAGGCCACCTTGGCTTTGCTCGGACACTTCACCGACCGCGCCAGCGTTTCTATTGGCCTAAGCTCTGGAAGACGGTGAAGCAGTATGTTTCCAGCTGTGCCATTTGCCAACGCCATAAGCAGTCAACGACGCCTCCTGCAGGCTCTTTGCAGCCAGTTAAACCGCCGACCGCGCCATTTGAAAAAGTTGGTGTCGACTTGATAGGTCCCTTCCCCAAGTCTACTTCCGGTCGTCGCTGGATTATTGTGTGTGTTGACTATTTGACCCGGTACACTGAGACGGTGGCGCTCGCTTCGGCTACAGCAGCAGACGTTTCATCGTTCCTGCTGTACTCCGTCATTCTCCGCCTTGGTGCTCCACGCGTTGTGATTAGTGATCGTGGACGGCAGTTTACTGCGGACGTTGTTGAAAAACTACTACGTCTTTGTGGATCTGATTACCGGCATTCGACCCCTTACCATGCGCAAGCAAACGGACTCACTGAGCGCACGAATCGTACACTGACCAACATGCTTGCCATGTATGTCTCCACCGATAACAAAAACTGGGATTCAATCTTACCATTTGTTACGTACGCTTACAAATTGCCAAGCACGAAGTCACCGGCTATGCGCTTTTCTTTACAGTTACTTACAGTTATGAAGTTACTTCAGTTACTTACAGTTACAGAAGTTACTTTACAGTTATGCTCGCAACCCCCAAAGTTTTATCGACACCATCCTTCCCTGGTCCCCACATGATGACTACTCATTAGGCCAGACTTTATGTCGTGCCGAAGAAGCGCGTCGACTCGCCCGCCTCAGGACTCTCTCCTCTCAAGATCGTGCCAAGACTCGTTATGACGCTCGACATGGGCTCATCACATATGCTCCTGGGGACTTCGTTTGGCTTTGGACACCTGTGCGGAAAAAGGGGCTGTGCACGAATACTGGCCCATACGTCATACTGAGACGAGTGAGTGACGTGACCTACGTCATCGCAAGAGTGACTTCGCACAACCGGCGGTCACGTAACACGCAAGTCGTGCACGTCGCCCGACTCAAACTGTGCCACCATCGGGCTATGTAACTCGCTCGGAGAACTTCGTCTGCCCCCGGAGAAATAATTGTAACGGATGGGATGGATTTATTTACAAGAATGATGGATGGTTAGCGTAGCGCAAGGACAGGATGGTCATCCAAGCCCAACAGGCAGCGGCCAGCTCCTCGCGCACACTTCTACTTCATCTTCCTTCGGCTGCGCCGTGCAGCGTAACAATTTCTCCGGGGGCAGACGAAGCTCGCCGAGCGAGTTACACAGCAGCGTGACAATATGTTCAGGTATACTATCCCTTCATCTTTGAGTAAGTTGACTGTTATTCCATCTTCTCCTGTTGATTTTCCCCTGGACATGTTTCAGAAAGCAATTCTAAACTCATCGCTAGTTACACATTGAGCTTCTGTGTCCTGTTGGTCGCTATACATCCAATCATGGTTGCGTGGCTGCCTGTATCATATCATCGAAATTGCTTATGACCATTGTCATGCTTATCTTTCACTGCATACATCTTGCTCTTTCCTATGCAAAGTTTATTTCTCCCTGACTTCACGCTGCCTTATTTTAACGCGATAGCGTTTGGGGCCCCGTGTCGCAGAAAATTTGGCTTCGGCGTCGGCATTGGCGCCCGCGGCCGAGAAAATCCACAGTTAGGTATGCCACACCATTTTATCATCAATGTTGCTCATACCTTGTCTTGCATTCTTGGCAAAGCTATTCCTCGGAATTTTGAGAATGACAATCCACAAACAATCCAAAATCAAGAAAAGATGGCTGATTAATGGAGTAGCACACGAGGAATAAGGATTATAAACAGGGATAAGGTGCCTCAGAAGGCACCTTATCCCTGTTTATAATCCTTAATCCACAAACAAATGTCATGAAACAAAACACCCACAGCGCTTGCCTTTTTTGTTGAATCTTCTCTGACTGAAATATTAAAAGTGCGAAACAAATACGGAAACCTGAAAATGATGTAATTTCTTTGGCGTGGTTGTGCACTATCTCTGTGATCGGACCACGCAAGAGGCCGCGTTTACACCAGAAAGCTCACCTACGTGCATAGCATTCGCCGCCAGTGTTTGCCAGTAACCATACGGTTGCATAAGCTGCAGTCGTCGGGAACCATGAGTATCAGTCAGGGATCTTTGAATGCTATCGCGTTCCACTCTTAAGCATCCTCCCAATTTTTTTTTTACAGCTTCTTCAATCTTTCAGACGTTATGATTTCGAATATCACTTTTTTATTGTTTATCAGCTTTGACAGTTTAGATAACCTGATCTCCTGAGTTAGGCACTTATATGCCTTGTCGTTTCTTTATTACGTCATTTGTTACTTGGGAGAGCGTACCTGCCCATTGCCTTTGCCTTACCTGCCACTTCAATCGCTGCTTTTAAAATGAATCCAGTTACAGTTTCGCTCATTACCTGTATCTTAGTCTCATATTCCGGTTTTAAAGCTTCATAATTGTTTGCGAGCACCAGCCTAAAGTCATCTGCTTTTACGCTAACTGCGTCTCGAATGGCTTTTTCCACTTGACTAATATTGTTATTTTTCTCTTCAGCCTGTAGAATCTGTGTAAGAGTACGTTTATGTAGGTCACTCACTCACAGGGAACCCTGACTGTGAGAAGATAACTTCCAGATGAATAAAAATGGGTTGGAGCATGGGTTGGAGCGCATACGGCAGCAATTCCGAGTCATGACCGGCAGCTTATACTGCTATCATTGAACAGAAGAAGTGCGCAACCATTGTATTTTACCTATACTAAAATATGGGGAAGAAACTTGGAGGTTAAGAAAGAAACTTCGGAATAAATTAAGGACGGCGGAGCGAGCGTTGGAACGAAAAATGTTAGGTACAGAGTGAGTGAGGGGACAGGAAGACAGTGGACAGAGAGAAAACAGGGGAAGCCAATATTCTAGTTGACATTATGAGGAAGAAATGGAGCTGGGCAGGCCATGTAATGCGTAAGGCCGATAATCGGTAGACCATTAGAGTTACAGAATGGGTGCCAAGAGAAGGGGAGCGCATTCGGGGACGGCAGAAAATTAGGTAGGGTAATAAAATTAGGAATAATCTAGCGCAAGAAGGGGGTAATTGGAGATCGCCTTCGTCCTGCAGTGGACATAAAAATAGGCTGATGATGATGATGATGATGATGATGAAGCTGCAGTTGCCGGGAAGCGTACGAAGCAGTCAAGAATTTTTGAATGCTATCGCGTTCCACTCGTAAATGTGAAGCCTAAGCGTGCTCCAAGCTCTGTCTGCTCTTTTTGGACCACGTGTATTCCAATGACAGAGAGAGTGAGAACGGGAATCACGTGTTCTAGTGAGAGACCGAGAGCAGATGTCGATCCACGACCACCCCGTGGAGCAGTCGAAGCTATTCCGCAAGGACTGGCCAAGTTGACTGGAACTTTGTGTGACGTATTTTTTTAATGTGTTCTTATTCGTTCTTTTATTGCTCATCGCGCTTGGTGGCGCCGTGGTTTTCGTGATTAGTCATAGTGATGACGGACGCCACGGACAACTCGTCACGGCGCATGCACGGCACTGCTTTCGCGGCTCGATAGTGACAGCTCTGACTTGCATATCTAAAGTTGTGATAAGTGCACCGGACAATGACAGCCAACAGCGGAAGCGGATGGCCATACGCAGGTTATCCTGGGTAACTGTGAATCCGGTATAGAACTTCTGTTATTTCGCTATGATCCGGCGGCGTGGGTTGTGTTCCATTCGCGGATTAGGAGTCGTTGCGCTACGACAGGCAGGGGAGTTCACTCGCGGTGCCTGTCGGCTGCTCCAAATCCGCCATTGTAATTCACCATTAGTGATCCATAAGCAGTGGCCCAAGTTGTGGCGTGAGAGAGGTTAGATATACAAACATACAGCAAAGTGGGTAAAATTCCCAAGTGTGCTAATCGCATCAAAAAATACACATTCATCTGCTCTACATTACAGGAGTGTCAAAGGAGCACGTATGGTACTTTACATAAGTAATAAGCAGTGAAATCGTAAAATTCGTCAATCATTTCATCCTCACACCGCATATATGCACTGCCGGTAGATAACTGAATAAATTACAAGTGGCAAGGTTCATCGAGATGCAGGGGAGGAGCGCTCTTACTTGATGAACAAGTCGTCTCAGTCGTCAAGAAAGGTGAGTGAGAAAGGTGAGTGACAGAACCAACGAGAACTTCGAAAATGAAATCCATGCAAATTGAAGATAAATTTAACAGGAAACAAGGCCAGTTTAAGAAAGCGCGCCTAGGCGTGATCCATCTGTTGTTCCTCTGGAAGACATAGTCACTCCATGTGAGACTGGACTACATATCCTACAGAAGGTTAACTACGACTAATCTAACATTTTGTTGCTTAACAAGTTGCTTTCACGATGATCATTTGGTCCTATTGAACACTTTCACGAGGGGCATGCATGTTTAGCCACTATGGCTTCTTGAAATCGTTATAATGGTGTTTCCTTTTCATACTACTAGGCGGAGTATACGTTCGGAGGCAGATGTTCACGCGTGAAAAATGGAGTCTGAACTATCCGAGTCGTGTCAAGCGTCCGCGCAAAAAGCGCTGCAGAAGATGTGTCAGTGCGCTTCGAGCCGAAAGAGTGGCATCCAATAAGGCGTCAGCTCGTTCAATCAGGCTTGGAATGCTGGCAGTATTCTAGACCCCCGACGGAGTGCCGGCGACCCCGCCAACCCCACTCGCGGCGCATGGCCGCCTCGCGGAGCATAGGTTGCGGACTAACGGCCTTTCCTTACTCCCGCTTTCTCAGTGAGCGTTGAACGACGACCGAGAGCGTGCACGCTGCCAAATTAGGTTCGGCGTCCCACTACCAGTGTCGCCGATCAATCTTAGCCACGCGTGCTTCGTTTAGTGTGAACCACCCGGTAGCGACGCTTGGGCCTGGAAGCGCGCATGATGGGGCACACTGGTAGCCGGTCCACCATGCTTTAACGCGACAGCGTTAAGGGCCCCGTGTCGCAGAAAATCCGCTGTCGACGTCGGCGTCCGGCACCGGCGTCCCGCGAGCGAAAATTCCCGCATATATTTAGATATATATGTGTATGCCATGCCTTGCTATATCACATGCAGTATATGCGGGTTATACTGCCACACCATTCTATCACTTAAGTTGCTCATACCTAATTGTCTTACATTGTTGACAAAGTTATGCCTCGGAATTTTGAGAATGACAGCCCATAAAGAAATGTCATGAAACAAAACACCGACAGCGCATGCCTTTTATGTTAAATCTTCTCAGAATGAAATATTAAAAGTGCGAAACACTACGAGAAAACTGAAAATGATGTAATTTGTTTGGCGCGGATGTGCTGTACCTCCGGGATCGACCCTCGCGTAAGAGGCCGCGTTCGTACCAGAATGCCCACCTTCGTGTATATAGCGTTCGCCGCCAGCGTTTCCCGGTAAACATTACAGTTACATAAGCTGCAGTTGCCGGGAAGCGTGAGAAGCAGTCAGGGATCTTTGAATGCTATCGCGTCCCACTCTTAAAGGCGAAGCTTAAGCGCCCTTCATTTTTTTTTTCAGCGCGGTCTTGCGAAGCGATTTCTGCAGCTAAATGGGAGGCGCCACATAATGTCAATAGCACTCATCAATGACTAAGAAACGTCAGAGGACTGCGCGGCACATGCAGCTCACTCACAGCATAAGCAGGAGGAGCGGCTCCATAGGAGCTCCATTTTCGGCAACACGAACTAGAGGGTCTTCGCGGCGAAGTCTCCTTGCGTCGTTTTCACGACAGCGATCTGAACCGTCCGCCCGGCATCGACGGTGAGCCCAACGTTGCCTGGTTGCAGCCGCGCGCATAGTTTTACGATTTGCTACTTCCAGCGATTCGTACCTTGTGAGGAGGCGCCATGAAGTGTACCAAAGAGTAAACACAGGTATCAAGACTACGCGGCGCACATGTCACATTCCTTGACTCGTGGCACGATACGGTGCTGTTGATGATGATAATGATTTACTGACATCCCCTCTGAAACGGGGCGGTGACAAATAGTCACCTAGCCTCATTCGGTCGATTTTTCGGGAATCTGCTGCTTAGGTTCGTAGCGTGTCTTTGTTGGACGCTTGCACGTGCTTGCCTGACTTCAGGATGTGTTTTCAGTCACCTTAAATTTCTGTAGCGCTTAGTTTTTTTTTTGTTATGGTGAAAATTCTGCTTCCATGTAATGTGGGAGCATAATTCTCAACTCTACTGAGTAGCTGACTCTCGCGTAGCGGGCCTGGGTTCGATCTCAGCGGGAACTGGGTTTTTTTTTTTCCTCATTCCAGGTGATAGCTGCGACGGACACCGGTGGCGGACAACATCGCCAACGGAAACGGCTATTGTAATGAGCCCATAACAACGTACGCTATAAAAGGTTGAGGTCGCGCGAAATGCCAGCTTGGGATGACTTTGAGCTATAAGCCATGCTTGTGCTTGCCTTCGTTGCTTTTGTACATTTAGTAAGCTCTATGCGGCGCGACATCCCTGATATAAATTATCAGTCGGCCTACTTTAAGAACTCCAGACAAATCAGGTAGAAAAAGAAGTAGAAAAAAATGTAAATAAAGTAGGTACACCAAATTACAGTGCCGCACAGCGTCCTTCATGGAGCAGTGTGAAATAAATAAATAAATAAATAAATAAATAAATAAATAAATAAATAAATAAATAAATAAATAAATAAATAAATAAATAAATAAATAAATAAATAAATAAATAAATAAATAAATAAATAAATAAATACAAAGGACACGCACGTTGGAACAATCCAACTGCCTAAAGGAAGACGTTTCCTGGACTATAGAATTTTCCTTTAGGCACATAAGCCGAAATAGAGAGATGTGGGTGAATAATGAAAAGCAGACAATTTCGCCTGTGTGTTCATAAACGTATGCACGCTACCCTGTTCAGGGAGAGAGATCGGGAGAAATGACGCCCTGTGAGATGTCGAATTGTTTCTATTCTGGTTCAAGAACACATGAGACCGCGCGCGCTTGCGTTTGGCTGAAAGTTGCCACATTGTTGGTACTTGGCAAGAAAGCGGCAGCAAGGAATCAAGCTCTCTATGCATCACTAGTGGGACAGCGTTGAACGCTTCTGTCGGGAATTTAGCTCAAAAACGTCTTCATCAACTTAGTCAGCACGCTTTCTACAAGTCTTCCGACATTGTGGAAATTTCACGGAGTACAAGTATACTAATGACGCACTTGTTTAGCAGCCTTAATATGTCCTAGATATGATTATGTGTGACATAATTGTTCATAATAAATTTATTTCATTTACATTTGTTAGCAATGCAACATTCGAAGTCATTTGTATGTGAACTTGTATTTGCACTCACGTACTTTTTCAATTGTACTCTACCTCGCTGTTGTCTGCTGTATTCTAAGCAGTGTGATCTTGTCCAGAAATGCCCAGTGAGCCTTTATTTTTTTTATTAAGGTAGGCGTAAGCCGAGGAGTTGTTGTCACTGTTTGCTGGTGACGGCTACTTGTTTTCGCTTGGTTGATTAATAAGATAAAAAATAAATATAAATAATTACATTAAGTAACGCCTAAAAACAGTTATTGCCTTTATCTGTATTCCCCGTGACTGCGGTATATACGTATATATGCAGTTCATCTCAAAATCACGAATGAATGAATGAATGAATGAATGAATGAATGAATGAATCAATGAATCAATCAATCAATCAATCAATCAATTACATATTTGTTTAAAGAAACTCTGAATAAAATACTCATTGGATTTATAGTGCCGATGGTCCAGCGGTCCCCCGAAATTCAATATTCAACATGTCAGGAAATAATCATGGTTGTCGTAGAAATAAGAGGTCATCAACTTTAATCATTGTCACCCCATCGACAATGGCAACGACGCAGTGGAAAGCAAGGCGACTGCGCTCTACACTTCACGCAATCAGCCGACATATTTTGAGGGCGTGACTTACTCCCAGGTGTAGCCAACGCTCGAAAGGCCTCGCACATACCGACATCGTAAAACGAGCGCCACGAACGTGTAAAAAAATAATAAAATAAAACATGCAAGAAACGGCAAGGCTGGCCAAAAACCGAGATCAGCGCACAGGGATAACGAATCTTTTTTTTTCCCGCAAAGTGCGATGGCACGTCGGCACTCAAATACGGCTGTAACAAACGACCGGCCACTTCCGTTTACGGAGCTGTGAGAAACGGCCCGACCAGGACTCTTTGCTTCGCGGTCGCATCTGGAAACGGCCGCATCGGCGTGCAAGAGGCGATACCGCGGTGTGAACCTTTACGATCGCAAACCCTCGACCAGCCCAAACGACCGTCGTCGATGTGGACCAAGGTTCTGCGGCCATCTCATCTGCGATTCTCAACGCCGCTCTTAAGTTCGGTTTCTCCGAAACGGCGTAGTAAGTTTTGAAGGACCGACGAGCTGTATACGTTGAGAAACCTTTTCTCCGGCAGTGAAATAGGTTGAAAGCCCGTAGTTGCATTGTAAATGACGAGCGCTATATAGAGAAGACATATGAATCGAGGAGAAAAAAAAAAGAAAACGTTTCAATCGTTTGTTCTGTTTCTAATGCCACCCAATCGATGACCCATCCCTCGCACCGGGTAGCACCCATATCGCGTACCACCAACCCTCCAAGCCGCGAAAAGTGTCGTAAAGAAACTGTGGCTGTTTCAGAAAACATGAAAGGGTTAACCGGTATACCAGTTGGCTGCCATGCGCGAAGCGAAGAGCATAGAAAAGTGTAAAGATGAACGAGGAAGTAGAGAGATAAATAACGGGGGCACGCACGCCAGCAAGTGCGCGATCTAGCACAGCTTGTTCGACATACCGTTATTATTTTTTTTTGAAAGAGAGCAAAAAAAAAAATGGAAGGCCATTCAGAGAAATGTCCTCAGTGCCACCAAAAATGTGTCAGTTTTGCTCTATAAGCGCAAAGCATCGACAAAGCTCGCAGGATCCTCGACTACATGTTCTAACTATGCGCTAACTATAGGCATCCCGAGAAATGTCTTCCGTGTTAGCGAAAAGAAAAAAAAAGTTTGACAGTTTTGCCCGAAGGCCGAAGTATTGACAACTATAGCAAGCTTTAGCGTTGAGCTTCAACTTCTCGGAAGGTGCTCTAACTGTATGCTATACTGGTGCGTTTCTGCACAACGACGACGATGGTGGGACACCACAGGCGTCGCGTACTTGGGACCAAATGCACATTGTGACATTTCCATAGCCCAAGTAGTGCTTTGGAACGTTACAATCGCACCAATAAATAAATCGATCGGTTAAGATTTTTTTAAGCAGCCTTGGGATAATTCATCGATTGACTCCTCTCCGAAGTCCCCCATGTATTTGGTGAAACGTTTATGGTGTGAATGCGACACCGTGGCATGTTCACTTATACTTCTCCATGCAACTGCGGCGCCCCATATCTGTAACTGTTTGAACCGCTGGGAACGTTTTTTTTTTTCTACTGTGGAAGGGCCGAGAACAGGTACTGCGCGGTTTCATAAGAAGAGCTTCACATACCTGCCTAGAGTTTAATTTACTGAGGACTTCCATTGACTAGGTAGCATGTTGCCGATAAACATGATGGTGCCTGATACAGATGCATAAAATTCTGCCGAAGCGCTCTTTCAAGGAGACATTAAAGTAGAATGATAAGCTTAACTGTACTGTACAATTCCATTTCTGCAATACCAGTAACGTCAGTTTCACCATCAGTGGAGTCCTAGCTAATAAACCAGGAAAGACGCGAATACGGAAGAAAGGTTGGATTTCTGCGCTATAGGCACTTGTGAGGTACTGACATTTGGACAGCCTGTATACACGGAATTAGTTTATCCGTAAACAAAGATTAACGAAACAAAGACCTAGCCATGTGGGCACCGAAAACATTTTCAGAACAAAAACGGCCCGCAAACGAAAATATATATTTAAATCCATAACTTCAGACTTACGTACCGGCGCTGCGTTTTCGAATTTTTGCAAGAATTTTTGCAAGAATTTTTGCAAGAATTTTTGAAGACAAAAACACTAATATTGCACAAATACATGTACTAGGCCCAACATTCCCACAGTAGCCAAGGTTTCGTCTGGTAACATTTTGTACAAGAAACTCCATCGCCAGATCCTCTGCTGACATCAACGCCGCTGGTGGTAAGGTGGCTTCAAACGATGAAGTTTGCGCATCTCCAATTTCAGAGTGTAACCCGGCGCACGCACGCAGACATAGCAAGGACACATACAGAATTATCATCGAGAGAGAGAGCACATTTAATTAAGAACAACAAAAATTAAAATAAAATAAAAATAAAAGCGAGTGTGAGCGGTGTCACGTGCGATAAAGCGCATACTCTCAGTACAGTCTTACAAGCAGCACTCGTAGAATTCTGTTTGGTGCCGCCTGTGCCACGCAGTACAACCCAACGTTTTTAGACTTTTGGTACAACGAATGGCACAACCGCGAGTGGCAAATCGCGAGGTGCGGCCGGCACGGAATGAATTCGCTAACCGTATAAGCCTGTGGGTCTTGCCGGTATAATTTAATTGCAAACTGCACGAGAATTTCCCCCACTGCCCAAGCGCCGGCAATTCAGCTGAGTAAACAGAGTGGCAGAATCGGACGCTCACATGGGAACGTTTTAGAGGCGTTAATTTCGGATGCTTGCGCTGTTCTATATCGATTCCCCCATTGGGATTCCCCCACTGCAAGTCAATGCCGTAATTTTTTATACCCGCAGCGGAGGCTTAGTGACTATAGCGTGCGCTGTTGAGCTATACAGAACGCGGGATCGATCCTTGCCGCAGTGCACGTCGCCGCAGAAGCACGTTGAAGAACCCCATGTGGACAAACATTATTCCAGAGTCCCCCACTATACGGCGTGCCTCTCATAATCATATCGTGATTCTGACACGTAAAACTCCAGAATGTGGATTAATTTTAAATAAACTTGTGTTTGCTATGATTTTGGAGGAAATAGCGTAAGTATTGTTGCTGTGAAACCGAATTCGGTCGGTATTCCACTCCGTGATGCGGTATTCCGTTGAGTTAGGCGGTTGTCCGATAATTTCACCCGTGTGTCCATTGACATAGCAAAACTCTCATTCGTATCCAGGAATGCGGTCAAGCCAATAAGTGAGAGAACTGCTTTTACTACGCATCCCGCTCCGGCTAAGTCAGGAACAATTTTACACGACGAGTCTGCCAAGATTTAGGCGTAACATATATATGCCGACGGGGATGTCAGCGCCAGCGTGGCGAGCAAACAAGGAAACAAACGGAGATCAGAAACAGTGGAGCCTAAAGACGCATCACTACACGCCAGCTGAGAGAGAGACCACGAAAGCGCGGCGCAAAAGGACAACACAAAGGGTGACGGGATATTGCTCCACTATGTCTGGTAAAGCGGACGACGGCAGAAGCCATCTACAAGAACGAAAGACAGAGACAAGTAAAAAGCACCTGAGCGGCAAGCGGTCACGTCTAAAGCGCAATTTAATCAAGGCTTGATCCATTACTCTCGCAAAGGCATGGTCAACATCATGGCTGCAGGGAAAGAGAAGTGGCGGGGGGCACGGTTCGCCGGCCATAAGCTGTCGTCCCAACGCCAGCAGCGGCAGTCGCTTACAACGACCACACAGCCGCGAGGCCTCCATCAGCGGTGCGCCGAGCATAAATAAGCCGCCCGCTGGGCAGCCGCTATAACGTACGCGGCTAAGAATTAGTTTACGCCGTGCGAACCAAAAGACCACATAGATATATACGGGCGCCTTAAACAAAGAGTCGGCAAAAAGGCTAGAGAAAGTACAGCCTGAAGGCAAAATGCGGCGAGCACCGTTGCTTATGTCTTTTTTTTTTTTTCTGTCCTTGCCTTAGTGCTTCCTTGAGGATGCGCGGATCTTTTCCTTCGCGTTTACTTCGCCAAGTCTCGGGCGAGCGATGCGAAGAAGGGTCGGCGTTAGTCTCCTCGTCCACAGTTTACGACTGGCCCCGCTGTAAAAGGAGAGATGGAAGCAGGGTGAGCCGGGCCTGCGGGCTCTGCCACGCTGCGCACTGTCAAGCGTGCTTAGCACGGCTTAAGCTGCAGTCATGTGCGAAGCGGCATACGGTCCACAGCTGAGTAGGGTTACGAGTAACACACGTTTACAGGTAGAGATTACGTGCCTTTGAAGCAAACATGTTGTCCTCCCCCCCCCCCCCCCCCCCCCCCCCCACCCCGAGGGGCCACTTGTAACGATGCGAGGGCGGATGTGTGTTGAAACTCATTGTGCCACAGGGTGAAGTCTAGCGACAAGCAAGCGAAACAGCGGCTATGTATATTTTTGCGGAACACGAATGTAGCAAAGTGACATAGATGGGGGGCCCTACTATTGTTCATTTCTTAGGTGGCCATACTGTCATAATACAGTGACTATAGGTGTAGGGCACCCGGCGCTATGAATCTTGTTTCTTTTCCTTAATGGCTTCATTTCGTAGTGCAGAAATGGCCGTATTTTTATTGTTACAGACAAAAGCCTGTGCACAGCCAGCACCAATGAAAACAGCCTCCTCACTATTCGAAGTATGCAGCGCAAGACCCAAGTGGAATCATAAGTATTAACACCGCGAAATCGAAACGACGCCAGTGTTGTGAAACGAAAAGAAACGCCGTGCCCGAATGGAAAAAAAAAAAAAAAAAAGATTTCCATCTCTCCCCCCCTCCCCCCCCGCCCCTCCTCCCCATGACGCACGTGTGAGACCCTGATATCGACCTTATCGTGACTAGCGCTCAGGAATGCTTTCTTCCGAGCTTTCGATTTTGCACGGGCGAAGATAACCGCGAGAAAAAGGTATGCGATGACTACGTCTCCACAGGGCAAAGGAGAAAAAAAATGAAGAAAAGATAGGGAGCGCCTTATTGATCCTGCAGGCGTAGTTAACAGGCTTATTGTGCGAGGGCAGGAATAATGTTGTTTTATGAGAAGCGTAGTCATGGTGACGACGACATATTTCTGTTCATTCCCACAATTTTGCCCTCCTGAGGTCACGGGCTTGAAAACACAAGGAGAAGAGAAAAGAAGCCCATGAAAAGTAACTCAGTTTTGAGTGTAAGGAATAGTAGACGAGTATTACAGCAAATGATAGTAAGCAGTAAATAGCAAGAGAACTTTGTTTTTTAATTAATGATATTGATTCTTCCCTCTACTATTGCTTTCATTTTAATATGTACTTTCAGCTTTCAGCAACACATACTCTACAGCAGGTCTGAAAGTTTATTTGGGGTTGGAATAATGGACCCATTTCTAGGCCAATCTGCCATAGTGGGTATGAGCCACGAGTTGGATGGGCAATAACAGCGACTGCTCGAACGGTGTTAAAGCTATTCGTAGCTGCGACATATTGGCACAACCCAGCACGCAAGGAACTTCCTGCTGGGTTAGAAGGAACAGCACCCTGACAGCTACGAAGCGTATCCTGCACGCGGGAAACCCTTAGGGGGGTTCTATTGCGCCTGCCGAGGAAAGCGTTCGTCGCCTAATGGTTAGAAAACAGGCTTCTATGCTAGCGGTCCTTTGTTCGAATCCAGCCGTCGGACACTTTTATTTATGTTTAATTTATCTAATTAAATATGTCTATATACGTATCCATATCGGGAACATCACGGCGACGGCGATGCTGATGAGGAAAATTCGCCCTGAGAGTTTACGTGGTTCATATCGCAACAAATGAAGGTAGGCTCGCCCATTGTGCACTACTAACCTTTCCGTGAAGGTTCTTTTCAGTGGGCGTCACGTGGAGGGCTTTAAAAGGCATACCCCGGATGAGTCCCATCTCCCAATATATTTTCTGGTTGGCTGACGCAATCCGTAGCTTTCGCTGCACTACATGGAGTCGGTGAGACAAAAGTACTCGTATAAACAAGCGCCGACGGCACTTGCGTTGTTTGGCACAGGCGTTGCATCACAGAGTGGTCGCAAAAAAAAAAAAAAAAAAGCGTCAACTAACGTGGACGAGCCACGTCCTCCATTTCCCCGTATCTCGCCTGCCGGCGTCTAGCGGCATCCACCGATCAGAGTCGTTGTCGCAAGCCCGAACACCGAGGTGGACGACAAGAGAGAGGATGAAAGAATTCGGGGACATCACCGGGCCAGACGCATTTATTGTCGACACTGGCCGGGACAGGACCGCGGGCTTCGTGCGACATAGCCCAAAAGGGACGCCCGTGGTCTGGTTAAGCCAGCCGCAACGCCTCCCGTCGAATTGCGAGCGCGTTGTTGCGAATCAGCGGGCATCCATCACGGACGCCGGTCGTTGGCGCCGGCGCACGCAACCGTGGAACGCGCACGTCAGCGGGCGGTGCGCCCCGCGTTGTCGGCACAACCCGGTCGAGTCACTGGTGTGCACTAGGCTTCACCAACGCCGTGCAGCGCGGCGCAAGTTGCGAACCGCGGCAGCCAATCGGGAGCGCGAGAACCGGGAACAACGGTCACTGATAATCCCGTCCGTGGACGATACTGTTTGAATGGAGGGATCACGCTCATGGATTAGTGTTGGACAGGCGGCAAGACATTGTCGCGTTGGACAGGAGGCAAGACCTTGTCTCACTGACAAGTGGCCTTTTTTTTTTTATAATGCGCAAGCATTAGGACTGTCAAAATGTAAAAATTGGCCGTATATCTGCTTGCTTCGCTGGAAATGCCGTCGAAAGACGATAGTCTTCTACCGCCCCTGATACGTAACACCCTCTCTTCTCCCCCCTCCCACCCCTCACTCTCTTCCTCTCCCCTCTCACTCCTCCAATGATGGATGCAATAGAGGTTTTGTTGAATTCAATTCAAATTTCCCGCGTTCGCCCTGCTCTCGTGCTATCTGTTGGGACCTTTTATTACTGTTGGGATAAAGACCTGCTACAGAGCCGCGGCTTCAGTCGGCTTGTTTTTAACGCGTAGTGTCTCTTCGACACCATTTCTAACGCGTTGATTTTTCATTTACTAACGTAAAAAGCAGTCGAATGTGTATCCTTAATTAAATGAACGCTGCGGATCACGGTTATGTACACATATTTTGCCTCAAATAGGCCTGAGGTTTCCTTTGCGCTGCACAATATTGACGTGCATGACCCCGTGCCACCAGTGCTAGTAGCATGGTTGGTTTTGGCCGGGCGGTTGAATCGAGTGACAGACGGACCGACAGACAGACTACCCAAGAAAGACTATCGTCTTTAAAAAGTGTTTGTGTGTGAAGTGTGGGAAGCCGGTCACTTGGTAGAGGTAGAGAGTGGATGGGAGAGCTTTGGATAGCGTGTGTGCGCGCGCGCGTTGCTTGTGTGTGCGTATGTATGTATGTATGTATGTATGTATGTATGTATGTATGTATGTATGTATGTATGTATGTATGTATGTATGTATGTATGTATGTATGTATGTATGTATGTATGTATGTAGTGTGTGTGTGTGTGTGTGTGTGTGTGTGTGTATGTATGTATGTATAATGCAACTGACGGTGGTCTGCTCCTCGACAAGGCAGGACGTGTGTCGAGTGAGCTCCTGAACAGCACTTTCCAATGTAGTGAACGCGGTTCAAATCATAGATCCGGGACATCAAAGAGGTGCGACGAATTGCTGCAGCATTTATCTCGCAATTTACCGCTAAACCGCCGCTGAATTTTTATTTGTGTTGTTTTCGGGATATAAATAGAACAATCAAACATCAAAATCTGAGGACCACGCGCAATGAGTCATGCAACGAAGCATGATAAGTGCAACGTAGTGGAAGTTGTGATGAGGAAGAAAAGAATACACGAAAACGACAAAGTTGTGCTGATTGCAGCGAAGAGCTCTCCAGGAGAACACTGGCAACGAAACATGAACCACCGGAAAGTTGGCAGGAGGGAAATACTGGTGCAAGTTCGCAGACAAAAAAAAAAAAAAAAAAATAGGAGGAAGCTGACAGAAAGCAGAGCGGATACAAAACGCAATCGATGCTGCACTTCGAGCAACTGTTCGTGACGTAGCTCTTTCGCAATTAGAGATATGACCGGCGTCGCATTAGCAAGTTTCTGTTCAGGTGGTAATGTAGAGGTCTATCATTCGGACGCTTGCGTTCGGAAGTTTCCTGGGCCGTTACGCATACAGCAGAGGCCAGGGCAACCAGCGCAGACTTCTCTAGAAAAGAAAGTGCGTCGACACGAAGTAAACTCTTGCTCTTGGTCGGATGACGGGAGCCGTAGCTTTCGTTCTGCTGCACGGAGTTGGCTAGAAGCTACCACACAACCGAACGATGCCTGCAGCCCCCATTGACATGCCAGGCAGCGTGCAAAAAAAAAAAAAAAGGGGGGGGGGGGGGTTCGGATTCGACGTTAGGCCGGGGCCTGCACGTGCGTGTGGGCACGAAGGCCTCTCAACGTCAGGCGGTCGATCATGTGAGCTTGTTGCGCTAATTCACTCAACCTGTCACTGGGTTGCGACGACGGTTGGGTAATCGGTGGCCGAA
Source organism: Dermacentor silvarum (assembly GCF_013339745.2). Classification (NCBI taxonomy): domain Eukaryota; kingdom Metazoa; phylum Arthropoda; class Arachnida; order Ixodida; family Ixodidae; genus Dermacentor; species Dermacentor silvarum. Next base: position 76,044,542 of record NC_051159.1, read on the forward strand.
ACTGCTGACGCAGCGCTCACGTGTTTGTATGGGCTCTTGTCTGGCACGCGCGAGTAGCGTAATGTCTGCAAGTTCTCCCTTCATTTTTTTCGTTTGTACTTTCCGGTTGTTTTAGCCGCGTTGCGAAACATGTTGCGTGACACCGACATCAAACCAACCATTTTATCTGCAGCGTATGGCAGGCACGGCGAATGCAAAGTTGTTTTGTACATACAGTCAGAACTATTATGGTGCGTCGCGCGCATAAAGGACCAATGGTGGCTGAGCGCCGGCAAACACGAGGACAGAAAAAGCCACATTGGACGCACCGACGCCTCTGCGTCCGATGCGACTTCTTTTGTCCGTGTGTTTCCCTGCGCTCAGCCACGTTTGGCCAAGATGTAATAACAAGCCTACATCGCCACCTTTGTCGCGTATATACATAAAAAACCAGAGAGGTCTTGCAAAGGCATCATCATCATCATCATCGTCGTCGTTGTCGTCATCATCATCGTCACCATCATCACTATCATCTGTTTATGTCTACTGCAGGACGACGGCCTCTCCCAGCGATCTCCAATTACCCATGTCTTGCGCCAGCTGATTCCAACTTGCACCTGCAAATTTCCTACTAGCCCGCCTATCCGTTTTAATGCAAATTTCCTAATTTCATCACCCCAACTAATTTTCTGCGGTCCTCGACTGCGCTTCCCTTACCTTGGCGCCCATTCTGTCACTCTAATGGTCCACCGGCTATCTGCCCTACGTATTACATGGTCTGCTCAGCTCCATATCTTTCTTTTAATGTCAACTAGAATATCGACTACCCCCGTTTGATCTGTGACCCACACCGCTCTCTTCCTGTCTCTTAACGTTAGGCCTAACATTTTTCGTTCCATCGATCTTTGCGTGGTCCTTAACTTGTTCTCGAATTTCCTTGTATCTTGTTCTCGAATTTCCAAATGTCTGCTCCATATGTTAGCTTCGGTAGAATGCAATGATTGAACACTTTTTTTTTTCAGCGACAGTGGTAAGCTCCCAGTCAGGATTTAGTAATGCTGACTGGGAGCTTACTATATACTGTTGTGATAACTGTATACTGCGTTGAATTGGCAGTTCTGTCCAACGTTGAAAAATTGATTTTCTGAGGCAGAAAGCACACACGTGTGGGAGTCTACCACAGAAAGTATTTAAATGGTTTTTTGCCCCCATGTACGATTTAAACAAGCTAAGCTTTGACCTTTATAAACGTAAATCTTGAGAGTCCTGCACAAACTCAGCCAAGATACAAAAAAAAAAAAAGAAATCCGAGCAGCAGAATTGCAGGACATCTCAATAGCTAACTTGCGAAAGGACGCATCTAGTAATAAGTGAAGGATTCAGCAATTAAAGGAAACTATAAGAAGTCCCTTTCTACAGTTCTCGCGGGAGAGAGGGACTTCTCGGGAGAGAAACTTCGGCAGCCTGATCTTCTGAACTTAAGCGGATTTCAGTGTGCGAGCAACCACCGCAAGTTATCACCGACAATGGTAGTTGGGAAAAAAAAGCACCATGTAAGTAAGCTCTCACAATGAACGATGTCGCGCCGCCCCGCGCTGCCTCGTGAATGCTGCAATCGCGTCACTATACATGTAGTTCCTCGCCTTCAAAATATTGTTACGTAAAACGAGACAAGGCGGGACTATTTACACTGTATTTACAGTATGTGATAGACACAGTAGCCAAGAGGGTGGACAGCCACCAGCACCAGAAAGAACCGTCTTCTTCGTCGTCTGCCTCAGGCTGAGTGTCTCTCTCGTAGCATTACCCCCGGCGGTGGAAGCGCCGTCTCGGCGCGCTTCACACATTGTCGTTAGAAGGAGGGCGGTAGGCTTTCAGTCTGCTGACGTGAACTATGTCACTGGGAGCGATCGCAGGCGGTAAAGTCGGAGAGACGGGAACAATCTCGTAGGTGACGTCCGTGACCTGGCAGACGATTCGGTAAGGACCCGTGTATCAAGATAACAACTTCTCAGACAAGCCAACACGACGGAATGGACACCACAGGAGAACTAAGGCACCGGGTGAGAAGCGAACGTCGTGATGCCGGCTGTCATAGAGGCGCTTCTGGGACGCTTGCGAGGCCAACAGCTTAGAGCGGGCGATCTGACGCGCGTGATCGACACGAGCGATGGCATCAAGTGCATATTCGCTAGGTGGCGCGGCAGCAGCCGGAAGAAGGATGTCCATTGGTAACGTCGATTCACGGCCAAAGAGCATATAAAATAGTGAATAACCAGCGGTATCGTGACGCGATGAATTGTAGGCGAAGGTCACCTAAGGTAGCGCCAGGTCCCAGTCACGCTGGTCAGATGAAACATACATTGGGAGCATGTCCGTGAGGGTGCGATTTAGTCGCTCGGTGAGGCCATTTGTTCGGGGATGGTAGGCAGTGGTCAACTTGTGCTGCGTAACACAGGCACCCTCGCACACATCCTGATGGAGTGCACGTCACTCAAATCCCCTATACCCCCCATCCCCCCTTCGTCCCCCACTACCCCACCCCATGAGCGATGGGAGACCGTATACAGTCCAGCCCCGCCCTGTCGATCCAGCTTGCGCTGGCGGCTAGGGGCCAGGAGCTGCTGGCCGTATATGGGTCCCGAAACCAGGGAACCAACCCGTCCGTCGTCCGAGAAGACGCCGTCATTTGAGCTCGATAAATGTTTTTTTTTCTCTCTCTCTTGAGGAGGAGCGCAAAAGATCGCCGATTACTCGGGATAAAAATGCGCTGCCTCGATCTGCGATCAATTGGTTAGGGGCGCCATGGTGTAGAATAACATCGTGGAGCGAAAAATCGGCAACGTCAGTAGCAGTGGTGATGGGGAGCACTCGAGTGATTGCATACCTGGTCGCATAATCGATAGCAACGGCGACCCACTTGTTGCCGGATCGTGACTCAGGAAAAGGACCGAGAAGGTCTAAACCAACACGGAATAATGGTTCGGTCGGGAAGGAGAGCGGCTGAAGCAGTCCAGCCGAGGGTGCGGCAGGACGTTTCCGACGTTCGCATTTGTCGCAGGAGGTCACGTAACGTCGAACAGACCGGGCAAGACCGCGCCAAAAGAAGCGGCGCCGGACACGGTCGTACGTGCGGGATACGCCAAGGTGACCAGCAGTTGGTTCGTCGTGAAGCTCATGCAGGACCGTTGAACGCAGATGTTTAGGCAGAACGAGAAGCAGCTCAGGGCCATCTGATTGGACGTTACGACGGTAAAGTGTGTCATTCACGAGGGCGAACATGCGCAGTGAGGCATCGTTAGGTGCTGATTCCAGCCGGTCAATGAGCGATCGCAAAGAAGCATCCCGACGTTGTTCGTCCCCAATCTGGAGAAACTGAGACATAGACATAAAACAGGGGTTAGGTTCGATGTCTGATCCGTCTGGTTGGTCAACAGGGTAGCGGGACAAGCAGTCCGCGTCCAGATGGAGGCGGCCAGACTTGTAGGCAACGGAGTAAGAGTACTCTTGAAGGCGCAGCGCCCAACGACCAAGTCGTCCCGTAGCTCCTTCAGTGAAGAAAGTCAACAGAGAGCGTGATGATCAGTGACAACACGGAAAGGGCGGCCATACAAGTGAGGACGGAATTTCGAAATCGCCCAGACAAGGGCAAGACATTCCCGTTCCGGAATAGAGTAATTGAGTTCAGATTTCGATAAGAGACGACTGGCGTACGCAATAACACGACCAATGCCTCGTTGGTTTTAGGCTAAAACTGCACCGATGTCGTGACCACTAGCGTCTGCGCGCACTTCAGTGGGAGCAGCAGGGTCAAAATGGGCAAGAATAGGTGGAGTCGTTAGGGCGGCGATGAGCTCAGAGAAGGCGTCAGCTTGTAGAGGACCCAACAAAATGGAACGTCTTGCTTGAAAAGGTCAGTGAGTGGAGGTGCGAGCACCGCAAAGTTTTTCACAAAACGTCGAAAGTAGGAACACAGCCCCACGAAACTACGAACGTCATGGGCAGACCGTGGAACCGGAAATTTCGTGACAGCGCGTACCTTCGCTGGGTCTGGTCGGACACCGAAAGCGTCAACGAGGTGGCCCAGCACAGCAATTTGACGAAGAGCGAAGTGGCACTTCGAGGAATTTAGCTGGAGGCCAGCTCGTCGGAAAATTGCTAGAATTGTCGACAGCCGATCAAGGTGTGTTGCGAAAGTGGGGGCGAAGATTATCACGTCGTCCAGATAACATAAACAAATCTACCATTTAAATCCTTGAAGCAGTGTGTCCATCATTCTCTCACAGGTGGCTGGTGCGTTGCAGAGGCCGAAAGGCATGACTTTGAATTGGTAAAGGCCGTCAGGAGTCACGAAGGCGGTCTTCTCGCGACGCAGGTCGTCCACAGCGATAGTAGCCAGATCGAAGGTCCAGGGATGAAAAGAAGGTGGCTCCATGGAGGCAGTCGAGGGCGTCGTCAATACGTGGAAGAGGGTACACGTCCTTCTTGGTGATTTTGTTGAGGTGCCGATAACCAATGCAGAAACGCCAGGAACCGTCTTTCTTCTTTACTAATACGACGGGAGAGGCCCAAGGACTAGATGATGGTTCGATGATGTCCTTCGCAAGCATTTTAGCCACTTCTTTTTGAAGCACTTCGCGCTCTGATGCGAACATACGGTAAGCTCGACGGCGAATGGGTAAAGAGTTGCCAGTGTTGATTCGGTGGGCGACAAACTTAGTCTGGCCCAGGGGTCGATCACGAATGTCGAAAATGTCGCTGTATGAGGCCTAAACCCGGCAGAAAGCGTCGGCCTGGTCAGGACAACAGTGTGACGACCGGCAATGCTGACACGGGCGGTGCACATTCCGATCACTTGAACGATGTAGGTGGGAGCCACGACAGGGGCAGGGGTTGAAGACGATGTGCCTGCACCGACTGACATGGTCGCAAGCGTGATGAGGCGGCCGTTGCGAAGCTCCGTGATCGAAACAGGGAACTACCCAGCACCTCCACCACAAAGATGTTACGTAAAAGGACACAAGGCAGGACTATTTACACTGTATTTATAGTATGTGAGAGACACAGTAGCCAAGATGGTGGACAGCCACCAGCACCAGAGGGAACCGTCTTCTTCGTCGTCTGCCTCAGGCTGAATGTCTCTCTCGTAGCAATATAATCGTCGCTTATACCATACGTCCTTGTACGACATTATTTTTGTAGCGCTAAAATTCATAAAATGATAAGAAAACACCAGCGAAAAGAAAGAGCAGAAAGAAAGACTTTTCCGAATTCTGGCGCTACAAAAAGCACGTCGAATAGCCAACATCAACTTGCCCGAGATGAAGTTATTATATATGTATCCGCCTTTCGTAAACGAAGGGGCCAATATTTTCTTTCCCAACCAAACTTTGCCGATGTAGCCAAAGGTAGCATTTACATTCTCCGTCCTTTCAAAGTTCAGAAGGTTAACCTCCGGCCTTTCGCAAACTGCTGTCTTCATCACATCGCTGCAACCTATATTATCCCACACCGCATCCAGTATCAATTTGCGAGAAACGGCGAGAAGACTGGCGAACCACTACAGCTCAATTGCTTGGGTGGCGCAAGGCTCTTTTGCTCTCTGTTTTCAAAAGGATAACCACTACTTGTATGCCGAACAGACACTCCGGAGACTACTTGACAGCGGTGGTTTCAAAATCTATGTTATTCGATGGTCGCGAGGGTCAGTGCACCACATACGGCGCCGTCTTCAAGCTACTAGCAGCCGCAGGGGTATTCTTTTCCATATATATACGTTAGTGCCTGGTATTTCCAAATCAGTCCCACTACGGGCACCCACGTCAATACAATTTCAACATAAGAAAGCCGGTACGATCAAGTCCTGCTTAAGTTCATTGCCTGCGTTCAATCACCAATGGAATAATATTGCGATCACGACAAATGTCAGATATCCGAATAGAAATTATATGTTTTTCGGTCTCTTACCGCTCCTTTCACATTTGTGGGCTATAGCGATAAGCGACGTTCTTTGGGGTCTGTATTAACAAAGAAAGCGCTTACGTTAGATTTTTTCGTAAGATTAGATGTCATCGAATCATATTAAATTTCATTAGGGGAGTCGGCGGGTCAATGACAAAAGTACTTATGCAGCGAGGCTGTAACGAAACACACTACCTTCCTAAGGCAGGACCATATCTGCTTATAATTATATAACTTAGGAAGTCGCATATATCATGAACGGCGGGAAAGTTAAAGCGTCTTTCTTACGAGATGGCGTCAATTCTCACTGCGAAAACCAGTACGATAAGTTAACTCCAACACGTGGGGAGCTGTATTGTTTGGGGAGCCAAGTAAGATACATTCAGTACTTAATCGTTGCATCGACTAAGCGTGACCGATAATAATAGCGCGCTGCCCCATCCAATATATTGCTGGGATCCCGTGGAAATGCACTAGAACGCCACGAATTGCCCACGTTGTAGCACTGACTACGTTCGCCCTCAACGCCTGGACAAAACTCCTGGAGCCACCCGCTGTAGTCTAGCGTTTCGCAGCCATGGGCGTAAACAACACGTCTCGGCCGCATCTCATCGCAAAGATCCCCTATATCGAGGAACAAAATTATGGACGTGCCCCGCAGCGATACTGGCCATGGTTGCCCCACTTGATGCAGTATATATATATACATACGTACAGGCATGGATGGACAAGGGAAAAGAAAAGATATATGCTCCCCGATCACCCACCCTCTTGCTCGCAGCGTCCGTAGATGACTGTGCGTATGGACGGCTCAAGATGGGAGCAAAGCCCGGGACCGGACAACATGTTGGAGCCCGCAGCGGGCCGTACACTAATAAATTGCTGCCGGAGGCACAAGCAGTAGCGCAGTATAAGAAGCGGCCCTCACGCCTCGGGTCCGTGAGATGGGCGCCATAGCGTCATTTTCTTGCCGTTCCATCGACCGGAGATGAGCTGGCTGGAAAAACAAGGACGGGTGAAATAGCTTCGCCGGTGGGCCCCTCGCATCTATCACTATGGCGAAGTCACTTTGGACGCCTTTCAGTAATGCGATCCGTCTTTTTTTTATTTTCTTCTTATTATTTTTCTTGCTGTTTCATTTCGTCTCTTTCGTAAGAGTGCTTGACTCGAGTGAGGATCGTTCTCGCAATTGCAGCGCCCATCTCCTGAACGGTGACGCTCCGTGACGCGTGTGTATTGGGGATGACAGACGAATGGGGATTCCGAAGTGGCAAACGTGCGGGAAAGGCGCGGCGACATAAACGTAGGAAACGCCAGCAAAAAAGAATAAGTCAGCGTTCGTGTGGTGACTGAAGCCGTAATCTTTCATATGACACTGCAGGCGAAAACACTTTGTGCTAAAATCTACGAGCACTTCCGCCGGAAACGGTATGCCGTGTCCGAAAGATTTCGGTGTATCCATTCCGCGTCCCATGAGCATACGAACACCTTTCACGGCCCCTGCGTACATTAATGACATTGTCATGGCTATTAATCATGGCTCTCCATCAAGGAGGGCTGATTATTCTCAGGTGAGATGGGCTATTCACTTTCCTCCAAACGACAGCGACATTCGTTCCGG
>NC_051159.1:76057102-76133939 GCF_013339745.2 Dermacentor silvarum
TTTTAAATTTGTTAGTCTGAGTTGAAAAGGAAAGTGAGAGGAACGATTTTGTTGAAGGCACTTGTTGATTGTAGCTGCATAGCAGTTTTTTTGTTTCAGTCCTTGCGACCTAATAGGAATCTGTAAGGAAGCAAATCAGCTGGCACTTGCAGTGAAACGGAGGCCAACATTTCCAGTCCCGATAAACCATTTTTGCGATAAGGTATACGACATCACATATGCAATACTTACTTCTAAAAAAGCTAACCAACCCTTCCCTACCGGGAAATGGGGGTAAGCGAAGCTTGCCCTGAGTGCACCTAAACTAACCACGATGCGACAGCTGCGACGGAGAGAACGACGTCACTGACGGTATGCCCGCAGGCCGCCGTTGTCGCTTGCGCTCGATGTCTCGAGTTTGCTCGGCGGCGTGTTTAGCAGCGTTCGCCCGCCATTGCCGCTTGCGATTCTTCGAAATTAAATTGCTTCAAAATTAAATCTGTTCGTCACGTAAGGCTCATAAGCAATGGCTCATGCCCCCGTAAACGCGGCCTCTCCATTACGACGACAGAAGTTAAATTCTACGCTGGAATGATGAGCGGCAACGCAGCCAGCTGTGGAAGCAGACGACGACGACGAACGCGGGAGCAGTGGCACGAGCGCAAGCCGAGCATGAGCGCTAACCGAGGGGCGCCAAGGAGCCAGCTGCGGAAGAAGACGACGACGCTCGATACAATGCTGATGATGATAGTTTTCGCGCACACCTACAGCCACACCGACGGCGACACGAGTCAAGCAGTAGAAGCTTCGATTGAAAACTTTTTTTTTCTTCTCGATTAAGAAAAACCAGCATATTTCAGTGACTGCGCTGCACTCGATTAATTTATTGTAAGAACAGTGGGCTCTTAGAGTCGTCATCACTAGGTTCTCAAGAACAATTTCTTTGCAATTCAACAGAACGTTGTGCACGTCCGCTACACTGTTGTGTATGTGTTGTGGCCTCCTCAATGCATGCGCAGACGCTACATCTCTCCGAGTCTGCGTGACATGCAAAAGATTGATTAAATTACGGAAGCTAATTTGTTTGATACTGCAGTGTTTAGTGCGTCCTGCCATCAAGTAGATATTGCCGTAGGTTCATGAGTTCGAATGTCGTCGATGGTGATGAACAAAGCTTTGTTTTAACCGAGTAAGCGCTTAAAGGGCTCTTCTATAGGGTCCGACGAAAATTTTGGTTTATACATTATGATGATTCATGACGATTTATTGGCATTCCCTTTGAAACGGGGCGGTGAAAAATAGTCACCTAGCCTGCTTGAGTTAGTCAGGTATGTTATACATGCTTTTCATTCTAGCATTTTTGAATACATCTTTTTGATATTTTTTCTCTTCCTGAAAACTTCTGTATCTACCTTGTACCGCTACCTATGCCTGTAACGAATCCCGTCGTATCATCTCTTTCCTGCTTTTTACACCAATGCTCTAAACGTCTCTTGCGTATCTCTACTGCTGACCGGTTGATCCTTCCGTCTACTTTAATAGGTGACCCGTAAAATAGCGAGGGATTGTGGGATGCGCCGTCTACTAGCTGCTTCCGGTTCGACTCAGCGCAGCCGCCGCCACCGCTTCGCCGTTGAATTCCGTTGATGCGCTTGCAGTCCGTTCTTCTTTCTGGGGGTTTACGTGCCAAAACCAGTTCTGATTGACGCACGCCGTAGTGGAGGGCTCTGGATTAATTTTGACCACCTGGGGCTGTTTAACATGCACTACAACGCAAGCACACAAGCGTTTTCGCATTTCGCCTCCATCGAAATGCGGCCCCCGCGGCCGGGATTCGATCCCGCGAGCTCGTGCTCAGCAGCCCAACGCCTTAGCTTACTGAGCCACTTGCGCTTGCAGTCCGGCTTTGACCCACTCGAAGATTACCCGGTTGCAGGTGCCTAGCAAAAATATCGTCGGCTGTTCAGGCGTTGCATGGCTGCTCAAATTCAAGCGTTAAAGGTGAACCCATGTAACTACTGCCTTACAGCAACCCTTGCTGAGTCAGCTGTGCACAAGCATCAGAGGAATAGCTGCCACTTCCAAAACTCTAACAAGGCAGAGACCATCCGTGAACAAAAATGAAAATGAACGTACATTACCACTTATCAGGCGGCAATTAGCTGCGTAAGGGCCGACACGGAATGATTCCCCAAGATATTTCTTTCTTATAACATTGACTAAGGCAACCAGAACTATTCCAGTACTGGCATGCACATATAGAGGTATTATGAAACGAGGTTTCACGGCCCGAATTTAAGCGGCACACAGCGAGACACATAATATTCGTAACCAACCAGCCGTCCTTAGCTCATTCCGCACAGATAGAGATAACGCACAGCCGTAATATGACGGTGATACAGCCATTGTTGACAAAAAAAAAAAGAAAAAAAAAAAAAAACGAGAACGTCTAACTTCGTACCACTTCAAACGCACCTAGAGTTTCGACCGAGAAATGTCGTTGACAACGCACAAAGTTATCATTTTCAGCGCTAGCTGCGCCGTTATACCGACGATATCGGTTTTTAGCTACGATCACAGAGCAGCATGCACCGCTGTAGCCATCGCCTCAGCACCCGATTTTCTAAGTAATGCTTCTATACACTTGATAAATTATCGGATAACGATAACTTTTTCACCTGTCTGAATCACCCGCAGGCAGAGCAGTCAGTGACGGTGCGTCCAAGCAACGGCAAATGTCGTCGAGCTAAACCTAGCAGAAAAAAAAAAAAAAAAAAAGGCCGCCGAAACCAAAACCAGAGTTCCTTTATGAATAAAAGCGTATCCTTGCCTTTGTTGACTCGTCATCTTAGCGCCCAGAGTGAACTGAAGCCTAGAAATTAGCTGCATGAATGGTACGACATTGCTGGTCAACAAGCGGACGGCAAGCTTCGCTCGACTGAAAGTTGAAACCGCGTAGAAAAACACGTGCGCCGGGCATGCCGCCGATGCAGCCGCGTCGTCCGTCGAACCGGAAGCTGCTAGCAGACGGCGCGCACCACAATTCCCTGCGATTGCTCGTTTTACGGGTCACCTATTCTAAGCGCTTCTGGAAGGTGTACGTTACGTACGGGTCTCATTGGGTGAATCCTTTCGCATTCCATTAGGATTTGCTGAGTGGTCTCTGGATCTTTTCTGCAGCATACACATGCCTCATCTAATTCCGAATATTTGCTCCGGTATGTTTTTGTCCTTAGGCAACCAGCTCGAGTCTCAAATAGCAAGGAACTTCCCTTCGTGTTATCGTACACATTTTCGCTTCTAATTTCTTTCTTCTCATTCTTGTAAATCTCCATGGTCTTTTTTGTCTCCATTCTTCGCATCCAATTCACTGTCTTTGTTTCTCTCACTTTCTTTCTGATGATGACTTTTGTGGTTATCTATTTGCACTTTCAATTACCCTGTAGTTGCCTGTCAACTTTCTGGACCTCTTCTTCCGTTCTGTGTTCACGCTTTTCATGTACAGGTACTTGTGCACTTTAGCCACCCATTTATCTTGATCATGTTCCTGAGTTCCTGAGTTCAAACGATGCCCAACGCATGTCACCCTGCACTGCCTCATTTGAGGTTTTGCCGTGGGCCCCCAAAGCCCACCGGCCTACCGATATTTGGTTAACTTCTAAACCCGACAAGATATCCGACTTTAAGAACACAATGGCATTTGCGAACTTTAGCGCTGGTACCATTAATCCTTTCCAGATTCTACGCACCACCTCGTATTTATTGTGGTCCAAAAGTGCTCCATGTTTCATTATTGCTGCATACCGCTTCCCCTTTATATTCAGATTATCTTGGTGGGTGCTTGAGTTTTTCCTTCGTTTATGTATACGCCGAGGTACTCATATTGCTTGACTATGGGTATGAGTTGATGTTGAATTGACACCACGTAATTACTCATCTCTTCATTTAAGACCATAATTCGAGATTTCGCTGTGCTAAACTTATGGCCTAGATCTTTCGGTGCACAGGCACACATATTCGCAAGTGTCTGTAAATCTCTTGCACTGTCCGCTAGCAGCCCTACGTCATTCGCATACATCAGTCCGGGGACCTTCTGTTGCACCATTTGTCCATTACGCAAGTATGATAAATCAAACTCTAATTCCCTGTTTTCCAGTCGTCTTTCTATGCCCTTAACACAAAGCGTGAGCAACAATGGAGCCATAGGAAATCCTTTCTTTAGTCCTTGGTGAACTTCCACCACTTCATGACACTTTCGGCCTTCCCATACAATTCGTACTCGGTTTTCTCTACATATCTCTTTCAGCAGTTCCACGAAATTATTACGAAATTGTCACACTCGAAGTTGTTAAGCGCCCTACTGCAGCAGTTTTTCAATGTGTCTCATAACCAGAGGATATAGGAGAAATTGAAATGTCACCTCGCCATGATGCCAGGAGGCGAGCTTCCCTGCTAACGAAGTTTTTGCCTCGAATAGCATCGGTAAGCGATAATCCTACCCTGCCTACTCCGATACTGCAGCCGATAGGCAACGGGTCATTACGTCACGAGACCCGCCTCCTTACTATCTTCCTTTGCTGTCGCGCGGCGAACTTCCTGGGACGATTCTTGTGCGTTCTGCATTGGTTGATTTACCGAAGTCACGTGCCATAAGCAGTGACGTTACAGGCGCTGCGCCTTACGCAGAGGCGTTTATGCGTGCGTCCTTTGTTCTCCGGCAGGATGAGGGGGCTCCCTCGAGAGGAATGGTGGATGGGCTTTCGTGGGGCTTTCGTTTGGGACTTAAGCTGCTTCCACGCCGTGTGCCGGTTTGATACTTTGCAGAGACAATCGTCGGCGCATCACAAATGCACTGTGCTTGCTTGTTGGCAGCGCCCAAACATAGTGAGCGGCCCGTTAAATGGCTTCCTTCCGTGCACCAGTTAACCCCTTATTGACAAGTGTTGCCTACAGGCGACATACCATAATTTTTTTTTCTTGCCGAGTTTCAGTATTGAGTAAGAATTTATAGCTAAATGTATTCGGCCAACACTGAATGCCAGGCAGCAAGCGTCATTTGTTGGTATAAAGCAGGAGCACGGACGAGGAAAAAGTTTGGCACGCCATTCACTGTCTTTTGAAAGCGAGGTCAGAGGAGACAGTCCGATGCAAAAAATCCAACTGCGATGGTGTCACACGTGTGATTTAAAGCAAACGAAATATATAGCTATAGTTCACATATGGTCCCCACTATACGGCGTGCGTCATAATCACATCGTGGTTTTGGCACGTAAAACCCCATAATTTAATTAATCTTAATTAATTACCAGCGCCCAGGCCAGAGCAAGCTATAGCTCCGGCCGACCTCTCTGCCTGTCTGTACATAAATTTTTCCCTCTCTCTCCAGCGCCCAGTTTGGAGTCCTCGTTCGGCCGCAGAGCGGTGACGCGAATAGTATGGGCTCTGTGTATATGCGGGCGCACTTGTTGGTCATGGGTCTTCTGCACGAGGAGCTTGTCGATTGAGTCTCATTCTGGTGGAAGGCTTGGCAGGACGCCTGGTTCACGTGCAGTTTGCACACCTCGTGACCTTTCAATTTGTGCTGACATTAATTAATACTGGTCGTGATGACCTGGTGGAAGTTTAAAAGGTGCTTCCCCGTGTGGCTCACCGGTGTGGCAGGTTCATTCATTGTAAGGGACGTTAATGCTTTTTCTGCTTCTTGTTTTTTTGCAAAAACCATGCCAGACCCTAGTTATTGGGTCGTCACTATAAAGCGAGCGATATGGGGACGAGCCATAGCTCGTGGGCGACGCGTATTATTGCTTCGGCCATCCACTATGAAGGTGTCTGTAGAGCTTTGTAATGAGTAGCCTATACCTATAAGTTTTATTGCGATAGCAATGATATGGACACTCAAAAGCAGATTTCTGCCGTCGTCGTCGCCGTCGCCGTCGCCGCCGCCGTGAGGTTCCGTATGACGGCAATGGAGATGAAATCGTCGCCGCGCGCCGAACGCTGTATGTGCGAGTGAAAGGGCGCGAGGGGCGCGCGCTTTCACGAGGAGTGAACGCACGGCGGAGAACAAACGCGCGTTCTGCGCCGTGCTCGCTTAAGGGCTGCAGAAGTAGGCGTCTCTTTCCTCCTTTACAATCACCATATATGTAGAGCAAACGCGCCTTCTTCCGACGCGCGAGAGGCCGTGGGGGAGGGGGGGGGGGGAAGGGAAGGGAGGCGACGTTTACCTGCGGCACCAAGTGCCTATTTATATCAGAGGCTCCGGCAACAGTCACCAACGCCGCACGCATTTTGAGCGAACGCGGGCAAAACGCCGACGGCGTCGACAACAGTTCTGCGTGTTGCCGGTGCTGCTGCATGTCCAAGTTTATACAGCTGATAAAGCTAATATCATTACTCCGTATAGCTCTCTACAAATTTGCTATCGCAATTGATGATTCGCCTTTCAGGTGAAACTGTGACAACTTTTTTCATTTAATAAACGACACGTTATGCGACATTCAGCCGTTACCTCAAGGGCGCGAAGAATAGGGCGATTCATAGAAAGACGAGCTTGGGTATTAAAGCGAAGGTTTATTTGCCTATGTCTGCGGGGCTTGACGTGTCGTCGTGTGGGCCGATCTCTGTGGAAATGTAAGCAAAACTGGTCCGATCCCGGTTGCTGTATAATCAAAAGTTGGGACTTGGTGGGCTGATCCTGGCACAAGTACACGATTAGGGCCCTCGAAGGCATTTTAATGTGGTTTGTAACATGAGCCGGTCCCGAAGGCCGTGAAATCAAAGGCAAAGGTGGGCCGATCCTGACAATGCCGCTATCGCATTGCAGTCGCTCAGCCGTAACATGTGAACCTAATAGACGGCGTCCAAAACATGGCGTCTATGTCGTGTTTCCGGCTCCCCAATTGCTTCCGGCGCATGCATTCAGCAAAAGCAAAGCCTTCGAGGTTAGTTTCTGTAATCCTGAGAGCGAGGCATCGCTGGGGCGTGGATTTGGATGCCACCTATTTTTTAGTCTCTTTCTACGGGTGGGGCATCGGTACATCGCCAAACAGACGCCGTTGGCGTGGGTGTTTTTTGGAGAAGAAGCACTTGCGTAGTGGCGCTGATTTCTACGACACGCATGGCGTTCACACGAGCCGAGCATTAAATGACATTTACCGACGTCTCGATTGGGAGGTGAGGTTGATCATCGAATGCCAAGCAGTAATGAATAATCAATACATTGAAGGAATAAAGAAAGTCAGCTTAATTAATCGTGTATTGGTTGGTATCAACACAACAGTTTTTGTTTATTTTAGAAGTAGAAACATGGAAAGGGAAGTTATACGTTAGAGCCGGCTATCGCAAAATACCAAATTATTTGCTCAAGCGACAATAAAAAAATCACAGCATATCCACGGGGTGAATGATGATGAGTGGGCGAAGCTCCGGAGGGAATCATCAGATCTCCTGCTTAAGGGGACGCTAGCACAAACGCGTTAGAAACGTGCAGTACTCTCTAGTAAGGGGGAGCGGCCACAGCGTCTTACGCAGTCATTTACACATGCCGGAACGTGCACCGCGTTGGCCGACGCCATCACATGACTGCTGAGAGAGTATACCC
Source organism: Dermacentor silvarum (assembly GCF_013339745.2). Classification (NCBI taxonomy): domain Eukaryota; kingdom Metazoa; phylum Arthropoda; class Arachnida; order Ixodida; family Ixodidae; genus Dermacentor; species Dermacentor silvarum. The sequence goes on from NC_051159.1 coordinate 76,064,682, forward strand.
CCCGTATTCATAAACGCTCCTCGACTTGAACTTGACTTGCCACCGCCTTGGGCAGCGCGTTCGAAACGCGTTGAAGGTAAGGCGGAGAGGCCACAGCGTCTTACACCAGCTTCTTACACGGGCCGTAACGCGCTAGCACAAACGCGTTAGAAACGCGCTAGAAACGCGGCCTTTCGTTAATGTTGGGTATTTATAGCCATCGTGGTGCGTTTGTCCATGTCCGCTTCGTGGCGTAGTGGTTAGCGCCGCGCGTTCGGAAGCGAGGGGTCCCTGGTTCGATTCCGCGCTACGGACACAACTTTCGGAATTTTTTTTTCATAAAACGCCGGAAGCGTTCTCCGGAAGCCGGAAGCTGGCTTCCGGAACCGGAAGCAGAACCGGAAGCGGAACCGGAAGCGGAACCGGAAGCGGAACCGGAAGCGGAAGTCGGCTTCCGGTTATACTATACGTATACATATATATGTATATATGGGTATACATACATATACGGACACACAACGCCATCTATTGAGCAATTCATAAAACTAAACGTGGCTACCTACTACGACGGGGACGAACGGGTGCCGCTATAAGGAGCTTCGCCCCTAAAAAGGATAAAAGCTAGAAAAAATGTAACAGTTTCGCCCTAAGGGCGAAGCAATGAATGCGATAGCAACACAGCAGTGTCATACGAAGTAAGGTGAGCGGCTTTGGTAGCAATATGAATTGTAGTAAACATGAGCTGATTAAGTAAGCAGGTGTGCTGCGGCGTAAGTAGACCGACATGAAGAGAGACTCGATGACCACGAGAAGGCGCGTGTGAAACGGTGGTCTTGATTGAGAAGCGCTTCCCGTGGGCAGCGCGTGCGAAGGGACACACCTGTAGCGCTACACTGCCGATCCGGGCAGCATTGCATGTGTAGCGTGCGTTGGAAAATGTGGCCCGACAATTACTAACTGAATGAACAAGCGTGGTGTTAGCGCGCACAAACAAGCATGAATAGATCACACTGAATGACTGCAGACAACGACTGTCCAAACACTGACAGCAAGCGCCTACGCCGCAGCGGCGAAGTTACGTGCGGTCTATCGCTTCAACGGAAACTGAGCGGCGAATGCACGGCGCATAAAGGTCAGAGCGGTGGGGAGATAAGAGACGGTGCGGGCGGAGCGACGAGCGCGGTTGTTGGCAGAGGAGAAGTGCGCCTCCCCCCCCCCCCCCCCCCCCCGCTCCCTCGGGCGCTGGCTTCCCGCTTCCTTGCTTGCGCGTGGGAGATTGAGTGCGTTCGCTCTCAGTGATAGCGCGCGTCCCCGCACGCTTCCGCTCGGGCATACGGCGCGCGGTGAAGATTTTATCTATAGGGAACCTCACGGCGACGGCGACGGTGACGACGACGGCGACGCCGACGGCAGAAATACGGTTGAAGTGTCCATATAATTGCTATCGCAATAAAAATATCTACAAACGCTATAAACACGGACACAAGCACACAAAGAGTGTCTCTACTCGAGCACTGCACGGGCCGATTTTTCCAGCCCGAGCCCGGCCCGGGCCCGTCTTTATGTTGGGCTGCCCGCCCGAGTCCGACCAAAAGTTTTATGGCGAGACCCGGGCCCGGCCCGGGCCCGGAAATAATCTACGTTACCCGCCCGGCCCGGCCCGCCACCCCTTTACCTTAGGCCCAAGCCCGGCCCGAGCCCGACTCGAAACCGGCCCGAACCCGGCCCGAGACCGAAAAAGACCACCGAGTGGACATTAAAAAATAAAATAAAGCATAGATTGAAAGGAATGTATTCTTAAGGCATAAATACATGTCATATGCAATTATGAACACCATTTGAGCGGTCTGAACGCAAATACCAGCGTGCGGAGTAATACGAATGACCTGGCGAGCAGTATCGCCAGCAGTTTTCAACGGCGCGACCTTGATGCGGCCCTATCCACTTCTATCGCAGCGCCGCCACAATATTTATCGACGTCGGGCACCGCACCATAGAGTAACATACGGATAAGAAGAGTGGCCACTCCAGCCTAAAAGCGGCACAGCTATGCAGCTTCATGCCGCCCGCTAGAGGGAAATACAACACTCCCTGACTCCAAGGGAACGCGTGTACTGGTTATCTACTGTAGTAACTTTTCTAGTGCACTATACGTCTACTTGTCTATGTGGCTGTAGACGTAGACGTTATCAACGGGATCAGCCGGCCGTGAGCGGTGGATGATAAGAATAGTATAAAGAATAACGCCTCGCTACAAAATATCGGCCATGGTAGTGATCAGGCAAGGCGACGCTGTAAAAGATGTGCGATAACGTCTGCGTGGTCTTTGCTGGGTTCGCCTGCCAGAACGTGTCTGTCTGCTTGGCTGCTGCTTGGTACGAAGGCCTTCATTACGTTCTTTGTTCCCTTCATTACTTCGCAAATTGCTTATGTATTTGTCACTTCAGCCGTAAGTTAACATTTGTCGCATTGTGCTGTTTGGCGCAGAGAGCTTTTTGTGTTCTTCACTTCGCGCATGATGTTCGTGGATTGCTTCACATTATGTAAGAAAGAGCAATTTGGAATGCTGCGCAGCACGTTTGCGAGAAAATCGTTTCTAGGCGCGAGAAAGTGAGTCGGCACACGCCGGTATACGTATAGTCTGAATTTAATGCACGTGTGTTGCAATTGCGTGAAAGAATGCAGTTATGCTTAGGATCGTTATTCGTGGCGTTCGCAGATGGGTTGCAGCCTTTGTTACGAGCCCAATTAGAGAGAACTTGCGAATTGAGAAGAATGTAAGCTGTGGCTATGAGGTATTCTGAACGAACACTCCTGCCTCAGTAGCGCTTGCATGGCACCAAAGCTTGCTTTTTTTTTAACTGTGTCAATTGCACGTGACACTTTTCGCAAAAGGGCGATATGAAGTGCGTAGTTGAAAGTTTGTGCGAAGGCGGGAGAGAAGACATAACCAATACTTTTTTTTTCAGGTCATGCCGTCCGGAGTGAAGTACTACGGGAATTACTGCTGTGTTGCGTGGTGCAGTAACAACGGCAGGACAAGGAGAGAGCGTGGTTGGCTGACAACTGTAGTGAGCAGCCTTCATTCCTTGTTTGCTATGCAGCCCGAAACTACCACTTAATAAGAAAGGTTAGGCTTCAAAAGACGACCGTTGCTTTCTTCTTTAATGCTATGCTGTCTTTTGCAGTTTTACTGTTTTGTGGGGTTTTTCATAATATCACCTGTTTATTCCTTTTGTGAAATTTATTCTCAACATGTGGCAGCTGTATTGGCATGTCTTGCATTGTGCAGTGCACTTATCTTTTTGTGCTTGCGTTCATCGAATGTTGCCAAAAAAAAAAAAAACAAGTGTGCACGTGCTTACTGAGAATATGACTTGGAAATAAAGTTTCGTCTCTTTCAACACTTGTAATGTTTATTTAAAATCTCTGCAAAACACACAGTGGCATCGTGTGCTTGCTGCTTTGGCGGTACAGCTTACACGAAGCTACTCGATGCATGAAAGCAACGCGTTAAATATAGCGTCCGGGACGCGCACTCGCACGGAAGCGATCTTGGAGGCCGTGTAATTTTTCTAATCGCCAGAAAATAGCCTTCGAGATTAGTTTTCCCTGCGGTCCCAATATCTGAGTCTGTGTAGATTCCACAGACCCGCTAGATGCGCTGCGAACCCAAATGTGCCTCAGGGGCCTATGGAAGTGTCCTCTCTTATCCTTGTATATGTTACTCCACGGCCACACTGCAAAGCATGCGCCGCCCCAGCCGCTCGTCCCACTCAACCGTATTCTAGTACACTATAGCCGAAGCGCAGCCACGACCGGTCGTGAGCGCAGCGCATGGATGGAGTAAATGGAAAAAGAAAGCTTCTCGTTCTTCCATGGTGCAGCGTAATGCGCTGCTGCTAGGCGGCCGGTTGAGAACATGCGTGCAATCATGGATGGACGCAGTGCCATATTTCAGCCGCGTGACGAGTTATCTTATCTTACCAGTCATCGTTTTACCAATTCGCCTTTGAAGAATCAGCAAGTCGCGAACGCGCTTGCACCGCGCTGAAAGCATTAATTACAATGATTTAGGTAAGGAATACAATGGCATCCTTTGGTTTGAGGCGACTTCGGTCTTTATGGATTTTTAAATTCTGTTCAAATAGCGCAAAATACGACGGAAGAAGGAAAGGGAAGTACACAGGAGTAGCACTGCTAGCTTCCAGGTGCGCCGGGGCAACAGGTTTTTCGGAGTCGAGTCGCGCGAGGATAACTCGCGGTACATTACATGCACACCACCAGAAAGTCCGAGCCCGGCCCGGGCCAGCATCAAAATACCCGAGCTCGGCCCGGGCCCGGTTCAAAAAGCACATGCCGTGCCCGAGCCCGGCCCGAGCCCGTGAAAAAACTGCCCTACTCGGCCCGGCCGGGCCCTGGCTTGCAGGTAAGCCCGAGCCCATGCAGTGCTCTAGTCTCTACGGCCACCGACCCCGAAAGCATATACCAGTACCCATAGGACGGTTTACCATAACACAGCAGTGAAATGGTCGAAACAAGTCTTTTTATGTACATATATATAAAAACAACCCTGCCGTCACATTAACACAACATCTCCATAGCGTAAAGAGGACATCTACACAAAGTAACGTAGTTTATACATTAATACAGCTACATACAACATCATCCCCATTCAGCATTATCACAACCATCTGCATCCAGGAAACTTCGCGTCCACCGATTTTCACAAAGCGTGGACTCCGCATACCTCATTCCTTTTATTTATCTTGCAATGTACTCTCCACAAAGACCGTAGAAGTGGGCCACCTTATCGAGTAGTCTTTGTAATGTAACTCGGGCGGCCTACTCAAAATGCATAAATACTCTCAGGAAAAATAATGTCCTCGAATGTCGATGCGTTTTTTTTTTCTCGCTGCTGAACTCTCACGTCAAGCTTGAACGATTCGCCTTTCGCAATACACATGATTTTAACGGACTTTCTTTTTTTAATGTTTGTACATTTGTTGCGACGGGAGGCATTTGTCAATTGCGTTTTACCGTGATCAAATGACTCTGTTTTTATTAATCAAGCAATTCTAATAGCTCTGACCTCTCGGATGCTCAAAAAGAAATAAGAAGAACAAGAAAACTATAACTGTGCTCTGCAAATTTATGGTGTATGCTAGAGGTTAGCTACCCTGTCTGTAATACCGCTGTGCGTTCACTAATGCTACTGCGCATACTACAGACGTTCTACCTCACTGCTGTCACCGGTTGGCGACTGCTTGGGCCAGGCCCTAACATTTTCATAAAAATTGAGGGCAGGCTCTGTTTATTAGCCAACTTTTTCATTTTAAACACCCTCGCGTTTTTCATCGCAAAATGTTAGTTCGAAAGCAAAAAAAAAAATAAAATAAAAACTAAAATAAAAAGGAACACAAGTTCGGCCACCTTCTGAATTAGGGATAGCCACAGGGAGCCTTGTAGAAACTTCTTTTAGTCAGCTTTCAATGCACTGTACACTCGAGCCTTCTAATTCCAAACTTTTCGCCTGCTCTCACAACATTTCATGTCGACCGGACACTGATTGAACCGCGCCCAACTTCTGCGAACGGCAGGCGTCGGGAATCAGAAACTAACTCTGTGGGTAGAAGCAGCAAATAAAAAAAATAGAAAAGAAATGAAACAAGAGAAAAACCTGAACAAGACGCAGATAGAAAGCGATCCACGGAATAAAAGACTACAGCAAAAAAAAAAAAAAAAAAAAAAGACGTGAGAGAGACATTGAAAGGCCAAGATTGATGGCGACCAACGTTTGAACCCAGTCGTCGCTCACCTTCAAAGCGGGGAACAAGTTGCGCCCTCCGTCGAGGCAAAGCCTGCCTGAACATTTCGTGAGAGGGACGCGATCGGCGCAGAGAAACCAGCAGACTGCTACAGAACATAAAACAACGTGGCTAGACGCAGCAATAGAAAGTTCGAGGTCACATGACCTTTAAGTGGCAGTGCAAGAAATTCACGCGAACAAGAGTGAGATAGACAGAATTTAGGAAACGTCGATTGCCAGGTCCAAAAAAGCGAGAAAGAGAAAGAAAGAAGTAAAGAGAGAAAGGAAGAAGAGAAAAGCAATTGCAAAACAAGAGGGACGGCTGTCGTTCAATCAGTCTGTTGAAAAATCGATTTGAAGCCGGAGTAGGTAGAGAATGAAAAGAGGCAGCTTTGACAAAAGACAAGCAAGCAAGCAAGCAGGCAAGTAAACAAAAATAATATTAAGTGCAGGTTTCGGAGATTACAACAGTATCCTCTTATACGAGTTGAAAACGACTTTGTTTGTCTTGCTTTTACGGTTCTCGTCCATCTGCGCGTACATTCTCATACCGCCAACCACAGGCATCGACCCGAGACAACAGGTGTCGCCTCTCCTGCGGCGAGGCCGACAAGGTGACGCTTCGGTGCATTCACTTCCTGGCTCTCGCTCTCAACTGGACTCCCAAAAGAGCTTTCGATGTCTCGCGGTTTCAGCCATCGCGCACGCTAAAGCGCGACGAAAACAAGAAAACTACGAAACTGACAATAACTCGGAGGCAAAAATTTGCTGCCGAGAAGTTAAGAGGACAGTGAGCGAAAGGAGAGAAGACGGAGCCGAGACGCCTACTCCATCACTCCCGCACTTCCGAAAGTTTACGAGGCGCTTCCTCTCGTCATGCCAGGCGTCTTCTCGCTGAGCTGCCTCGGCAGCGTTCTTTTCCGTCGCTGAAACCGGAGGTAAGCGCGGCAGGTGCCCGACTTCCGGTGTGGATCAGTAAAAGGGTTGGCGACAGTGGCGTAGACATAGTGGCAGTCTGAGTGTGCAACGCCCCTTCTTCCTTCAGCGCCTAAATAACATCCCTGCTATAACGTTGGTTAGCAAAGCGTAAAAGTGAGCGAAGAATGACAGCCACTGGATGAGAAAGGTGCCTCAACTGGTCATCGCAAACGCAACGAAGTGAGCACAACTTATGGTCGGTTAGGAATAGCCTGTTAGACCTAAGGCTATTCGCCCTGCACAGGAAATATAAATAAACGTCAGGTTACTGCGCCTGCGTTCTCACTGAGTCGTCATCATGCCATTGTCGGCACGCCATCGTCATCAATTCAGAATTGTCATCCCATAGTCCTCATTCATTCTTCGCCACTCAATCGTCGTCATGGTCGTTCAATCATCGTAATTCTGTAGTAGTCATTCCGGTCGGTGTCGTCATGCCGCTCTCTTTACGCCGTCGCCGTGATTCCTTCGTTGTCATGCGTGGGATCCATATGCTCAAGCGCAACAACTTTGAGCTAGGCGCTTCACGGTGAAAATGTGTCCAAATTGATCGTGTGCGCAATATACTTGCAAATGGTCGTTAAACAAGAAGTTCAGTGCACTTCGAAAACAGCACTGAAAGCTTCGCTTAAATCGATTCCCCACAGCATGCGGGAGTTGCAATTTTCTTTCTTTTGCATTAGTTAGTCGCTCGCGTTTACATTTAATATTTGCGGGATAGGCGACTAATAGATGGCCTTGTTTTTAATTATGACGGAAAAAAGGAAGGTCGACCTCTTTAGCTCCGGCTATCTCAACTGCTGAGGATAGGAATAAAAGAAGTTGAAAACAAGACTAAATAGTAGGACGTTCTGGCGGGCTAGTTGGATCATAACTTTTAGACGTTTATAAACTGCGCGAAAAAAAAAAACGAGGACACAAGAAAGAAAACACACACGACACCACGAGCGCAGTGTCCTCGTTTTTTTTTCGCGCAGTTTAAGAACGTCTAAAAGACTAAATAACAACAAACACTGCGCAGACTACTCATATAGCACTATTTCCTTTTCAGGCTCACATCCTTTAATCGTGTTCCTAATCGTCGTAATCATTACCACCACCACCACCACCAACAACAACAATAGGTGTATTGCACATCGTAGTTGCAGAAAACCTCAGATGCCCCTAAGTTGTGTTCGGGCTCCACCTCATGCAGGGACGTGCCACAATGGCAAACGGAACTGTGGTAGTTTAGCGCGCTGCTTTTCACAAAATACTTAAAGCGAAGAAGGACCTTATTATGGTCGTTGTTTTTTGCATTGCGCCATTTGTACGAAGCAGTTCAGTGAAGGAAGCAATGTTTAACTCTCTGGCCCCTAAGGGAGCGTTGTTCAGAAATTGAATATTCTTATTTTTTTAAGAGCAGTGATTTCGCTATAAGGCTCAAGCCCTGGCATATTTATTTATGCGACCGGATCGCCACGAGGCACAAGGCCACTTGAACTGCTATTGCACTTTGACCCTACATTATAGAACGAGCAAGCAAGTTTCGGGACACGTAAAGGAGACCCGTATCTCTACACTCAAATTCTGGCAAGAGCCCCCCCCCCCCCCCTCCCCCTATTCAAGAAGCGATTCTCTATTCAGAAGTATCTTGAAGTACCCCAGGCGTAGTCAGATAACTCTGAATAAGTAAGCGGATCGCTGCGTTAGGTTGCTGCTCTAACGTACGATTTGAGTGTGCAGCAAACAGACACCCGAGCGTCCATTTTCTGATCAGTAAACGAAACAACGAGAGCCAAAGCATGCCCATAAAGCACCCAGGAAAACGCTGAGATAGTAAAACCCACGTTCAAATATTGAACATGAATGCTGGCAGAATGGTGCAAAATGTAAGACAGACAGATCGAAAGACGCTGAAAGGTAAAATAATATATACGATAGGAGAACGGCTGACATAGTACACAGATGCTTAGAGGCCACTATCATCCCCTTGAAACATGAAAAAAGAAATTTGAGAAAACATAAAGAAACATTAAAAGAGAAGGAAAAGAAAATTCAGTGGCGATCTAGCAGTAAATGCGATATAAATGCGTTAGCATTGCACCCCACATCTTCGAGGCCCCGGATCCAAGATTTAAGCGGCGTTCAACATATTACAGTGTTGTTCAGGAGCTCACCGGTCATACGTTCTGCCTGTTCGAGAAGCGAAGTGCATATATATATATATATATATATATATATATATATATATATATATATATATATATATATATATATATATATATACATACCTGCACTGATGTATGCACTGCTTCTAGAAAGATGAAGACGACGAGTTGGTCGAAGCCTTGTGCCTTTGTTGCCGGAGCTGTGTAACCTCTCGCTCTACTGCTATACTGTCTAATTAATTAAACCAGAGCGCCTCTCTACATAACTATATATCTATTCACATATAAAGTGAGAGTCTGCCGGGACACGATAGTAGTTGAACACGCTCTTGAAGGTAGAGGACAGACGTATTAAAAAAAAAAAAAAAGAAACGGGACACCTAAAGAAAATTCCACGACGATTACGACACTCCGTAATGCGAAATTCGAGCGCCGCTCTATACGCGTTTTCATATCGCGATATACAGAGTGTTTCACTTAACTTGGGCCAGACAATAAAAATATGCAAATGCTACGTAGCTGGACAGAACCGCGGTGATGTTGTTTGCCGTCGCTTGAAGATACTGAGATTAGTTTTTGCATTCCGCCTAATTAGATAATTAATCTTATTGCGCCTAAATATAAGTACACAAGCGTTTTTTGCACTTCAAACCCATCGAAATGCAGCCGCCGCGGCAGGGGTTGAACCCCCGACCTCAAGATCAGCAGCGCAACGGCATAGCCACTGGGTTACTCTGACGGGTCACGTAGTGCGAGAAGACGCATAGGAGCAATAACACACGCATGCGGATTTCTTTTTTTTTACAATGTAAGGAAAAGAAAAAAAAACATAACAATCAATACTAGTTTCGGATGTCTATGCATCATGATCGATCCCCATATTTTTCCCTCTCTTTTCATCCTATACCCCCTTCCCCAAGTGCAGGGTAGCAAACCGGAGGTGCGTCTGGTTAATCTCCCGGCATTTCCATATTCAATTTCTCTCTCTCTCTCCCATACGTATTAGTTTCTGCAGATAATGCATCAGAAACAGTCACGGCCATTGTCTTACGTGCTTCACCGGCTGCCGAGTTTGGCCTCGCTATAGTGGAAGCAAAGTAGTGCTTCCTTCCATAAATTCTGTTAGATGCACTGCGGTGTCATTTGTAGAAGGGATTTAAAGAAGAGCTGGAAGAACGAAGAATGGAGATGATTATGGGGAATAATTATGATAGAATGCAGCAAAAAATATGAACATGAGCTTTCAAGGATGCCTTAGCATGATCACGAGTTAAAAGAGAGAGAGAGAGAGAGAGAGAGAGAGAGAAAAAGAAGACCAACGAGTCTATGACCGCATCGAGAAGGACCGACGTCAACGACACGCGGGCGCCAGTTTGCTTCTTCTTGCTTCTTTCGTCCCCTCAATTCACGGAAGACGTCCGTATTTTTTTGTTTGATTAAATATTAGATTCTGTGGCGATGGAAACATAGGAAGTAAACAAGCCAGTGAGAAATAGAGAAATGAATAATGAAAGAGCGAAAGAGAGAATGGAACACGGAAGGAAACAAAAGAAAGAAGGAAGGAAGGAAGGAAGGAAGGAAGGAAGGAAGGAAGGAAGAAAGACAATCATCGACCCAACTTGGCTAATTATTGTGCAAGCGCAGCCTGACTAGAGATAAGTGCACACTCGCTCAGCAGAAAGAACCCGTCCACACCTCCAATGAGGCAATGAACGCTTTCCAGAGAGTTTGAAACGTTTTTTTTTTCTCCGCCTCGCAACGTGAGTTCGCGGCTGCAGACACGCTCGGCTCACCGTTGGAGCGCGCGTCGCCGAGCCAAGGCGTCTAATGGCAAAACGCGAACACAAAAGGCGGCGCAGCCACAACAGGACGGGCAGCGAAGAGACCGGAGGCAGTAAACAAGAAACACTGGTGGAAGTGGACGGTACAAAAAAAAAAAAAAAGAAAGTCAGAAAAGCTTTCGTCCTAGACGCCGCACCGCAGCAACAGGGTAAGGCGGGAGAACAGTGGGAGCGAGTGCTGCCCAAAGACTGGTCGCTGTTGCTGCCGTCGCCAAGGCAACCGCATCCAGCGTGGGATGGTACGATGCGACCGAGCCAATATGGCTAGGCTCACAACGAGTACAAAAAGCTCGAAGGCGTAGAAGAAAGAAGGCGTAGAGAGAGAAAAGACAGGGAGGTCAACCAGAAGCGGAGTCTCCGGTTCGCTACCCTGCACGTGGGTTGGGGGAAAAGGGGAATAGAAAGAAGGGATGAGCAGGAGAGAAAGAAAATCTTGAAGTTCTAGCCGGCGTTTGCTGAGTACGGTCGATGGTAAGAAAGCACCACAATGCTTTAACAGCCTTCTGATAGGATTTAGCGTCACATCTATGTGGGAGGATTGGCCCTTCCGCCAGAGGTCGGTTGTCGAAAGAAAGAAAGTGTAAGAAAGACGTAAGTAAGGGGGCGTCATGTTTCGGAGAGAGAGAAAAAAAAAGAAGAAAAAAAGGATGAAGGAAAAAGAAATCTGCAGGAGTCGAAGTGAGGCTCAGTCCATACAGATTATCGGGGAAAATTTGCAAAGCTTCTTGTTCGGAATAACTGATTTTAATTGGCTGATCGCTTTCGTTAATTATACGTTCGCTACTAGAGTTGGCCGGTACCTTTTTTATGAGCCAATCTCATATGTATTGCTTTGTGAATGCGGGCTTCGGTTCTCGAGAGCTGCTTTTGATCCACCGACCGTCTTCTCGTTTGATATCAGGTTGGCCAATGCGTGGGATGGATAACCGGTGGACCATTAGAGTTACAGAATGGATACCAAGAGAACGGAAGCGCAGTCGAGGACGGCAGAGAACTAGGTGGGGTGATGAAGTTAGGAAATTTGCAGGGGCAAGTTGGAATCAGCTAGCGCAAGACAGGGGTAATTGGCGATCAGAGGGAGAGGCCTTCGTCCTGCAGTGGTCATAACTATAGGCTGATGATAATGATGATGATGATGATGATGGCCAACTACATGTTTACGCGAACCATTCCGGCCTATATGAACTGCTTTGTGCATACAGACCCTGACCGCTATACGTAAGATTTTCCAGAATGGTTCAGACATTACAGAAACATTGTCAGCAATGCTGTCGCACGTGGAGAATAGCAATGACAAGCGATGTCATGGCTCGATACATCGAGTTTTTCTCTTGTAGAAACTGTTTGTCATTCGCCATAGCTTTTGTTCAATTGTTATCCGCGATCAATAATTTTGAAATAAATAAACAAATGAGAAAGAACGACCGAAAAATAAGGATAGAAAGTGCGCATACAAAACAATGCAGCACACGAACGCTCTGTCCTGAAGTCCACATGAAGCCACCAAATATTTAAATAAACAAAATAGGAGCATCCTCGTCTGAAAAAAAATATTATTTTTATGACAATTATGTTCAAAATTGACTGCTCAAACCTATGTGTGTTCATGACAGATATTGTTTTGCAGCAAGAGCTAACGAACTGCGAGCGGCGCTCTGCATATCTACGCAGATGACTCCTTGCACTGCTGCTAGGTTCCTCAAAGCACTTTGCCAAAATGATCGATGAGAGCATTAGAAGATGCTTACACGTAGAGTACCAACAGGAGTCGTGGGAGGCAATATCTTGTAGTTAACTCTCTCTTGAACATTCCTGATCAATAGACGTACCTTGAATGTTTGATGGTTTCAGCCTTGCAACGGCATCCTACTTTCACGTATCCCCTCTACACAAGGGCACTGTTTATGATTCTTCTTCACTTTTCTCTGATTTTGTTGTGAAGAAGGTGGGGTTGAATTCACAAAGCTTTTGTCGTAAGAGCTGCTTGCGATAATGCGTCCAACATTCCGTTTGTCTGGCGTCTGCTCTTACACACAACTTTAGCGTAAGTACTTGGTAGTAAATACGGACCCCTTTGGATAAAATTAGGCTGCTATAACACACATTGTGATACCTCCATACGCTAATATTGTGCTGCCAACCAACCTTCCATTTCTATGTATCGTTTTTGTATCTATGTATCATAGGCTCGCGTCTTCTTCCCTCTTTCTTTCACTCGTCCATCACCCTCCCCAAGTGTAGGGTAGCAAACTGGACGAAGTCTGGTTAACTTCCCTGCCTTTCTTCTTCGCTCCCTTCTCTCTTTCTCTCTATGTATCTTCATTGATTCTTTCTTGCTCACCAAGCAGCCTTTTCATATCTATGTATCTTAATTGATAACTTTTTACTCACAAACACAAATAAACAAACGAACAAACAAACAAGGAAACCATACAACGAAGTCATAGAAAGCAAATGATAAATCAATCATTATGTTTAATTGACACATAATACTGATAATTATTTCCCCTTTGCTTCTTCTGGCTTTATTGTCTGTTTCATTGTATGGTTGGGACCACCAACACATCGAGACCTTCGGATTCCCTTGCTGTTTCCGTTTTACTCCCACTGCACAACATGATGTATAGGGCGAACGTTCCATACGGTAGCCCGCACTCGGGGCCTGTTAGCCAAATCTTAGCGGATTACGGCATCCACAAACGGAGACACCGCAGAGCCGCCTCCTTCCTTTGCGTGCCCGCACTCCCAAACAGTGACACGCTCGCCCTTCGTAGAAGAAGAAAATAAAAGCCCGAGGTCGGCGCGAAGAGGAAGAGAAGCGAGCCGCGAAAAGGCGGCCAAATGGAGCCGTCAATCGAGGCGAGCCTCAATGGCGCCCGCTGCAGCGGCGGCCGCACTTGCCGGCCGCGGCGGCGCTCTCCAAGAGGCGAGGGAGCAGCAGGCAGCAGCAGCAGCGGGGGCCCTTTATTTACGCGGGAAGACGCGACACGGACGATGACGCTCGCTCACTCGAGGCCTCCTTTCTCGACTGCGATCGATATCGGCGTTGCGACGGCACCACCAACACCGCCAGCACGCTCGGCACGGACTCGTTCACTCTCGTTTCCGAGCGAGAGGCCGCCCCGACGGAGACACAAAAGGACGCGAGCGAGCCAGCTATACGCGACTCGAAGAGAAGGACCGCACTTGACTGGGGGTCCCCTCTTCCCCGTCCGGAATCTGCTGCCGCTGTAGCAGCGGCCGGGTCATCAAGGCGAACGTCGCGGCGTTATAGGGGAGAGATTCGGCCGCACGCTCTAAGTATAGGAACATTCCTCCGGTTGCTCCAATCGTGGCATACACGTATATGAGAAGGAGCGATTCACGATGCCCGGCGCTTCCACGCCCTCGCCAGCTCCTTTTTTGCTCGCACCGTCACGCCTGTGTGGACGTATGAAACGACGGTTCTGTTCCGAGGCCGGCGAGTGCTCTCGCCCGCAAACAAGCGATGCCTGATGGGCGAAACCGAGGCGATAAGCGGAGGGCCTCGCGGAGTCAATGGGCATCCGTTGAGCGGTCGCACGCGAAGCACGTATGCGGACGAGCTATGTCTTTGATGCCCGGTTTGGGAGACTGGAACGGTGTACCAAGCTGCACCACCACGTTGATCACTGCACACATTGCTCTCCTATATGGTCCGCAGAGGGTGCGATCAGTACGAATGCAGAGCGTACGGAAACGGTCATGATATCGTATACACCCAAAAGACGTGTTCTCGCTTTCCATACTCGCCAGTGGAGAAAATATTGCTGGGTTCACAATCGCGCAAGCATTCATGTTCTCCATTCAGCGCCTCTTGTAGGATTTCAGTTTCGCTAGAAAGGAACTTATACTTTCAGCTTTGCGCTGTTGATAAAAAGAAAAGTTGTTAAACCGCTACACTAAAAGGAAGAAACCTACGGAGGCCGCTGTGATGACACGACGGTTATAGCGCAGCGATGGCTCCTTGCTGCGCCAGTTAAGAATAATTCAGTGCACGCACCTCATAGGCTGTGAAGGCTGGGGACCAATAGAATTTTTACGTAACACTTCACTACCCGAATATACAGGGAGGGTGTTAGTTTGCCGCTTTTCTATCGTAAATCATTCGAAGGTTTCTTCCATTCTGTAAACTTCCTTAAAGCGATAACACACGATAAGCTCGCATCCCTCAACCATGCACTGATATTTAGGAGTCTCAGAAATAGCCTGCCCATATTGAATGGACAATTTGAATCACGTGTCACTTTTTGTGCCATCGACGCCAGTTTCTGGGTACGTTAAGAGTTCTTTAACGCACTCAAGCTGCTTGTGTCTGTTATTTCTGAATACTATCTAATGAGGAGGCACAGCGTAGATCCGTTCAATGTATCGCTTATATCAGTTAGAATATTTGTATGTAATGTATCTATTATGTGAAATAAATACTATACACACAGAAAGAAATGCCTGATGCTAATGATGAATATGCGCTGCTCTATGGCAGGTTGACGGACTGCGCAAAACTTTTTCGCGTACGATCGGCGCCAGGGACGATAGCCTGTACTGATCAGCCGGAAACTCGGTTTGAGGAGATGACGCAAGACCAAGAGGAATATATAACGCTTGACCTCAACAATAACCGCCAGCAGTGACTCTCAGCACCGCGACCATCCCCCATAGTCAACGCTGGCAAACCCTCGTGGCAGGGACCCTAGGGCCAGCACTGCCATCGAGATTTGTCGCTCCTACTTCGAAGATGCCAATCAGTAACTATACACAAGAGCTTTAACATAGTAAGATCAACAGAAATTCCTTCATCTCTGAATGCTGGTGCTGCGAACCTTCGCACCAAGACATCTAAGCCAGGTAAGAAAAGTAACCCTTTGTTTGCCAGTAAGGCATGCAGTAATTGCCGACCATATCCTCTCGTTATAAGATGCGCACTCTAAAACCAGTTTGCACCTTTTAGGGTTGTATCTTGCCCGCAAACAATAATCGTCATCTGCCTTGCTTACGTTTCCTTTCTAAGCTCTGTGCTGTCGACTTTCCTATGAAGAATGCCATGTCAGGCTGATAACACGCATGCCATTCGTGACCTGGGAGTACCGAACGCTCAGTGTTTAAGGAGGGAAAGGCATGTAAGATTAATGGAGATTATACTGGTAAGACAAGGATGCTACCCAAAGGGTGTAAGCTGTTTTGAGGGAATACAATTACGAAGAAAGGAATATCGCGAAGGTGATAAAACATGCACAGAGGGAGAAAGACGGAACACTGGGAGAGAATCGCCGTCCGCAGATATCGTTACAAAAAAAAAAATGGCGGAATGCCACGTTTTGCTTTTCCTGCGCACTTTGTGAATGCAAAGCAAACTCTTGTAAAGGTGAGCAACATCCTAGCCCAACAACGTTCACGCAGTCCTCCATCATTCAGTTCCATTTTCTTTGAATACGCGAAGTGACACCCTAATAAGCACACGGCCATCAATTAAGGCGGTTGTCCAAGGTTCACATGGCTACCAGTGCAGTCCACCATTCCGCGCCTCCTGGAAGAAGCGAGCAGTGGCATATATATTACTGGTCGCGAGCGAAATGAACAAATAAAAAGAGGAACAGCGGTCGTTGTTTGAACATTCAAAGCTACGAGTTTTGTTAACGCTTCCTGAAAAGTACCCATCAGAATGAGATAAGATGTTCGGCCTCCTCGCACATTCTCTAGTACGTATTCGCAGCCAACTAGCGTAACGTCTGTGCTGGCCGACGGCTTGTAAACATCGGTCCTAAAGCATAGACTACTAAACTATACACACATGAATATCACCTTCAATTTTATAAACAAATTTTCATGGCAGCAAGCAATCGCGCTACTGCCGTCACAATGCCAAAACATGTCACTCGAATGCGGCCATACCCTGAATGTGAGAAAATTGTGCGAAGAAAAGCGTTTATTGTGGCCATGCTGATCATTGAACACTTTAATTCACTCAACTTGACTGCGCTAATTCGCGGACTGAAGTTTAAGCCGCAATTGCAAAATGTGTCATAAGAAAAGCGTAGAAGCGATGACGCCAAGGCTCTTCTTTCCTCCATTTAGTTTTATTCGATAACAAATATATGGACACTCCAAGCGGATTTCTGCCGTCGGCGTCGCCGTCGTCATCGCCGTGAGGTTCCGTATAAAGTCCAAGGGCGATAAAATCGTCGCCGCGCGCCATATGCTGTATGTGCGAATGAAAGCGCGCGAGGGACGGAGAGCAAACGCAACGTCTTCCCTCGTGCGAAAGGCCGTGGGGGGATGGGAGAGAGGGAAGGGAGGCGACCTTTAGCTGCGGCACCAAAAGGGGATCTTGCGACGGGGCGCAAGGGGAACTGGCGACTTAATCTCCCACGCGAAAGGTGGAAAGCGGGAAGGCAGCGCAGGAGAGAGGGGGTGCGGCTTTTACGCTGCCAGCAACTGCGTATTTGTACTTTGCGCGGCTGCGGGCTGCCGTGCGCACCGTATCTTGAAAGCGATCTCCACACGGCTCTTACCTTTGTATGAGCTGTGCTTTCGCCGCTCAGTTTCCGTTGAAGCGATAGACCGCACGAACCTTCGCTCGCTGCTGCCGCCGCGCTTGCTCACGCCAGCGTTTTGACAGTGGTTGTGTGTGGTCATCGAGTGTGATCTATTCATGTTTTCTAGTGCACGCTCACACCATCTTTGTTAATTCAGTTAGTAAGCGAATCTATCCAAGTTTATGCAGCCGATAAACTACTATTCTTACTCCATATAGCTCTCTACTAATTTGCTATCGCAATTGATGCTTCGCCGTTTGGGCGAAACTGCGACATTTTTCTTTTTTTATCGTTTACGAGCGTTTGTTAACCAAATGAAGCACCGCGTCATCGAACGGTATATGTTCAAAGAAGTTTGCTTATTAAAGCCTCTCAACGAACGCAGTGAACGCCCGGTTAATTCGCGCAAGATTAGATAGATAGATGTGAAACGCAGAGAGGTTAACCGGCAGACAAACATCCGGTTTGCTACCCTACATTGGGGAACAGATAAGGGGAGACAGAAAGATGTAAAGAAAAGTGTAGAAGTGAAGAGAAAAAAATTATGCAGGGAACTGCAGAACAAGAAAATAGGCTTATGCAATTACCCTACCGTATCAAAGAAGCATTGCTTTTTTGTCAGTGATTAGAAATACTGCGTAAGACTTTCAGCCTTTTTCGTTTGCCCATTTGTAGTGTGTGCTTCAACTGGAAGGGTTATTTCCAGGCGCCGCAAGATTACGACGAGCCATTGAAACATAATGGAGGCTAATGAAACACAGCCTCTCTGTCACGGTCAAAGTCACTTAATTCCTTTCTCCAAGCATCCGAAGGAACGTTTTGAAAGGA
The DNA here is from genome assembly GCF_013339745.2 of Dermacentor silvarum. Taxonomy (NCBI): domain Eukaryota; kingdom Metazoa; phylum Arthropoda; class Arachnida; order Ixodida; family Ixodidae; genus Dermacentor; species Dermacentor silvarum. Next base: position 76,082,821 of record NC_051159.1, read on the forward strand.
GAGTGCGACCTCCCTTCGCTTTGTGAATGTCTTTTCACCCGCAGGAACAAAGGGAGCCATGCTATGTCAAAAAGTACAAAGCCTGACCTGACTCAATCTTCCTTTCTTGTGGTCTGGGTCAGCCACTAACAATGATGCGCTCGAGATCCCTTAGCTTCTGAACGCCCGGCACTCAGTCCACTTTGTAAGGCACACTTATGGATTCTAACACAAATCATGATCGGACGCTTTGAAGTCAGAAATGGTCGTTTAGACTCATGCATTTTAATTGTTCCATGCAACTTGAAACCATTAGAGGGGCGAATATGAAAAAAAAGAAAAGAATTTAATTTATAATCACTCCATCAATTAAACTGTCTCTTGTAGCGAACAGTGAAATGTTTTCTATGAAGCTTATGGTCAGAAAGTCAAACGTTTTTTTTTTATTTTTCGCTTCAATACACTGTCATTTTTCTCTAGCACTTTAATAATCATCGCTCGCCAGATCGTACGTCAAACAGCCACGGTGTGGAAAGTTGCGTCAACGAAGGATTTAAGCGTATACTGGACTCTGGCAACGTGGAGCACTGCACAAAATGCATGTCTAAAAAGTGAGCACTTGGTGAATGCGTCGGCACATGTTATCGCCAAGTACAATTTATACTCGAATGTCAAACGGTCTTCCTGCTTGCGAAACCACCGTGTTCGCACGCTGTCACCGCGAACTCTGGAGTAGCTGAATTATTAGCGATGTCATCAGTGTGTTCGTCCTGTTAAGCTCGTGTGAAAGTGATACAATAGGTTATATAGTAGACTAACTGGTAGCTATAGAAAACTGCAATAATACTGAGAAATTTCTGCTGCCCACGCGTGCTTAATACAATGGAGCCTTCCTTGCAGTGGTAACCTCACAGGGCTCACGAAGCCGTACCACCCGCTTTAACGAAAAAAAAAAAAAAAAAAACAGACCTGCTGAACGCGATGAACTCTAAGGAAGCAAGCCCAGTGTGCTTGTCAGTCAACGTTCCTGCAGTCGCCATACGATATCGCAACAGGCGACAACAGCGGTTAAGGTCTTAAATGAGGCATAAAATTGCAAAAATAACGCACTTCCGTTAATGCAGGAAACCATCCATTACTAACAACAAAGGGTTCTTGCCTCAGCGACACCTTTCGTTTCCTCCAGCAACATGGTCAGACGTTACAGCAGTCGCAAAGCAAAAGTGCACAGAACACTAGCGCGAATACAGGGCGGGTCTAACACTCACAATGGCAGGGAAGCGCGCAGCCTCGCGGCAGCGGCGGATACAGCGGTAATTCCCGGCAGGGGTAATTTTTTAACCACGCTGTCGCCACGCGAAATGAGCGCTGGCAGGAAGGCCCAGGCATAGCGCCAGCAGCGACGCCTAGCGCCGGGGTTGGCTCGGCACGTTGCAAAACAACGCCACACAGCGGGGGCAAACGAGCACGCGTCGCACTTTATACCGCTTCTAATGACTCGCGCGTGCTGCGCGCCGCCGTTCTGTAACTGTGGTGCCTTAAAGCCGAGAAGAACAAACACACAGACAGGAAACTAGGCGGCAGACTATACGGAAGGGCGTTCGCAAGCACGACTCCCGGGCCGGGCAGTCACTTCTCTTACCCGTTTTGGCCGGCGTGCGTCGCTAGCGCGCTAAGCGGCAACGACCGCGTAAAATGTCGCTCGCTGCCGCCGTACGGGACGGCCGCCGTTCGCTAGGGCGCGGTCAGCGAACCAGGCAGTGAAACGATGCTGCAGCGGGGCACGGCGGCTTCTGCTTCCACTGCTGCTGCTGCTGCTGCTGTAGTTACGCTGGGATGGGCGGAACTGGGTAGCGTCGCCATCCAAAGGTCAAATGGCGCCGCCGTTGGTTTCGATGACGTAGAAAACGGCGGTCGCTAGCGAAGACGAGGCTGCCACGAAAGAAAGCTGCCCGTGCCACCGCCTAGCTTCCAGTTTGGTCGACAATAGCGCTACCTTGTATATATTATTGGTAAGCCATCGCCAGCCAGCGTTTCCCTCCGCGCAATGTTTGGCGAGACATTGGGCTAGTTGCTGATCGTTCCTCTTGTAACGCGCCGAGTACTGCTGGTGGAAGGAAGCACCAGACAAGGGCCTTCCGCTTGGTTTGGTTTGGTGCCTATAGAAATAGCTTCCGTTGTTGTCAGTTGTGCTGTATGCTTCCTCGTCTTTCGTTTGTGTGCGCGCTGCCCAAGAACGGATAGGTTCCAACTCACCTGCTTTTCAATCCTTCTGCGTTCAGTGCATTACAAGATGAACCTTTATATGATACGGTAATATTCTCTTAGTGGATGTGCGTGGGGCAGCTGATATATTATGTTCGTGTGCCATAGAAGGAGAGAGGAAAAGGCAAGAATGCTAACATGAATGCTAACTTGAATGCCCAATTAGTACTCTTTAGTGGAGGCGATGTAAGATAGGGAACAAAGATGAGAAGAGAGTGCCCGACGAGCACTGTTGCTCGGTAGGCATGAGGGATAGCCGGTGCCATGCGGGATGCGGAGCTCTGCGTGCTCTGTGTATGGCGAGACTACTCAGTGTTATTAGAGTGGCGAGAATTCAGTGTTATTATTATCATTTTTAAAGTATGAATACCTTTCTTCTTCTTCTTCTTCTTCTTCTTCTTCTTCTTCTTCTTCTTCTTCTTCTTGTTTCTGGGGTTTTATGTGCCAAAACCAGTTCTGGTTAAAAGGCACGCCACAGTGGAAGGCTCCGGATTATTTTGACCACCTTTCGATGGAGGCGAAATGCAAAAACGCCCGTGTGCTTGCGTTGTAGCGCACGTTAAAGAACTTTGAACACCTTTAAACAAAATTCCTACAGAATTTATTCGAATCAGGTTACTACAGACGAATTACCGGCCAAGGTGGTCGACATCATTCGCAAGAAATGACAAAATGAACCATTCACTAATTAAAACATTTATAATAATAAATTGCCCAGATACAAACTTCGCGGTACATGTTTATTGGGAAGTTGAAAGGAATTGTCAGAAAAGTCTAGTTTGGTGTTTCTACCTTACAAAATGTTCATGTAGGCCATAATACCTGGCGTCAAATTAATCGTTCATTTTAGCTGATTACGCACGGGGCAACACGAAGCCCAATAATGAAAAAAAAGCCAAAAACAAAAACAAAAAAAGGACGTTCTTACGATAGGCCTGTTCGTAAGAGGAAATGCCGGCCGATCGTAATGTTGGCCATGCTATTATCGAAGGCAAGTGCCCAGTAGAAAACGGCACTTACGAACGAAAGACTTGGTGAATACGGCCCCAGTTTTACGCACGGCGATATGCAAGCCTCCGTGAACACAACTCGGCCTGTCGTCCTCCCCGATGATGCCGGCCCAAGAGCGAATTTTGTTTTTCTACAATAAATTTAGAGAATATATAGGTATTTTCTAATAATGACTAGAACAAACAGAGAGAGCTAGATAGAGAGAGTAGAGAGAGGAAAGGCAGGGAGGTTAACCAGAGGAGAGTTTCCGGTTTGTTACCCTGCACTGGGGTGGGGGATATAGGGGTTGGAAAGAGCGCAAGGAGAGAGAGAGAGAACAAAAAAATCTGAAAAAAAAAGACCGTACAGGTAAGAGAAAAGGTGATCCAATTACAGGCGTTCACGCAGGCTGGTCGATCTCAAGTAGCGCAGTAGCACTTGCACGACCGTCTGATGCGATGGCAAGTCGCGTCGATATTGCAAAATTCTTTCTTCCGACAGAGGCTGGTTGTCCAACTGGTTCAGCACGACTGTAAGCGATTGTCTCTGCACACTGTACTGCGGGCACTGGCAAAGCGCATGTCGAATTGTTTCCAGGTCGCCGCAATCGCCCCATGCTGCGGTGTCGGCCATCCATCCCTATGTGGAACGCGCAGGCATTGGTAAACACGACGCCCAACCATAGCCTACACATAAGGGTCGCGTCTCTTCGGGGAAGTCTTGGTGGAAGTCGAAGGCGTAACGTTGGGTCCAGGGTGTATAAACGGGCGTGCATAAAATGTGGTTCATTCCACTCTGATGTAGTGCATTGGTGTGCAAGTAGGCGGTGCACCCTTGCAGCGTCTGTCCTAGACAGCGGGATCGATAGGCGGTTGTCTTCTACATGCGCTGAACGAGCAGCTTGATCGGCACGTTCATTGCCAATGATTCCACAGTGACTTGGTAGCCACCGAAAAATTATCTCATGTCCTTTCTCAGTCAGATGGTGTATGACCTCTGTGGTTTGGAATACCAACTGTTCATGCGGACCGCGCCGCAAGGCTGACAGTAAACACGGCAGTAAACCGTCTTCGAGTCGCAGAAAATCGACCATTTGTGTGTTGGTTCGTCACTAATAAAGTGTAGAGCAACTCGAAGCGCTGCAAGTTACGCTGCCGTCGAACGTTAAGCAAGCACTATGACGTCTCCCAAGGCATTTAGTTGGTCAGCGACTGTAAACGTACTCTGCGAACGCTTTGGCGACGGTGCGCAATTGGACTCGCTCGAAAGGGCGCTACGCGAAGCGCGAGCCCGTCCATTCACATTGCGCTGCGTCAAGATTTAAGCCCCCTCTGTTTGGCGGGCCACGCTAATGAGGCTGCCGACACGTCTCAGAGACCTTTCCTCCCGGTGGGGAATCCCCACGCATCGACGCTAATGACTTGGCACCCACCGTTGCAAATTGCCGCCCGCGCACGACCGGGCTAGGGCATCGGACGCCGCGCGTTTCTGCGAGACTTCCCCGGCTGTCGCCGCCGTCGCCTCTGACGCCGATACGAGGATTGACGCTAAAGCCCAGTTTGAGACCTGCGCGTTCAGAAAGCTTCATGACTGCAGGGCGCTCCTGGCTTAAACCTCGCACTCGGGAGGAGTCTGCTTAACGATCACATTGGGTAAGTCGGTCCCGTTATCCGCGATCATCGAGGGACGCAGGACATAATATAAAAAGGAGAGATATAGTAGATACGTCAAGCATTCGCGGTGTTACAGAGAAGTTGTAGGTATAGTATGTGAAAAGGCACGAAGCGGACAAGAAAACAAACAGGTGTTATGTCCAGTGCCCTTCAAGTTTGAAGGGAACACTCTAAAGCGCGACTCAAGTAGCTTGAGTCGCACTTTAGAGTGTTCCCTTGCAGCTCGAGCTTTAGCCCTAGCTGAAAAGGCCGGCTGGTTATGTCAGTGCATAGCTCTGGTTGGTAGTCACTGTGCATAGCACAGGTTGGTAGTAGCGCCAGAAACACTTGATCATATATTTTGCTCATGCCCAGCGTACGCGCGAGAACGGCAGAGCCTTATTTCTACTACTGAAAGAGTAACTAAAAGACCAATATCTGACGAAATTGTATTAGGTCCTGAACTTGACGCCAACGGCGCAGCTGTGGTAATCGAAGCGACTATAGCCTTCCTTCAAGCCACTGGACTCGACGCACGACTCTAGAATGACCCCAACATGATGGACATACGCACCTCCTTATCTTATAATCACCATTTATCGTTTTTCTCCCCCCTCCACCTTTTCCCAGTGTAGAGTAGCAGGCCAGAACAAACTATTGCTCAGACCAACCTCTCTGCCTTTCCTCAAATAAACCTCTCTCTCTGTCAGGTTGGTAGTAGGGTGCCAGTGCCACCAACCACGAACTGTAAGCACGAGCTGAACTGCTGCAAGGGCAGGTGATTGTACACTTACCGGATTAAAAAATTGGCATGTGCTGTACACTCACCTGTTTCCTTTAACAGTAGACCGCACTGCTTGCATGATGCACATACTAATACAGTATGTATGTATGTATGTATGTATGTATGTATGTATGTATGTATGTATGTATGTATGTATGTATGTATGTATGTATGTATGTATGTATGTATGTATGTATGTATGTATGTATGTATGTATGTATGTATGTATGTATGTATGTATGTATGTATGTATGTATGTATGTATGTATGTATGTATGTATGTATGTATGTATGTATGTATGTATGTATGTATGTATGTATGTATGTATGTATGTATGTATGTATGTATGTATGTATGTATGTATGTATGTATGTATGTATGTATGTATGTATGTATGTATGTATGTATGTATGTATGTATGTATGTATGTATGTATGTATGTATGTATGTATGTATGTATGTATGTATGTATGTATGTTGTGTCAGGTAGTTTAGTGTTCCGCCTGCAGGTGTGCCACGCGAAGAGGATGGACATGAGACCCACGTGCAAATACAAAATCAAAACTTATATTGGGAATCAATAATCAAAGTACAGCAAAGAAATATGATAAAAACAACATCAACCATTCCCAAGAAGGCCAAACATCTAATGCGTCATAAATGGACGTAGTGCATTCAGAAACAATGAGATTTTAGCAGAGGGCTGACAGGTTGCACGTCCATCATGCAACGCGATGCAGCGATGCCAGTTCCTCAGTTGAATTTGTCGCTGTGGCTCCGGTGTAGGTAGCGGCTTGGTTATGATATTTTGTCGAATTATAAATTCAGTTTTTTTAATTTGTGACGTACTACGCAGAGACGTTATTTGAATATTTTTCGTAACAATGAATAAGTGGCCTTGATTTCTTTTGACATCTCCGGGGATTTTTGCGCACCCAGACGGGCTGGCACATGAAGATGATTCATAGCACCACGCGCTAAAAGTTCAAGGCAAGATAAAATGAACGACTAAATTTGAATGCCGTAGTTGAACAGCCTGGCGACTCTAACCTGGATGGATCGGAGGGGAAAAAATTAACCAACGTTTACGATACTCTCTCATGCGAAATTTGACCGCCGCTCTGCACGTGTTTTCATTTCCCGATATATTGGTTGGCGCGGACAATCTGTCTCGTGCAGCACGTTGCGAACAGAGTGAAGTGTGGCGCCACTGCCTCGCTATTGGGAGATCACGAGAGGCAGTGCGTGGGTGACGCGTAGGCGCGATTCACAGCAGCCGCCGCAGCCAGACCTCGGCTAATGCAGCACTTTGTTTACGTACAGACGAGGCAGGCGACCCCTGGCGCCATCTCGTAGCCATCATCGCCGCAGAGCTTGCTCGGCACTACGCTCTTCTTCTCACGCTTTCGCCATACCCTCCTCCTCCGCTTTCCTCCTCGGGCTCGCCGCAGGAACGGGCGCCTAAGAGCTGCGCTCTAAAATGCTCCATCCACATGAAAGCTCGGAATCTTGTCGAAATGGTCCCCAGTGTAAACGTTGCTAGCCGACCTCTTTTTTTTTTCTCTTTATTTGTTTACAAGAAAGCCGCACTCGGTAACCTTGAAAGAAAATTGTACAGAGACCAATGACAAAATAACGACAATTTCGGGCCGAGCTAACTGACACGCAACTAGCTGGGCACACTCTTGCTGAGTGCTTTTTTTCCATGCTAAGTGTAAGATCCGAATTAGTGGGCAACACAAGAAACAGTAGACTTAGCACTCTGTCAAGAACAAGCAGATGAAAGAAAAAAAAAGAAAAAAGAATAGAATACCATATATAGAAAAAAGAAACCTAACGCCAAACCATTTTTCTTCTGAGCTTTTGTCTTCTTAAAGCGCCGCGCTATAGAATTCCTCCTTTGTTTTCATAGCCCTTTATCTGAAGAAATTGCTCAACTGTCTCTCGCAATCGAAGAACGGGATAAAGAGCACGATTCTCGGAGCTGGAGACAGACATATATAATCTCATACTCACGAGTGGTACACGAACAAATATTAAAAAAGAAAAAAGAAAGGAAAAGAAAACTAGAAAACGAAAAGAACAAGGATATCTCTCTGCCCTACGTGACCGATCTGGCTGAAGACGGGTTAGCACACGCGTACGTAAGTACCCGAGGCGAAGCAGCGAGTCAGGAAGATGTCGTCCCGAGCAGACAGGGGAGAGGAGTCATCATTACTGCGTGGGAGAGGGGGAAGTGGAAGAGAGAGAAGTTCTTACGTTTTACTGAAGTCCTACGCAGCCCAGACGTGTCTTCTTATACGCTACGTTTCTCGGTCCTTCAAAATGACGGTGAGCCGGAGGATGATTGCTGGGATGGAGGAAGCGGGATCGGGACGCGATCTTCCAGAGATGTTCGCTCCGCGTAGGCGGTAATCGTTTCGCGGTGCCAAGGGAATCCCTCGCCATTTAGGCGGATCAAAATATAAAAGAAAACAACTGGTGGTCATGAGAAAAGCATTGCAGGGTTCAGTATTGGAAGTGGCAAACGCGTGCCTAAAGCTGTTACGAAAGAGAGCACAATTAGATGTCGAGCTATTGGAAGCTTCTTCTATATATATATATATATTTTTCATTCTTGCTGGGCCCCAAGATAACTTCGATGAAGTTACCACCGAGAGCTGTATGTGTTACGCGAATGGAGGAGGTCATTTAGGATGGGCGCTAAGAGAACTTTAGTATAGGAGAAATGAAGGAGTACCGAGGGTCAAAAACGAATTACTTCGGTGTGTTTCCCATGTCTGTTCGCTAAGGGCGGCGGAAACTGTTGAGATTTTCTTTATCTAATTCTGTAAATATATGTGCACCTCTGTAAAGGTGGCCTTCCGCTTTGCAGGTCAATTAAGGAACCTGCTTACGTGAAACGTAGAAAAAGAGAGAGAGAAAAAAAAAGATTCCATAGAATCAAGGCAACAGCAGAGTTGGCGCAGATGAATTGGAGAAAGGCTCTGTCGCTGTTATATTTGCCACCGCGTCTTCCTAGAAACGTCGAAGAAGGTCAAGTGAAGGCGTTAAATGTATTGATACCCTGCAATGCCGTGCTCACGACAGCTGAACAATGTGGGGGCCGAATTCACAAAGCCTTTCGTTTATTTGTGTTTATTGCCATTAATCCACCGCGTTGCTATTAGCATGTTCGACAATAAGAATGACTGGCATCTGTGCTTACGAAGAGTGTAAAAATTAAATTAAATAAATTTATAGATTGTGGGATTTTACTTGCCCGAACGACGATCTGATTATGAGGCATGCCGTAGTGGTGGTCTCCGAATTAATCTTGACCCCCCCTCTGGCGTTCTTTAACGTACACGCAGTGCACGGTATACGAGTGTTATTGCATTCAGCAACAATCGAAATACCTCCGTGACGTGGCCGGGATCGCACCCGCGACGTCGAGTTCACCAGCACCATGCTACGCCCCTGAGCTATACGGCAGTGGGTTACGAGCAGTTCAAGCGTATGAGAGTTTTGGTGCCCAGGTCTCGATCGCTGCTCTTCAAAAAAAAAGGTGACGCAGCTCTTTGATTTGCTGACGCTAACTGAGACCACGGGCGTATAGTGGGAGATCCCTTTAAGATGCGATTTCCTTCGCTTGTAATTTATTACGAGTCCCAAATTTTACTGTTGACGCTCCCACGGCCACTGCCTGGTGCTCTTTCTTCCAGCGCTCCGCAGTTCCGAGTACGGTGGGAACCAAGTGCTCGGAGCCGGGCATCAGCAAGATGGCAATGAAGATAAAATAAGAAGTCTCCTCCACAGCGCACGGACCATAGCAATGCGCGCAATGTCGAGACAACCAGAGTGGGACGACCGAAGCTGGAACGAATTGAGACAGAAAATTGCTCCCACCCAGGCGGCAGATTACCAGAGCGGCCGAACCAGGCTCGCTTTCTTGTTTATCGAACAAACGACGCGGTAACAAAGTTAGCAGCTCCGCAGAGACCGATCCTCCGGTCCGGAGAGCGCGTCGGACGCTTCCTCCAGCAGAACGAGCTCGGGTCAGGCATGTAAGCGGCACCGCTGGCAAAACGACAAAGCAAGCGGTTCCTTGCTCTTTCTCTTCCCGTGCCTCTTTCGTTTCTTGTTAGGTAAGTTGTGGTGCAGAAAAAAAAAAGAACCCAACAAGAAGACAATTCGCAGTGTCGTTCAAGAAACTCCGCTCTCCTCTTCTTCACCCACGTCTTCTTTGCCCTCTCAAATTTCTGCCGGTCGCATTCAAGAGCGTCCACACGTGCGGCTCCCCCCCCCCCCATAATCTTCTTAAACATGATGCGGGGAGCCAAAGTTGAAGTTTCAAGTTTCAAATTCAATTTCAATTTCAATCTGCGTTGTGCAACACGAAAACGTGCGTTTGCATAGCGGGTATAGACGAGTAAGACATGAGGAGTTAGCAAGATACCATCGATTCCCTTTATTAAATAACAAACGCATCCGAAAAAAACGAAGTCAAATAAAGAATGAGTGCTGCACATGATGGCCACATGAAGTCTTGACAATTAAGTGATTGAACCTCATTAAAAACAGTCAAGTGCTGATAAAGCGAACGAAAAAAAAAACGTATCTCACTAATCGGTATCGAAAATCCACTATCGAAACTGGCAGGTTATTCCTTAAAATTCAACTCCTTATACAGAAATATACAATTACTTTGGTAACGTTTCACTCCGTTTTTAACCTAGAAAGGCGTGCATATAGCTCCCTGGGCCAAACTCACAAAGCTCTCCGTTCGTCATAATAAGTGCTCTTTGTGACTGGCTAATAATAATAATTTAATAATAATAATCGCTAATAATTTGTCCGGCATCATGACGGGGTGGAATTTTCACTTACGAACGATTCTACAGTAAGACCTTCTTGTGAATAAGTGCCCCTGTCTTTACATTCCTGCCATGTTGTACTTTGCTACCATTTTTGTTATGAAAGAAGTATGACCCTGTGCTAGACGCAAACAATGCGATATATACGAAAGCACTTAAACCTAAAAAAGCCTCATTAGTATACCGAGAGTTTTGATCTTCAACTCAACTGACGGAAGAGGACACAGACACCGAGAAAATGTTAAAATGTAAATAACATAGATTCCCTATACGGGTTTGAACATGTGAGCTCGTGCTCGGCGTCCTCAGGCTCGGGCGGCATGTACATCGAAGGTAATAGTAGCTCTTTCTACGCCCTGTAACGGAAACTGTAGCTTTTGACTCGTGAAATCGAACGTTGGTAAAGGTCTAAATAATAGATTGCACATTTTTGGCAAGATGAGATTATTAATCATAAAGTCAGAAGTGGAGAAAAACATGGCGCCGAATATCTTAGACGAAAATGCTCACTCAGACGTGTAGTCACTGTGCAAGACACCACTTCTGCCCTTTGTCGCAACAAAGGAACACCAAATAAGGATATTAAGTTACCATGTACTAGTTAATTACACTTCGGAAGTAGCAAAATGGCAATTCTGACTGCGAGCTAAGGCTTAGTAAGCAAGCAAAGGACCCCAAAACGAAATAAGGTTGGCGAAACCACTCTGACGTTCCCTCATCAGCTCGGTGTCACGTCATGTTTTTTTTTTTTTTTTTTTTTTTGTACAGTGCCTTCTCGGGTGTTCAACTGTGTATGAGTAAGGATTGACTACATCGCCTTCTAAAGGAAACAAAAACTAAACCTAGCAAGTTTCGAGAACTTATGCTGCGCCGAAACGGCCAGACTAGGAGAAAATACTTTGGAATGTGTGTCGTCCCACACTTCCGTTCGAAATGTGTGACGAAATATTTGCGAAAAAAAAAAAAACAGTTCGGCCTTCTTTTTTTTTCTCGCTAGCATGAACCCTTTTTTACTAACTAACAGAAAATACAGTTTTGAAAGGATACTTCGCCGGTATAGACAGATTTAGAATTGCCGTACTTACACTAGCGATGCCGCAAAGAAGCTAATCAGAGCTAGTTTCATGCAGTATCGGTTTATATAAACATTCGCAGGTGCGTGGTGCTTTATACATGCAAGGAAGCACTGAAGAGCGTTGCGTCAGCCAATCAGAGCAGCTGTAGGAGTTACTGCACTCTTAAAATGCATTATCATTGCCTGAGGTTGTGTCGGTGGAGTGGTCGAAAGGTATCACTTGCGTCCGGCTAGGTTCACAGTTCGAATTCAAGTCGCGCAGCTTTTTTATTTTCTTCACTTTAACTTATTTATAAACATCTCGAAAAACGCTTCGGGATAGCTTCGGCGGAAGTCCGAAAAATAGTGTTGTGATAGAATAAAATATATCTCTGCGAAAATAAAGCGTAGTGTGCATTTCGGCAAAACACAAAAACACAAAAACGGGGGAAAGGTGCACTTCCAAAAAATCATCCTTTATAATTGGTGTTATTAGTTAGACTAAGCATCCATTTTGGGAGTGTAAGGGGGTGAGCTATAGACACGAGAAAAACGCCCTTAAGGCTGCAATTTTCCTTAGCGTGTACCTTACACAGAAGATTTGGTTTCGTTGTCCAGGCGCTTGAACTGACAACAAGAATGCTCGATAAATAATGCATGACGCTAGTCAGGAAGCACGAGTCTCTGAGGAACACGGGAACAAATGTAAACACGAAAAGAAGCTAGAAAACTAGGCGAGCAGCTATATTGATTTGTAGATCGATGATTTAAAAGACGGAAAAAAGACAAAAAAAAAGTGCCGGCAATAGGACGCGTTCGCGTCGAAATCATCCGATAAGAAAAGGGCGCACGTGCTCACGCGCTTCCGCTTGCGCGAAAAAAAAAAGAACAAAAGGATTCGGAAAATCAGCAGAGCGAGAACGCGAGAGTCTATAATACCCAAATTCGCGCGTACTTAATTTCTTCGCGCAAGCAGCGGGAGCTTATACGACGGTCTCGAAATTGATCTAACGCGGTCGGTCGTCAAATCCATCCCAGTACAGCAACGGCACCGCCGCCACCCGGCACAACGATATGCGTGAAGGTGAAAACGGAGGTGGCCTGCGGTGTTTGTTCAAGTACGGAGTGGAATGTGAACTATCGATTTGTACGAAGGACACCGGGAGATTGGAAAACGGAATTCTATTTACCAAGGGCTCTTCCCGGCGATAGCTATCGAATTTGGACGAGATCACTAAGGTTCCCACAAAATCCGAAAAAAAATATCCCTCCTCCTCTACAAAAATAAGCAAAAAGAAAAGAGAGCGAAATAAAAGAACGTATAATAGAAATAAACAAAGGGATTTGGGCTTTTGTCATCAGTGACGGGAGGTGAAAAGGAAGAGTTCGCACACCCGGAAACGTTACAGTGTTCAGAACTTCATGCACAGCGAGAATCCCGCTGTGTTCGTATAATTGGGAAGAAATTACGAGATTGCGGCATATTATGCTTATCTATGATGTTAGGCGTTTTATTTAAGAGAAATATAAAAACAGATATTCGGGAAGAAAATAGTGAGATGGAGAGAGAAGCAAGGAAACCTACCCTGCGCTGGGGGAAGCGGATGAAGATGCGAAAAAGAAAGAAAGAAAGAAAGAAAGAAAGAAAGAAAGAAAGAAAGAAAGAAAGAAAGAAAGAAAGAAAGAAAGAAAGAAAGAAAGATGACTAGTCGAGCCCACAAGTGAATATACGCTCCAAGTTTGTATAAACAGCCACAGAGGCATGTCGACTTCAAGTAGAATAGCAACGTGCTGGTTGCTTTCTGCGCCAGTAACGCGGGCATGGCCGTAGTCCGAGAATTCACCTTGTGTATGCGCTGATTACAACTGAGTGAAACTTATAACCCCGACAGGACACTCCAGACAAGGACGACAGGCGCGTCCTGTTATGGTTATTAAATATATTAAATTGCACTCAGTGCATCACAAGATTAACGGACACCAACTATAGCCTAATTTCTCGCTTTAATGATGGTCCAAATATGACTGAAATGACTTTGATTTATGCGAGTTTAATGCTGTTCGGAGAGGGTGGCGCTGGACGTTGTACGAGGAACAAAGGCAGAGGCGGTGTTCCACAGTTTCTTCCGCACCGGGAGAGTCGCCCAGAAGTGTGTCACACCCATTCCACTGCGAAACGAGTAATGTTTTGTAAATTCCATCTGGATCCAGGGGCGGCATAACAATGTTAAATAGGAGCGGAAAATTTGTCATGGTTGTTGCATCTGAACAGAGGGATCTAAGTTGACGTAGGTGATACTTCGAAGAACTATAGAAGGCGGCCAATAAGTGTGCGTGATAGTTGGATCCATGAAATAACGTTTCGACCATTGCAACGTCGGTTTTCAATAGGGGGATCGGAACCGCTCAATTTCTATCGTGGGCGAAGAAATATGATCTAAGAATGAACATGACCATCAACTATCCATACTCTGTTATTACTAATATAATTATAACGAAGCGCCCATTAGAAAGCCTTGCTCTTCATACTTGCCATGCAGTAGTAGCCTACGTGGCTCAAAAGATAAGTCCTGATGGTGATATATGCTAAATTGTAGTGCTTTGTTCATCTGGCCATTCTGTGCTTAATTTGCTATGGACAAAATGCAAAATATCTGGCATTCTGAGATTTTGGTGCAGTTCGATGAACATTAGATGGGCAATTTATAAGAGAGTCCAGATGCAGCCTGTCTAATGTGCCACGCCGTATTTCTTAACATACCTGTAGTAAAGTATTTTACCGATAGCATTGTATAACAGATAATTTTTTCTTGAAAGTACTTTGCCTAAAACGGCACAGCAAATGTTCAGACATTGAGCATAATGGTTTCAGTGGGCTGTAACGAGGAGCTTCAGTATTTCAAGTTTAATCAAATGTCGATCCTCGAAATTCACAATGGTCCGGAAGCAGCAAATGAATTTGCATGTTAGCAGCGTTGCTGTAGTTCATGTTGTTTACTATTACAATGATGAGTTCTCAGAGACTTCATGGGGCTTTTATATAACGTAGCCATAAGCGGGCCAAATACTCATTGAATAAAAGACAGTGCAGTCCGTGTACATACGGCTGCCGCATACTGAAAAGTTATCTGCAAGTTATGCTCGCTTCATTTCTATGTTTTTTTCGGGAACGGCGATAAATAACTCGGTTAAGTCCACTATCACCTGCAGCGGCCAACATTATACACCGTCGTCATCTCTCTGGGAAGATGGCATCAGGTGTTTGTTCCCCGTGCCTCCTAACAATATGTTTTTTTTTTTTTTTTTGGTCACGGTGATCTCAGAACCGGATGTTGAGGTGGTTATAGAACCGCAGTCATCGCATTAGCTTAGAAAGGATGTTGAATCATGGGTGTACTTATTAGGGACATCTATTTAGGCAGGCAGCGGGGAAGACATAACGGGGTGGCACAGAGGGAATGTCTTGGCGCGCATCTCTGGAAACGATGCGAAGGATGGCAGACACATCTGGCATCGCGTCGTCTGTGAATCACAGGCTACGAACATGACGAGCGCATGCGGCGCAAGAAGCAACCAGCTGCGTTCCGTACTCAATAAGCTGCTCTCAATTCGCGTTTTTCTTAGAAACCTGACCAACAGATGCCGACAAACGAGGCCATCGTCGAAGGAAAGTGATGGACATCGGAAGTGCCATTAAGTTACAGGAAGTGCCGCGATTGGCATCGCGACACATGACGTTGATAGCCGTAAGGTTGTACGGCTGACCTAGAAGCTCGAATGTGAGGACATCTGTGGTATTGGACACAATGTTGTCACCGACGATAAGTACCAATCATTGCCGTCCCGCATGTCTCACGTCTCATACGATTACCCTGCAATCTGTGCATCAGCAATTCCAACAATGGTCATCCATTTCGCACACCAACCATCATATTGTACCCTTACCTCACATGTGCTTTTCGTTACAGTTTACCATAAACAATTTCTATACCGCGGACGCATTAGGACTTGGCTCCCTTCCCAAGTGAAAAAAATATGACCTAAAGTATGACCTACCCTGCTACGATAAGCTCTTGACGTACACTCCTACCATATTTATGACGACAAGGCGCTACTAGCGGGTTTATGAAGACGTGCCCCATGCCGGAGATTACTTTTTGTGAAATCTAACGATGTCATTTTTTTATATCGGTTACTAAACCTCAGTGTCACTTTCGTCATTTCTGCGAGCACTAGACGCAAGGTATGTTAAGAAAGTGTTGCGAGAAATATGGCATACGCAACAGGCCTATCCGGAGCGTGACGCAGGAGCAACCAACACCGCATATGGCGTCTACCCCTCATTGCTCGGCCACAGTAACTCAAGCTGACTCGTGACTTTGCGCAAAGCAAAGTCACGAGTGAGGTGCGCGCAAACACGAAAATGAATACCCATTGCTCTCTTTGGCGCAACACAGTCAGGCGCCGCGTCAGATGCCTGCCTTGGGGTTTATAGGCACGCAGAAAGAGGACCAATGTTGTGTCTGCTACGGTTAACCAGACAAGACGAAGTCCCGAAGGTCTTCTTTTTTGTATCTGTGTCTCGGCACGTGTTTCGGTGTGTGCATATGTAAACCGAACCGCTACCTTTGAGCGCAAGCCCCTCGTAAGCAGCCGACGTTGTCCCAGAACGCGGGGCACACGATTACGTTTGTTGACTGCCAACTGTTCCAGAGAAGATGCAGAATGGAATATCACATTTCAAGAGGCAGTGGAGCTGGAAACATCTGCACCTTGGTTACGAAAGCAGCAGCCAGTTCGAAAGTAAATCTTACAGCCGTTGCAGTCACACACATGACTTAGTTAAAAATTACAACCGAAACAATAAATGAGTTTGTACTAATAAAGTATTATTGCAAAACTGCATTAGTTAATTTCGCTGTAATTGGCTGATTGATGGTAGAGAAAATGAAAGCCCAATGTTTATTCATTTATATTTCGCGCCGGTATGTCAGTGTGACATCACAAGTATTTTTAATCATCACAAGTAATCAAGTTTTTAATCATCACATCACAATCATCCCATCACAAGTATTTTTAATTTTATTTTTTTATACGGACCGTTGTGGTTCAGTGAAGGTTCTTGAGGCTTGCTAGCTTCAATATTCGGCTATTTTGAACCACAATATGACTAGTCCACATTTACCAGATTTCTAGCTAACAAACTGCGTGTAATCAATTAATTGTAATAAATTACAGTTTTTGGGCGGTTTTTGTGATTGATCCATTACTTTGTTTTTCTGAACTCGACAATGCTCGCTGTAATTCAATTACTTTATTTAGAAATCAACTACACGTAACCAGTTACGTTAAAATGACGAGAGAAGCTGTAACAGGCGACGCGGCTTTGAGCACTTAAATTTGGCGGGAACTACAGTAGAACGCCAGCCGGCGTGTCACGCTGGATACGTGGATACGCGCATGATACGCACACGTGGATACGTGGATACGTGGATACGCGTATCCTCGTGGATACGCGCATGTTGAGACATGCAAACCAGGGCGCCCAGTATCTGTTTCCTCATCGCAAGGCTTCGCCAGATGTTGGCCGACTGAATTGAGCCAGCGCTGATATATGTCTAGATATCCGTAGCCACTTCGCACATTGATGCCAGGAAATAGCCTATGAACGAATTTCTTTAGCTTTTCATTGGCCCTACTGAGAGCGCCTTCTTGCGCTGTGCTTCATAGATGACCCAGTTACGGGAATCGTAGCATTGAGTAACCACTAACTTGATCGCAAGTTGCACGTACGTTACGACAGCTCGCTGCCCTCCAGCTTGCACATCAAGCAAATTTTCATTGTCACTGCCTGATGTCTTCACAAGAAAACGAAGGAAGAAAGCCAACAAAAAGTTTGAAAAGCAATAGATGAGTAAGGCAACGTGGGAAGAGCTGCGGAGGACGCACTAGCTGAAAGAGACAGGCCTGTTCGTTCTATTGCTGCATTTGTGCAGTGTTAATAAAACTTGGCAGGACAGTAATTGATGACATTAATATATTCCATTTTAACGCGTTGGCATTAGGAGTGTCAAAGTGGGAAAAAGTGTGTGTGAAGTGTGGGAAGCCGGACACGTGGTAAAGGTATATATATATATATATATATATATATATATATATATATATTCACTAATTAAGTTTTTAAATAATTACCTGATGGCCCATATTGCAATTTACAAATTGTAGCCGTGGAGTTCGCAAGGCGGATCCACTTAGAATTAATTCTCAGGATGACACCAGTTTCGCGATAATAATTCCCGAACTTTGCGGAGAAATGCATTGGCGTTCCAGTTAATTTTGTGCTTCAATGCATAAAGCGACGTTTGGTTAAGAACCTAACTGGAACGCCAATGCATTTCTCCGCAAAGTTCGGGAATTAATATCTCGAAACTGGTGTCATTCCGAGAATTCGTTCCAACTGCATCCGCCTTGCGAACTCCACGGTTACAATTTGTAAATTGCAGTATGGGCGATCAGGTAATCAGTTAAAAACTTAATTACTGAATTTTTGTTAATTAGTCAATTATGCATTTAAATTTTGTGTGCAAGTAATGTGCGCCTGTTCGAGTAGAACAGCTCCTTAGCTAGAATTGGGCTATATGCCACAGGCAACCTTTAAGAATTTTTTAAAGTGTTCGCTGAAACACCCTGTATATATCAGTGAAGTAAAGAGTAACAGGAGCCAGCACAGAAGTAGTTCAAAAAATAGAAGCACGTAGGAAAAACATAACAAGACTTTACTGACGTTTCGGCCGGGGTCCGGCCTTCATCAAGAGTGATGAAGGCCGGATGAAGCTGAAAAATGAAGCTGGATGAGACTGGATGAAGCTGAAGCTGGATGAAGCTTCATTTTCCAGGGATGAAGGCCCTACCTCTTGATGAAGGCCGGACCCCGGCCGAAACGGCAGTAAAGTCTTGTTATGTTTTTCCTACGTGCTTCTATTCTATTTGTCGAACTATATATATATATATATATATATATATATATATATATATATATATATATTATATATAGATAGATATATATATAGTATAGCTGCCTTTCTTAAAATAAATAATTTTAAGCAGTTGATCTTTTTTTTTGCTACACGTACAATTCTGATGTTTACAGACAAAAAAAAAAAAAAGCTACACGTACAATTCTGATGTTTACAGACAAAAAAAAAAAAAAAAAAAAAAAAAAAAAACTAACTAGGCCCTGTCAAAATCCATGGAGCCATGGTCAGCTGCTGCAGGAACTCAAGGTGGCGACGCCGCCCGTGTTAAGCTTTTGTGCCTTTCCTAGGTCACCAAGCCTCGTCTCATGGTAATTGTGGCTTTTCTGGCAGGTATAGTAAAATAGTTGTTGACTTGTTGTTTACCAATTCTGCCCAACTTCTTTTTCTCTCTGTAGTACCTTTAAACGTAAGCTTAGCGAGGTAAAAAAAACGGGTGTGAAAACCGAGGCATTAGTTCACCAACATTTGACAAGGGTGAAGGCTGGAAAGTTCGACACTTCCGCTATACAGAACGCTTATCGTAGCCAACCGAGAGGATGTCACCCAGAGGGAGGCCAAATGCCATCCCACTTCCACGGGTGACGCCCACAACCGGGACACGCTAAATGACGACCGACAACCGCTCATGGTCGGTCAACCGCGAAGACTGCTGGAGCATCTCGGCTTGAGAGATAAGAGAGTTCGCCGACTGAGTTCTAGCTCCGGAGGTTTCACCGACAGGGGGCTGCGGGTATAGCTGCGTCCCGACGCGGTGACACGTGACCTCAGCGCAGTTATAGCCTTGAGCGTCTCGTTTTGCTCGGTTTCTTTTTGTGGCAGCGCGCGTTAGGCGCCATCGACAGAAGCAGCTAACGACCTCGTTTCTCCGTGAGAAGATGATTTACCGCCCACCCGAGAACGGATACGGAGACGCAAGAGGAAACATTAGCCGCCTGCGTAACCCTACCTGCGTCTATCGCGTCTTGCAACTGATGCACTAGCGTGTCGAGCGTGTGAACGCTGAAATACCTCGACCATAATTCTGTACTCTGTAGCCGAGTCAGTTTATTTTCAAAAAAGCGCGACGTGGTGAGCCCGATTCTATCATAGCAATGCTGGAATACTCGCTAACGCTGTGCGTGGTGTGCAGTACGGAAGGTTTCTGATCCACTTCGTTTCGTCTTCACATAAAGTTATTCCCGCGAAGGCGTCGCGCATTCAGAAGTAAGGTGTCTCGTCTACTCCTGGTGTACTTAAATGATGTGAACTTCGCTCGTAAGAGGAGATTAATTTTAGGCGCTGTGGGAGGTGAGGGCGCCGACGCGGCATCCTGGCTTGACTCGTGCGCTGCAGCTGTGTCGCGTTATGATTCGTTATGTATGGTGCCTTCTACACCTGTATAACGCATCAAATGCCGTGCCTGTAGACTTTATATTTCTCGAACACTGATAAAAGGCGGCGCTTGGACGGAGCCATTGAGCGAGAAGTCACGAAAAGCGCTATCCACTTGTAGCAAACAACATGCCCTTCATTTTCCAGATTCTTAGCGAGCAGCATTAAATGACACGGATGATATGTAGCGCTTACAATGAATTCGAGGTTGTGTGGTTGTGTGGGCAGACTCACGGAAAACATCGTTTGCAAATTGTGGACCAGCGCAAAACCGGATGTCTAAGCGCGTAAGCGCTTAATTAGACGTCATTCTGGCATTTTTGAAGAGTTTGCATGTAGCACTTTAGGCATTGCAACAATTTAGATGTATCATCATGTACATAAGCGCTTTAGACATAGACATGTGTCACACATGCACACTTCTGAGGTTTATTGTGAGGTTGGCTCTCTGACGTAGGACGATTCTATGCTTTCAAGGCAGCATGTCAGAGTTTGTCTATTGATAGGTTGCTTCAAGTCCTGCGCGAAGTCCTGCGAAACTTCCTTAATAGCTTGTTAGTAGCGTGCAGTATACTGATAACCATACTCCATGTCGTTTACTTAAGTAGAGCCCGACATCAACTTCAGAGTGGCCTTGTTGGTGTTGTTAACATTTGCCTTGACGGCATACGCCCCGTGCCACAAGAGCGTCTGGTTTTAATACGTAGCAAACACGTGATATCGGCAGAGGATGCTGCTGATTCGAACGATTTCTTCTGTAGGCTAGCACTATAGCTAAATCATTCAAGTATATTTCTGGGTCGTTTAGGAGGACCGAAACTTAAGTAAGATGGGGCAATCTGAGCATAATCTGACTTGATTTAGATGGACATGATCGGAGCATGATCTAGATGGTTGGTGTGTGCTTTGCTGCTTGTATTTTGTGGCACTTAATACCTCAGCACTGCTACAAGACAAGAACTTGTCTCTGCTCTACTGCCAACCACAACGATGGTAGAAGTGTTCGTGTCTGCTGCACCCAGAACCGAAGCGTATATGACCTGCATGATTCTGTATCGGTGGAGGTTCTTCAAGCTGTATCTCGTTTAACAGACTCTCCAGGAAATCCGGCCTATATAAGCAATCGCCAAAGCGTGCCAGATGCTGACCTTGCGAAACCTTCGTCTTCCTGCATCGCTTCGTCGGCGTCATTCAGCGATTGCTTCACGTGATTTCGACAGAATGTCACGACACATCAGAGGAAACGACGGAGGAAAAAGCAAGAGAAAAACACCGTTCAAGGTGTTGGTGGAGTGCTCCTCATTTGTATGTGGTTAAGGTTGAGACGGCTATGCTAGCGCCAATTGGGAAACCACAATTTTGCCTAACAAATTCTACACCCCAGTGTGCAACGTGGTTTTCTGGTCGTGTCATGCAAAAGCTCGGCCATCCCGTTGACTCGTGTGACACAGAGGAATGACGAATAGCCTGAACCTTTGCACTGGTCAAAATACAATTTCTTAATTCTGATATCTCGGTGGCTGACGCAGGATTAATACAACACCCATAGCAGTTCTTGAACCAACACTCAAGTGAACATCTTATTAAGAAACGCTTCGACCATAGCCTTTGACGTGCAGGTTTCACTGTAACTTATAATGCGATTAGCATTCTTAGCCATCCTCACAGTGCTGCTATCTAACCGCTATCACATGACTGTCAATAATAAAAAAGAAAAACAAAACATTTGCGATAGTTGGTTTCGAATCGAGTTCCCTAAGAACAGCAGCTCTCTACCCATGAGGCCATGAACACTTTTTTTTCTTTATTATCGGTTTGTTAACACGCTACAGATATCAGTAACATGCACTTGTTACCTTATAATACAATCAGAAAGCAGAGTAAAGGCAGTTTGCCACCCCATAACTGGCCTTGTCATTTTAAAATTCCTTCAGGTCTACCAGGGGCTCCGCCCTGCGGAGCCAATCAGGAACAAACTCTTGCGTCTTGCATTGAAGTAATCAAAACATTCGACCATGGACACATGCGTAGAAATCACACATGATACCCTAACCAGCTTCAATTGCGCGAGATAGCGCTTTGAAACGCTTGTCACGTGAATCACGTTGCGTAGAAACAATTTAATGATAAAAGTAAGAACACGCGCTCTTCTAGCTAACAGTGAAACTTTAAGCATTACGCATGAAAAAGAAGCGTCATTCGAAGTCAGATATGCTGAAACCATATTTAAAATTAAATTCTCGGATATTACGTGCCAGAACCACGATACGATTATGAGGCACACCGTTCTGGGGACTCCGGATTAATTTTGACCCCCCTGGGGTTCCTAATGTGCACGCAACGACCGGTACATGGGCGTTTTTGCATTTCACCCCCATTGATTGGTACGACATTCGATCACGCGCCCAGACTTCGCAGGGGTGCGCCAAAGCCACTACGCGACGACGACGGGTGCTGACTCTCACTACACGCTCACGCGCGCTACGACCAAATCACAGTGCAGCAGGTTTCTTTTCATGATCTCTCTGACGCTTATGTCAGAGAGGGTACGGGCATGGCGCCACTTGAAAAAAGTTGCAGTGGCTTAGCTCGGCTATGCCAGGATATACGTAGCATTAGCAAAGGTTCAGCTGATTATTCTTAGCTTATTCTTAAGATTATTCTTAAGATAAGATTCTTCTTATGAGTCAAGCTTCTCCGTTCTTCTGCGCTGTTGAGCAGCCTTTGCGCTCGCCTTCTCCATGGCTATACCACACTGGCAAACGCCAGTCAGAAGCGCAGCGGCTCCAGCGCAGTGTCAGACGGCGACTGCACAGCGAGCGCGCGCCGGCGCCAGTGCGTCTACCACGGCTACGACGTCACTCCTCTGGAATGCGCAGACCGGCGCCGGTGATCCGCGCGCGGCGGCGGCGGAGTGCGCGAGAGGTGCCGGCTCCGGTGGCTCCGGTGCGCATGCCGTGTGACATCACTGACCCTTGCGCATGCGCAGCACGGCTCTTGATGTGCCGCGCGAAACGGGCTTGGCTAGGCCAGTGTAGCTAACGCTACAAAAGAAGCCCGTGCAATATCACCCCAGTTCATTCTAAGCCACTAATGCTGAACCTCACTACACGCGCAAGCGGGGAACGACCAGTGTATATCTTTCAGTGCTGGTATGGCCTCACCTAGGAAAGCCTGTACGCCTCTACAGGTCGAAGAGAGAAAAGATGCGTCTTGCAGAAACGGCTCGCCGTCGAAACGCTGCTCAACAGGTAGATGCGAGGAGAGGCGAGTATACACAAAATGCGGCAGGCTGAGCGTCAACGCGTCGCTGCAAACCGCGAGGCCGTCCTACAACCCAAGAGGGAAGCAGGCAGGGCCTCAATGCGTACGCTGCAAACTGGGAAGTCATACGGCAACGCAAGCGTCAAGACAAGTGAACAAGTGTCGTCATCAAGGTGTGTCTTCATCATTACCTAGTGAGTGCCAATTTCGCTTGATTGCTAATCGCATTAACCTCGCCAGTCATCATGATATGGGTTCTGCCGCAATGTTTATAATTGTCACATGACAGCTGGCTGCGAGTCTGCAGCCGTTTTGTCGCTATTTTGTCAGTGCGAGAATAGCTTTGCGGAATCACAATAAAGTCGCATAGAAAGTACATGACAAGACAGAGGCAATCTTTTTTTAAAGTAAGTATATAGTTCTGACCGTGATGTGCAAGTAGCTTAATTCAGATGAGCGCATTGAATGATGACATACCGTCACTGTGGCTTACAGGATTACACGAGAGGCAGGCCAACAGCACTAACGACAACGGCTACTTCTTGCAAATAGACATCGGTAGGAAATTTTTCTGCTGAAGCTACACAAGCCTTCAATAATTGTTATATCCATTTCCATTGCAGTACATTGTTTTGATGCGATTAAGTGGTGGTTATTTCTGCTAAAGCAATGCGAATTTAAGCATTCATGCCTTGCATGGATGCTTGCAACACTACCTTCAGACAGGCGCCAAGCATCGTTCTCTAAAACTATCATCAAGTACAACGACAAACTTCCCTCGGGCTTCACCGCTGCATCTAAACCATCGATACCGCCTTGGTGTCTTATTAGCCCCACAGTACATCTCAATGTACCAGGAATCAATAAAAAATCTGAGCTGTCGTCACCTGTGCTGAAACAACTGTCTCTGCTTCTTCTACACGAGAGGTATGCGGACAGTGTACATATTTATACTGATGGTTCCACAAACCTCCAGTGTTCGTTCGGTGCTGTGGTTGTCCCAGCAAGAGCTATTACCATTAGCTTCAGGATTGACCACCCAACAACATCGACATCTGCGGAACTAGCTGCTCTTCGAGCTGCACTTCGTTTCGTCAATCGGGAGTCACCTCGACAATGGTCAATCTTCAGTGACTCAAAGGCAGCCCTACAATCTGTGCTCTCAGCTCTGCGTCGCGGGCCATACGAACAGCTCGTATTCGATATTAGATACCTACTCCATACATCACCTGAGAAAGGACACCACGTGACGTTTCAGTGGCTTCCAAGTCACTGCGGCGTCATAGGGAATGAAAACGCCGATAATGCCACTCGGGCAGCTCTTGACGACACACAGGAAGAGGCCATACCGCTCTCACGGTCCGACGCAGCCAGCAGACTTCGAGTGCTTGCACAGGAGATCACGCTCTCTCTATGGTGCACACCAAGCAGCCAGACCAACCGGAGCAATCGTCAACAGCACCTGCCCTCTTTGATGCATCTCTGTATGCCAACTGGACTCCGCCGAAGATAGGCCACTATGCTTTAACGCTTATGGCTAGGGGTGGCATTCACGAAATCTTATTCATTCCTCATTGGAATGGCCGACAACGCTTTTTGCAATGCCTGTCTTTGCGAGGAGACGCTAGAACATATTCTATGCGATTGTCCTGAATATAATGTTCTGAGACAGTCCCTGGCGTCCGTTCTAGCACACATGGACAATCGACCAATGTCAATTGAAACGATTCTCACGTGTCGTCGACAGAAGACATCGCAGCTGAAGGCGACGAAGGGACTGCTTAGGTTTTTAAAGGAAACGGGCTTGGACAAGCGGCTCTGACAGTGATGTCACGTACTACGCAACAGTGACAGACTGTGACTGACGATGAGTGTGCTGTGTTATGTGCTCTCTCTTTCTCTCTCCTCCCCATCTTTCATTCCCCCTCATCCCGCTCCCATGCGTAGGGTAGCAAACCGGTTGTGTGGAACTAGTTAACCTCCCTGCCTTTCCTTCTCCACTCTTTCCTTCCTTGCCAAAGGTTTACAGCACAACCGGCGCATCATCAAATCTGTCTGCGATCTGCGTAGCGACTGTACTGTTTCAATCTCAACATTTCAGGGGTGATTAGTGTTTACACAAGAGCGAAATGCACGATTTACCTCCAGGATTATCACGTATTAAGAAAAGTAATGCATAGTTCAGAGTCAAATATGGTGGCACAGTTCCTCGGCTCTCTAGGGTTGGCAAATGGTGCGCATCTCGTTCTCCGCAAGTTTCGTATTTCCTTGATAACTGTGTTTTCTCGGAGTAATCTGTGGTTCTGGGCAGTAGATAAGCTCATTTGAATTTTCGAACATGGTCGTGCCAGATAGTCCGGCAGGATTGAATGGCCAAGCATTAATATAGTTCGTTATTATTTATCTTCCCATTACTATCATTATTATAATCATCGCATATATATGTATATGTGTGTGCGTGTGCGTGCGTGCGTGCGTGCGCGTGTGTGCGTGTGTGCGTGTGTGCGTGTGTGTGTGTGTGTGTGTGTGTGTGTGTGTGTGTGTGTGTGTGTGTGTGTGTGTGTGTGTGGTGTGTGTGTGTGTGTGTGTGTGTGTGTGTGTGTGTGTGTGTGTGTGGTGTGTGTGTGTGTGTGTGTGTGTGTGTGTGTGTGTGTGTGTGTGTGTGTGTGTGTGTGTGTGTGTGTGTGTGGTGTGTGTGTGTGTGTGTGTGTGTGTGTGTGTGTGTGGTGTGTGTGTGTGTGTGTGTGTGTGTGTGTGTGTGTGTGTGTGTGTGTGTGTGTGTGTGTGTGTGTGTGTGTGTGTGTGTGTGTGTGTGTGTGTGTGTGTGTGTGTGTGTGTGGTGTGTGTGTGTGTGTGTGTGTGTGTGTGTGTGTGTGTGTGTGTGTGTGTGTGTGTGTGTGTGTGTGTGTGTGTGTGTGTGTGTGTGGTGTGTGTGTGTGTGGTGTGTGTGTGGTGTGTGTGTGTGTGTGTGTGTGTGTGTGTGTGTGTGTGTGTGTGTGTGTGTGTGTGTGTGTGTGTGTGTGTGTGTGTGTGTGTGTGTGTGGTGTGTGTGTGTGTGTGTGTGTGTGTGTGTGTGTGTGTGTGTGTGTGTGTGTGCGTGTGTAGCGACGAGAGAGGGTAGTGGGCCCGGCTCTAGTGGGCCCAGACGCTAGTGGTTGACTGTGGTGATGGGTCAGCAAGCACGTGTATAATCGAGGCAATCGACGGGTTCTTGCGCTGCTCGGAAGCGATAGTTTCAAGGTCGATTGAAGAAACAGTGAGCTAGGATAGTGAGCAGCAGGTTTGTCGTCAGGCGAGGCGTGATAGGGCGTCGGCGTCAGAATGTTGGCATCCGTTGCGGTACAGCACGCGGATATCGTAGTCCTGCAGGCGAAGTGCCCAGTGGGCAAGACGACCGGAAGGATCCTTCAACGATGACAGCCAACATAGTGCATGGTGGTCCGTGACGACATCAAATAGGCGGCCATACAAATAAGGTCGGAACTCAGTAAGAGCCCAGATGATCGCCAGACATTCTTTTTCCGTGACAGTGCAATTGGTTTCGGCTTTCGTAAGGGTGCGACTGGCATAGGCCACGACATACTCAGGAAAGCCGGGTTTGCGCTGCGTAAGGACAGCGCCGAGGCCAGCACCGCTGGCATCTGTGTATACCTCTGTAGGGGCTGTCGGGTCGTAGTGGCGCAAAATTGGGGGAGTCGTCAGCAAACGAAGGAGATTCGCGAACGCCTCCTCGCACTCTGACGACCACGAATGAAGGGGTCCGTTGCTTCCAAGGAGCTTCGTCAGAGGTGATGTGATGGGGGCGAAATTTCGAATGAAGCGTCGGAAGTAGGAACACAAACCTACGAAACTCGGCAGAAACTGACGGTGCTCTGCTCCGGACCACCGTCAGTTGCATTTCGATCCTCGAAGAGGCAGGCAGGACGTGTGTCGAGTGAGCTCTTGAAATACGCCTTACAATGTGGTGGCCCGGGTTTATAGCACCGGTCCGAGACCTCAAAGAGGTATACGCAATGCTAACTCATTTCTCTCGCATATACCGCTAAATCACCAACAAATGTTTTACAGCAATTCGCATATTTCTCTCTTTTATTTTTTATTTATGTGTAGTGTGATCAGTGAGCATGGAGCAGCCGTTTTCAAGTGGCATAATTTCCAACTTTTGTTGCCAGTTAAGAAATGCTTGCGTTATACAAAACTTAGCCGAGAGCTAATTATGGGATAGAAGCGTCACTTAGCGGCCACTAACGGTACAGCTTTCTTTGTAGGACATTCGGGCGGTGTCATTGCTATCGACAGGCGGCAGCGGGTGATTTTAACCCCAACCTGTTGTCACGTTTAACCCAATCCGCTGCAATTTGGAAGCACGCAATCTCCAAATGAACCCAGCTGAGCAGAGTATATATATACTAGTACCACTAAAATTCCGAAAGCGAGAGTAGTGCTTCCTAGGTCAAAGGCAGAGCCGCAATCCCGAAATTAGCCAAGAGCTTGCGAATTGCGTTCGTCGTCGCCATGCAACTCACGCCCTGTAATTGCAGTAAAGCGGCCCCATCGGTGCCAGACGGCAGCTGGCAGGCTATATGGCCGGCGTCATTTACTGGCTGGCCCGAGATGCGGTAGCGGCCGCAACGGCTTATCGACCCGCAACCGCAAGAAGGCCGTTGCCGCGAAAGCGTTGTAGAGGAGTAACGGAAAGAGGCGTTAGGTTAGGTGGTTTATTCCTAAACGATCGTACAAGGGCAAGCACGCACTCACGGTCGCACATTCGTGCGTGCACCACGGTGAGCCGCGCGGCAACGCCGTTCGGGTCACTTATCGCAGTTATTGAGCGCGCAGCTCGAAGAAACGGGCCAATCGGAGAACACAAACATCTTGCAACCCTTGCAGCGTTATCCCCGTCATCGTTTTTCTTCCACGTAGTTTAATGAGGTATATCGAGCAGTTAGGTATATCAGGCTCGTTAGGTACTGATTAAATGAGCTATTTGGCGCAGTGCGTTGTGTGGCATGAACTTTGCGGCAGCCTTCCCACAATAGAGAAAGAACAAAAACTCGCGCGGTGTCCCCATCTGCGGAGGAGTATGCGCGGAATTCGTACTAACTCCCTCATTTGCAAACGTTGTAATGTGAATTGCCATTGTAAGAAAGGTTATCCGTGTCCCGCACGCAGTACGAATCGGTTAACGCAAAGCTTTGTTTGATATTTGTGAGGAACTCTGAGCTTCTTTAGCGACTGGTTGCAAGTATAGCCCACGTGCACGACTATATTGGGCACGTTTTGACCAAAAAGCGCCTCGCCTAACGTAAACTTGGGAAGATCTAACGCCGGAGGCCCGTCATGCAATACAGAAGCAAGCACACGCAAAGTTCGGGGAATAGATAAGAAAAGGTT
Organism: Dermacentor silvarum; assembly: GCF_013339745.2. Lineage (NCBI taxonomy): Eukaryota > Metazoa > Arthropoda > Arachnida > Ixodida > Ixodidae > Dermacentor > Dermacentor silvarum. The sequence goes on from NC_051159.1 coordinate 76,111,468, forward strand.
CGAGTTCAAAAAAAAAAAAAAAAAGCTGCGACTTGAGAAAACATTCATTAACATAAACAATTTCTATGATAAACACTGATGGATGCTTGCACTATGCGTTAATTTGTGTGTCGCGCGAGGCTCGAAGCGCATAGAAAAATGTGAGGCCTCCATCGTTTACCCTCACGGTAATTAAGTCCTTTAGTCGAATCTTAATCCAGCACAGCCATAGTGCGCGCACTGAGTGAGTCGGTGAGAAAATGTTTCAAGTGGATCAACATTGAAAAGATGACGCCATCATTGCTGGACCAGACCTTTCCTACTTGGGGCCCGCGCGAATGACCATTTAAATTAAATAGACAGAAAATCCCCCAACCTTTATAAGACTGGCACTAAATTTATATGTATATCTGCAACAACACGCATCCTTCGGCCCTCGCCGTTAGTCTTCCCTATATGTGTTCTGACGGGCAAGCATGCACTCACGTCGCACAATCGTGCGTGCACCACGGTGAGCCGCGCGGCAACGCCGTTCGGGTCACTTATCGCAGTTATTGAGCGCGGAGCTCGAAGAAACGGGCGAATCGGAGAACACAAACATCTTGCAACCCTTATATATTGATAAATGATAATGCTTTTAAATTGATAAGTGGCAGTCGGGACTCGGGCAGACCAATTGCCGGTAACTCTTGCAAGTCTAGATCTGCCTGCAGCAAACAACAATCCTCCTGGTCCTCCTGCCGTTTTTTCTCCCCACCACTAGGAGCCACACAGAATCTTAACAATATCGTAACAAGCACATCTACGTAGAACAACGTGTCCCCAATGCGCATAGTTCGCGCAGTTATCCGCACCTCGCTCACTACGCTTCTCCTTCGCTCACTGGCAAACAAACGCGGCAGCCACGTGTGTAACACTGCCAGCAATGAAGCAGCGCTAGGGAGCACTGGCAGCGCGCAACAATTAGTCGTAATTGGCGTCGCGTTGCAGCGGTGTTATGAGCCTGCAGCTTCTCCGCATAGAACCACTTCGCACGGGCTTTCTCCCTTTCGCATTCATGCCCTCCGCTCGAGCAAGAGCCCAAATAGTTGTCAGAAAGAAAGAGAGAGAGAGAGAGAGAGAAGACAAGAAAAGCAAAGTTAGTGAGGCGAGATGTGGAGAGCGGGACGGCGTTAATTACCGGACTGGCGTCCTCTGCCCTCTTGCGCATTCACGCCACGGACAACGACCGAGGCGGTGGCGACGACGTGCCGCGAACTGCCGCTCTTCGCCAAGGCCGCGTGCGCTGCGGGATGCGCATTTTTTCTTGAAGTGTCGGTGTCATCCGTGTGCTCCTTAACATAACGTGAGGATGACCTGCCGACAACAAGTGGAGCGAGGGCAGAGGGCCTGCGCGCTGCACGGCGAAACTGGTTCGCCCCTAACCTCCCGACAGGAACGACGCGCCGGCGAAGGTCGCCGTGACAAATTGTTTTCCGAGGCCGCGCACTGCAGTCAAGGAACGTTGGTCGCTGGCAGCAAAGCGTGCGCCCGGGACAAATATAGGAACTCGGTCCCGCGTGGTTTCAGTGTCGGGGACTGCAGGAACCGTCAGCGTGTTGCAAAACGGTCGAACTTGCGAATGGTTCGACGTGAATGGTTCGACGCTGGTAACAGTGCTTGCAAGTACGAGAAACCAATATCGGACACATGTTCCGTCCACTTTTCTTGCCTTGCTAATGATTTACGTATTTCGTGCTTTGACCTTTACGCAGAGATGGAGAGAAAGAGAAGAAAAAGCGGGAATGTTTAACAGAAGCACGCTTATCCTGCATGCCCGCTCCTCTTTGTAGGATGACGTCAAAAGTATCAAGGAAGGGTCATATGAGTGCAATGACGTGTCGTAAAACCTGATGAAATCCTCTGTAGATGCAAAATGTGACAAGCTAGTGGGAGATGCTGGACTGGGATTGCTGTGCTTGTGTTTGTTGCATTGTAATATGCGATGACAACTGACGTCCATAGTTTAGGTATACGGTGACGGCGACCTTAGTTCTACGGAGGATCACTGTCTGAATCAAGAACAATAAAAGTGCCCACTTCTGCTGTGAAATCAACCGCTCTTGCCCATAAAAACTTTTTTTTTTCATGAGGCTTTATCCCGATTGAAACAGCATTGTCCGAGTGCGTCGTAAGTATACACATGTGCGCAGCTGTGACATTACACAATCACTGACAAACGCAATGACAACGCTTTTTATTATTATATGGACACTCCAGACGCATTTCTGCCGTCGCCATGATGTTCAGTATAAAGTCCAAAGGCGATAACATCGTCGCCGTGAGCCGTATGCTGTATGTGCGAGTGAAAACGGTCGGCGGCTCAATCTCACGCGCGCAAGGGAGGTAAGCGGGGAGGAAGCGCGCCTTCTTCCGTCACACGCAAGCCACCGGGGGGAGGGGAGGTAGGAGGGGGGGGGAGAAGTTCTACTTCGGCTGCGGCTGCGCGGGCTTTATCTTGAAAGCGATCTGCGATGGGGAGAAAGTACGCCGAGTGCTGATAGCCTCCTGTGCGTTGCGCGATCGACGTTTAGTTCGCGTTGAAGCGAGAGACAGCACGAAGGTCAATTAGCTCGCTGCTGCAGCCACGCTTCCTCACTCCAGCGTTTTGACACCGAGTTTCCGCGGTCATCGAGTGAGATGTGTTCATGTTTGCTTGTGCGCGTGTGACACCATGCTTTTTCGTTTAGTTAGTAAGCGAATGTTTACAGATTTATACGGCCGATAAAACTACTATCCTTACTTAGTATAGCTGTCTACTAATTTACTATCGCAATCGATGCTTCTACTTTCGGGCGAAACTTTATCATTTATCACTCGCAACGTTTTTTTAAATAAATTACGAGATGGCAAGTTTCGAATTTCCAGACAACTGGCAACGCCTGTACTATGCGGAACTATACGAGTATTTCCAAGTTTTCCTGTCACCAAAGGCACGACAAGATATACTGCTTCGCAACCAACCAGCTTCTGCAGGGCCGGTAGGTTGACTCGCCAAAACAGCTGAAAAATGAGAAGTCGCGATGCAAATATGGTGCACGCAATATCTCTCTGCAATATCGACCTCATTGCTCACATTCTCAAGCCGATGTTTTCAGGTAGCGCGCGTGTAGTTTAATATTGACGCGTACTCTGTTGACCAAGATGGCGGAACAGCTTGTTAAGAATCACCAGAACAGAGAAATCGTCTTCATCTTCGAAATTACCCTGTCCTACTACTCGGAGTCAGTTATAGCACATATTGTCATCGTCGTTTAAACGTCTACACAGAGTACGCGTCAATATTGATAAATCTCTTGCGCGTTGTCCGTCGTTGTGTCCGCGGCAGCGCGTCGCGCAAATCCCGCTCAGCGACAGCGCCTCACGCCCCCCACCCCTTTCCGTGCGGTTCTGGATCGCTGGAGTAGAACCAATGCGAATAAAACAGGCTCGCTCCGCGTCAGTGACCGGCAGTTGCGCTAGAGAAGCCACGGCCTTTGATCGCCGGTTCAAAAGTTTGATAGGAACCACGCTTCAGAGCAGCTGTCACTACATTTCTTTCCATCCCATGCGGGAACTCAATTGAAACAAAAGGACTCCGTATTGTACAGGGCATGTCGGCTAGCTGTTCGCCAAGTTCTTCATTAAAACAACAAACAAAAAGAAACAAACGAGCAAGAAAATAAAAAAGCGCAAAAAAAAGCAACGAAGCAGTGAAACAAACACGCTGCCTAGCTATTTGTCGAACTAACTACCAACCACGGTGCTTCAGTGGCTTTGGCGTTCTGCTGCTGACCACGAGGTCGCCGGATTGAATCCCGGTCGCGGCGGCCGCATTTCGATGGAGGCAAAATGCAAAAACGCTCGTGTCTTGTGCATTGGGGCATGTTAAAGATCCCCAGGCGGTCACAATTAATCTGGAGTCCCGACTACGGCGTGCCTCATAATCAGATCGCGGTTATGACACGTAAAACCCCAGAATTAAAAAAAAAAAATGTTTCCTACCGTGTGTCCCAACTAACGTTACCCAAGCTGCTACATGAAAAAAAAAAAAAGAATGCGAATAAAACACGGCGCAAGATACAATTGTAAGACCTACGATGTTCTATCGTCAGAGGTCTGATGACAAACACCGTGGGTCTTAAAATCGTATGATGCGCCTTGTTTTTCTAAATCTTTTTTTTTTCGTTGAAGAGCTTGGTTAACGTTAGCTGGGACGCCCTATATATGTTAATTCCGGGATGAGTGAGCATTAATGGATAGAGAAAGTACAGTATAAGAATGGCTAACTATATATTATTAAATGGGACCATAAGAGTATGTATCCAATGCAATATCGTTCTAGAAGATGGCTAAGGTGTTTTTACTAATGCAGATGAAATGAGGTACACGAAAATGACAGTAGATACAATAGAACGAGGCACTATAAAGTTTGAAAGATGTAAGTTTTTTGACGTCACTTGCATTTTTTCTGCTTTTCTGTTCTTTTTATGTTATTTCTATTTTAAGTCGTGTCTACAGCACAACGCGTAAGTACGGGACCGTAGACATAATAGGGCAGCAAGAATTAGCTTGTCGGCTGCCTGCCCCTTTGAAGGTATTATGTAGACGCCTGTGCCGTGTCTCCACAGAAAACGGAACGTCGGTTCCGGCTCACATAATCAAAATCGATGTAATGGTTGTCGAGAAAAGCAATTTCTCCGTTGCCCTGTATTTAGCTAGGAGCTATCGAGCTCAAGCTTCCTCTTAACGGTGGCCTCAAAGTTCGGTTTCAGTGATATAAGTGTGCCTTTATATCAGTGTACTTAAATTGCTGTCATACAATCTATGCATGTGTTACATTTGTTGCGAATACCGTGCCATCTTTTTGACAATGTCAATGCATACGCTCCCTTACGTTAAAATCGTTTTGGGTCCCGCTACGAGGGTGTAGCTCACTGGTACCCCATTCAGGGTTACTTTTACTAGGACCACTGCTTGTAGTAACGAACACAGAAGAACTCAGATTTGTGGTAACGGCGATAGGAAGATAAAGGAAATACGTATGTGTTAGAATTATTTATAGCTGCTGTTATGTGCTTTTTGATTCAATCAATGAATCAATCAAATTTTTTATTATTTCACAAAAATCTTTTACAGATAGAGGTATACAGAAGGAGGTCCCATAGTAAAACCTGAATTGGGATCTCCTGTTCATGGTTAACATAAATGTTACAATGGCAAGAACGGTAGCTGAATCAGTACAATTACAAAAATGATAAATATTGATACAGATATAAGTAAATGAAGATATTAATAGATAACAATGTATCGGCAGTAAGTAATATAGTGGAACTAGGCAAACCTAATGTAGAAGAGGAGGAAAAAAAGGACAAGAAAAGAAAAGTTAAAAAAAGAACTTAAGCGACGTACATGTTGACGTACACCCGTGAACAAAAGTGTATGGACCAGGGATTGCGCGATAAAGCCGATTTTTTCCACTGCCTGAGAATGCAACGTGAAATTGAGGACTGCAATCCGAACTCGGCATTGCGAACTTTCCAGTGTACTCGTCAATTTCAGCTTAACCATGCTATTTACGAAGAAATTCACTTTTGTTTTTCGGCAACCCTGTGGTCCGTATACTTTTGCTCACGGGTGTACGTAATCTGAAGAGCGACGCGCGATGACGACGACGGACAAAGTGGGAGAAAACACACACACACACGCGCCCCATGGGCGCCACTTCAAACACAGTTTATTCAGAAAAGGCACCATATATACGCCCAAAGCGCTATCACAGTTTTATCAATACGTAGTCGCATTCAGTCGCATTCAGGTATCAATGCGACTGCGCATTGATAAGCTTTGATAGTGCTTCGGGTTTATATACGGTGCTTTTTCTGAATAAACGGTGTTGGAAGTGGCGCCCGTGTGTGTATGTGTTTTCTCACTTTGTCCGTCGTCGTCATCGCGCCTCGGTCTTAAGTATATGCTCAACCAACACGCCCATTCTTTATTCTTACTTGACGCACCTAAGGACGGCAGGTCTAAAATAAAATCGGGATATACAGTACACTATGTCACATACATATCACATAACAAAAAAAAAGTTCAATTCATGGCAACACCAATGGGCTTTCGGGAGTTGAACAAGCAACTAGACAACCTCCACGGAGCTAATTGAAGTGACCGTAAATAGGCAATATGCGTAAGGGCAATATGCGCATGGAAATCCGGAGATGACAGGAGCTGAAAGACAGCGCAGCAGCTTCCGCTTAAAAATAATAATAAAACAGTAATCATTGCCGCGTCCACAGAACGTGAGACGCAAACAGCGTTGGAAAGTGACGCACATATGACGACGCTAGACAGAAACCTGAACATATGTTTAGTCTGGCGCAGCTACACGCATCACAGGCACGTGCAGAAACGTTGCACTGGACCATTCGAACGTAGATAGAAAGCAACTGTAACTTCAACTGCGAGGTTGCCGTATAGGAATGACGCTCAGGGCGTTGCCTTACTGCGTACGTCTAGTAGTCCGAGCGATAAGTAAGCACGTGATGAACTAGCGCGCTCGCGTGGATGTCCCCTAGGTCACTGCTCTTACAGAATGACGAACGTGCCAATTGCATTTGTTGGGGCTTCATTGGTTAGCGGGACATCACGGATTTGATACACGGCCGCGGCCACGGACGCCACAGCCACATTTCAATGAAGGAGGATTCAAAAAAGAAAAAGAAAAGAAACCGCTCACGTACTTTGATTTAGATGCATTTTGAAGAACGCGAAGTGGTCGAAATTACGCCAACTCTGGAGCATCCTGACACAATTTCAGGCGTTCCTCAAAGTTAGGTTCTTAGTCCCTCCTGCTTGATATTTCTTGATCATCTCATAACTGATATCTTCTCATCTGCCCGACATTCAGAAGATAACTACGCTCTTTATTGAACAATTGCTTCCGGCACTGATCAGTCTAAATTTCAAGACGATTTGTATAAAACTGAGAATTGGTGCATTTTATGGCAGATGTCTTTAAACGTCTCTAAATCTAAATTCATTGAGACATAACGTTCCCTGAACCTATTCCCTGGATTCAGTTAGTATCGAGCCAGTTGATTCATTTCACTATCGTGGAGCAACGGTCACCTGCAACTTATCCTGGTCAGATCATATACTCAAGCTCACTGCGGATACTTCCAACTCTCTTCGCCTCAGCAAAAGATCCCTCGCTCTGTCTCCTCCTTCCATTCGCCTGCTTGCCCGTGAAACCTTTATTCGCACCAGAGTGGAGTATGCGCCCGCTATCTGGAGCACCCATCAAGGCAATTTAACCAACGCTTTAGAAGCAATTCAGAATCGTGCTTCACGGTTTTCACTTGCAAATATGATAACAATATTAGTATTAGAACATCAAATCATCCCTTGATCCCTTGTTCTTCCATATTTGTGAGAGCACCGCAGGATCAATCGCCTTCCCCTTTTCCACTATGATAATCCGGATAGTCATAGTGCTCTCCTGCTTCATCATAATCCTACTTACCAGCCGACTTTTCAATTCCTGTAGTTTACAGCAACTCCCGTGGATCTACTAAATCATTTAACCAGTTTTTATTACCAAACACTATTGAAGAATGGAACCAACTTTCTGAGTTTGTTGTTAATGAGCGAAACCCCACAGTATTCAAAAATTGCATTACAACCTATTCCATGAAGTAACTGTTGCGTACAAAACGTTTCTTTGCTGTGCGTCTTGCTTTTCCTTCACCGATATTTTTTATGTGCGCGTGTTCTGCCATATGATACAATATGTCTTTTATTTCGGGCTTGCTTATGTATATAATTGTTGCTGTCATGGATCCTTGGCTATGTTCTGTCTGTGTAGTGCGTCTTACTGTCTTTACACTCATGCCATTCTGGTTATGTCACGCATTGTAAAGTTTCATTCCCTCTCTTATATAATGCCCCATTGGGGTCTTTAGTGGAATATAAGCCAGGATGATAAATGATAATTTGCTAGCTGCAGCCGTCCTTGACAACAGAATTGATCCTGGTGTACAGTCTTCCCAATATCACAGATCAGCGTCATCAGCGTGCCAGTTACCTCCTTTCTCGACCAAGATGTGAAGAAACTGTCTAATTTTAAACATAGTTTTTCGTGTGGGTCCGAGCCACAGAGTTGATAAAGAAGGCTGCAGCGCTGCCTTCGAGCCGCGGGACAGGAACCATTTCCTAGGTTGTTCTTGTCTGATGAAACAAAGTGTATGGCGGTGTGCTGAAAGTTCCGCCGACATAGCTAGAGGTCGTTGGGTGGCACGTCTCTAAATTGACGGTGAGCTCATTCTTTTTAGACGGTGACTTTGGCCTAGCCGTTCATAGCGTCTGAGCCATCGGTATAAACATCCACGTGGGCGATGTGTCTCCGCTGCAGTCGGCTAAAATATCGGAGGTATGATAGTTGATAGCAGAAAGAAGCGTAATGGAAGGGAGATCGCGCGGAAACTAGAATTACGCGTCCACGTGCGCTCTCATCCTGTAAAACGACGGATAATGAAAGCAGCAGCACTGGATTCAACTTTTTCACGTCGATATGAACAAAGGAAAGAAATATCCAGGCAAGCCACAGCGTAAACACGGGAAAGCATCGTGCCGTGTTAGTCAATTTTTTGCGAAGCGCCAAGCACTAGTTGGCATGCGCGCGCCAGCGCCGAGGCATCGAGGTAAACACGGGCCGCTGACCTTTCTTTCCGCCAGCGCGCCGTGGTCCCGACAAGAGAGAGAGAGAGAGAGAGAGAGAGAGAGACGCCTCTATAAGCGTCGAGATCATGCAGCACAAAGCAGAGAACAGCCCAAGTGCCGCACGGGCCACGTATATAGCATAGCTCATTGCTATGGCCGGCGCATTTTCGCGAGCAAGGAGCAGACGCGGAGCGCCGAAAGGCACACAGACAGACACACACGCACATGCTCTCGTGCACAAACGGTTGTAGACGGAGACAGCGGCAGATCGTTTTTGCATGCGGCGGCGTCGCGTGCCGCTGATGTTTATGCTTTCGTCTCACGCTCCCTTTCTGTCCCTGCCACTGATCACGGAGCTCCTCCCCCTCTCGGGCGAACGTGCCTTCCCTGCCCAAACAGCCATTTGCCCTTCGTTCATTTGCCTATCTGCCAGTGTCTGGCTGCTCCAACTCTAACCTCTTCGTCAACAACGGCGCTCTTGCACCGTTATCTGCGTCCCTCTCACTGGGCGCCCAGAAAGGGGGCAAGGAAATGCCCCAATCGTCGCCGAAATAGGACGACAGCGACATGTCGATGGCCCTAAGCCCCTCCATTAGGAAACCTTTTCATTCCTGCTTCTGGCCTAGAGTGATCTGTGCGTGGCATTCATCTCTCCCCGCCCCGATGAACCGTTTCTCCCGTTGGGCGGGCTGTCAGAGGCTTGGCCAACAGCAAACACCGCTCTAGTAAGTAAGCACGTAACAGGAAAGCAAAGACCCGGTAACCCTTGAGCTCCGAGGAGACGCACCATAGAAAATACACGTGTGAGTGTGCCTGTGTGGATAGCGGGAGACGATCGTCGCGGGAAAGGGAGATGTTGCGTAATCTCGCTTTTGCCGCAATTTCCATACCCCGCCTTGAACGTTACTAATTATAGTGACGCACTTGAAAGGAAGAACTTAACGAGGTCACGGACTCGCTCCATGCAACTCGGCGGCGAGGGTGCACAGCACACCGAGCAGTGCTGCATTACAGTGTAAAAGAGGAGAAATCCCTCGTTCGTGTGGTGGTCTTGTCAGGTAAGCTACAAAACACATCCACCGTTGAAATTTTAAAGTGGCCGTTGCAATGTCTTGTCAATTGCTTTTAGAAGCGACCGTATCGGTATGTCGGTTAACATAACGTGCGATTTTTCACATTATGATTTCTTAAGCAACGAATAACTGTCTCCTTACGCGCACTCACACTCGCCAATATAATTTATGGCCTCTTTTTACCATCTGCAAATACGCGGGAATTACGCTCATTAAATAATTAACAAATCCCTAATTAGAAGTTAAAAAAATCACAGGGAGCGAATATTATAGTGAATGCAGTAAAGTAAACAGGACTTAGATCAGGGACATTGGTAGCTGTAATTCCTAGTTTGCTAGGGATATTCGAACGGGAAAAAAAAAGGAAAAAAAACATCGGCTCTCAATATCGAATTGAATATCGAATATCTTATCTTCGACATGCAAAAAGGACAATTTATTAAAGAAAAAAAAAAGCACGAAAGAAGACCGCTCCTACCAGTCGGTAGAATAAAAATTTGTACTTCAAGTGCAACCAAATAAATCCAAAGTAGCTCAACAAAGTCCATATAGGAAGCTTGTACATTCGTTTCAAATGTATTTATATATTCTATAAAAAATACAATGACACAATTTTTTTATTTTGTCCTATAATTTCTTTATATTTGACTAACTACAGTTTTCCCATCTACAGAAGTATATCTTTCATTTTCGAAATCTTCAGAAGCATTTTGTTTAAGCTATTACAAAAAAAAAATGAATGAATGAAGAAAGGATGGAAGAAAAGAATGAAGGAAAGAAAACACACAGACAAACAAAAAGCAAACGAAGGAACAAATATGACATAGATGTGTTTTAAAATAGAACCATGTCGTAGTTTGTCGTATCCTGAAGCAACTTTTCCCATGTTCTGTTACATGCCGTTTTATTTTCCGTCTTTGACCGTAGCAGTACTGTTATGTTGGTTTTCGATAGCATTGGGGAACTGAATTGAAGCGTGCTCGTAAGGCATGAGTCACCGTGAACGGCCTTGGGACCCACCATTTCGACTGCACGTGGTGAAAGATGAAAGCGCGGATTACCAACCTGTGACATTTATATTGTTGCGCACGGAGGGAGCACAGAAGTAGCGTGTACTCAACACCTGTCTAGATGTTTACCCGAGTGGTCCAGTGCCTTCTTTACAAATGGAGAGATGCAATATGTAAGCGAACAAAGGGATTTATTTGTCTAGAGCACAATAAACCTAATAATAGAGATTAGCTCGACATTACTGCTGTCGTTCATGGGCAGCTGCGCATTGACGGAGCCTCATCAGGGATCATTCCCGGTCCCCGAACACTGGATTTATGTAGTTGTACAGGCCACCATGGACCATCGGTAGCTGTGCATAGAATTTGCACGTTACATGACATTATAGGCTCGGCTTCCGCGTCGGGCAGCCTCTTCCGAATCGGAATGACACGCATGACTGAGGCGGTGGGCTCAAACCGAAGTTCGAATGCAGTTTACCATTCATCACGTGTGCGCACAGAGTTCGTGCAGCGCAAGCACCACGCGACACGAGGCAAAATAAGGGCAGCAGGAAAGAAGAGCTTTACATATGCACACATAGGCCGGGTTATACAGAGAGACAAAACCTGGTTATGCCGACCGGTATGCACTGCTTGAAAACACCGGCTAGTACATTCGTAGTTACCGACATTATTGGGACTTCTGTAGCTGATGTCGTCGTTCTGCGAAGCATACTATATGAAAACATATCCTACTGTTACTTGCTTTTCATCACCACAGCATGAAGTTGCATACAGCCCCAGAAGCGCAGTTTCCCACAAACGAACAAGTTCCGGAGAAAGCTCTACGTCACTCACTCGCAGCCCGAAGATATCAATCAATACACGGGAACGTGTTGAAGCTTCTGGCTGCTACAAAGTAACAGTGAAGAGGAACACCGGACAGGATGAGTAGCAGAGGCTACTGAAGAAAAGCGAGCAATAGGTGGAGGCAGCCGGGAGAGAACCAACGTTGTGGAAGTCGAGCCTTCAGCTAACGCTCCAGCGAGGCGCTTATACTAGGGAAGGGACAAGCGAAGGCGGCCTTCGCCGCCAAGCAAGTAGGACGGCTTTCCCGCGAGGCAGCCGAGCCCGAAACGAAATGCGGGCCGCCTTTCGAGACCGAGCACCACCCGGAGCGAAGCAAAGCGTAACACTGCAGCTGCTGCAGGAACTTCCGCAGGCGTTCCGGACGGCGAAGGAGCGTGGCTTAGTAAAAGGCGCCCGGATCCACGGCGAACGGGAGAGAGAGAGAGACGACGAACACGGTCAACGTGACGCGCCTTCCGATTCGGGGCTCGCCGCTCGCGAAACGCGTGGCGGTGCTCCTCGCGGAACCACGCTTGTCCGGTCGACGGTGGTTCCCTTCGGCGCCTCGGGGAAATACGGTCAGGAAACGAGAACTCGCTCCTCCCTGTCGACTCTAGGTGTAGAGAAATTATATAACACAGAAGCGGAACGCGTGAAATATTGTAGCATGGTACATACTGTAGCCTATAGGGGATGTGCGAATGTTCTAAACTTTCGAATAGTGTGCTATTCGGTTCTGTCGTCGAATCGAATGGCCCCTATTCGTAAATGCGAATATTTTTCGGATACGTTACGAATATTTCAGAACGTCAACTGCTCCCAAATAAGCGTAAAATTGGAGCAAAAGAACAGTAAATTTTCATTCACGCGGTCATAGCATAGACATGAAACATGACAACTTGCGTAGTGATGCTTAGGTCACTTAAGTAGCCATACTTTACAGGCTGCACAGCGATCATTCGCACTCTCTGAAGAGCCCTGTGTATGCGAAGAAACTACTTGTTTGCTCCTAATGCTGAATTTGTGCTTTTAATAAACAACTATACATAATGTATTATGTAATGGCAGAAACTTGCTAGCTTTAAGAATACTGGGTTGTGAAGATTGTTTTATATACAGTTGTGATAACAGTTACTCATTTTTTTTAAAACTATTCAAAAAGTATTCGATATTGAATTTGATTGAATTCGCCTCTGGCACTATTTGATTAGTATTCGATTTGGTCTCAAAAATCATTATTCGCACACCCCTAATAGCCTATCGCACCACCACGGTACATTTCTCGAGTGAAGGATGAATAAAAAAAAATTCATCGGCCCTTCCACTCCGTAAAGATTGTTAACCAGCGAAGCTGAAACGTGCGGGCCCGGTGTTTATCACTGGGTTAATCCCGAGGGTTCATTAAAGTATTTCTCAATTATGAGGTACTACACGTTCGGCTGCGACGGAGACAACGACGTCACTGACGGTATGCCCACCGTCCGCCGTTGTCGCTTGCGTTCGATGTTTCTAGTTTGCTCAGCGACGTATTTAGGAGCATTCGCCCGGCATTGGCGCTTGCGATTCTTAGAAATTAAATTGCTTCAAAATTAAATTTGTCCGTTACGTAAGAGAATTAATGATTCATACCCTCTTAAGCAATGGCTCATATCACCGTAAACGCAGCCTCTCCATTAACGTTTTGCTCCAGCTCTACCACTAGATCATCAACGACCCAACTAGCGGCACCCGGGCCATCCTTGGTCTCGATCTGGAAAAGGCATTCGGCAATGTATCACATGCAGAAATCCTGAACCGAATTATGGGCGAGCGAAGCTACAACTACATGAGAGACTTCTTGTCCTGCCGCACAGTCACCCTCGCGGTCGACAGCATGACATCCGACGAACATGCACTAGGAAGCGCCGGCACTCCTCAAGGGTGGGTCATATCCCCGCTCCTTTTCAACCTCGTGATGCTGGGTCTCCCGGCCTGCCTTGACGAGATTGATGGCCTCCATCACTCCTTGTATGCAGACGACATCACCCTGTGGGTCGACAAGGGCAGTGACGGTCAGATAGAAGGTACCTTACAAGCAGTGGTCTCTGCAACAGAAACCTACCTCCAAGACGCCGGTCTCCGACTACCTCCACTCAAATCGGAGCTGCTCCTCTACCGCTCGCGCCGCCGGCCCAAGCCTACCGTCGAATCGCGCCAATGTGAGGAAATACTCCTGTATACGCAAGACGGCTCCTGTATTCCCCGAGTCCCGAAGATACGCATCCTCGGCATGCATATAGCAGCCAACGGGTCAAACGCAAAAGCTATCCGCAAGATTGAAGGCAAGGTTACAGCGGCTACCCGCCTGATCAAACGCATTACAAACAAGCACACAGGCGTGAAGGAGGACAGCGTCATGCGCCTCATACACTCCTTCGCAATCAGTCACATTACTTATGTGGCTGCCTTCCACAACTGGAATGTCACCGAAAGGAAGAAACTCAACACCCTTATAAGCAAGACTTACAAGATCGCCCTTGGCCTACCGGAGTCCACGAGCACTTCTCGTCTGCTACAGCTGGGGGTATACAACACGCTTGAGGAAATCATGGATGCGCAAAGAGTCTCGCAACTCGAACGCATGTCCCTTACAGCCACGGGTTGGTACATCCTGCAGAAACTCGGCTTCAATTACCATGTCCAACACGGCCAGAAACAGGCAGTTCCACCCGACATCAACGACACGCTGATCGTTGCCCCTATCCCTCGAAACATGCACCCCGAACATAACGGGGGCCGACGCCAGGCCCGTGCCAAGGCACTGCTGCGCTCCTTTGGTGGGAAGACGACTACGCGCTTCGTAGATGCGGCAGAGTACATACAAGAACACCGGTTCACGGCGGTAGTCATAGACGTTAACTCCCAGCTTACTCATGAGTGCAGTGTCAGTACGGAATACCCAGATACAGCGAGAGAGGTTGCGATTGCGCTTGCGCTTACCGACCCCTTCTGCGAGGTAGTTCTTAGCGACTCAGAATCCGCAGTTCGTAACTACGCGCGGGGGCGCATTTCCTCCGAAGCTCTTCAGATCCTAAGGAAAGCTGGTGGACAGCACTTCGACAGCACCGCAATCATGTGGTTCCCAGCGCACGTCGCCACCCCCACCGACGAGGGCCCCCCTAACTTGAATGAGGTGGCACACCGCTCTGCGCGAGAACTGACCTGCCGCGCAAAGTCTGAGACACCCTCTTCGAGTTCCGACCTGCGGCGCGAAACACGCGAGAACGCTTAGTCAGAAATAATGATATCACCAAGCACTACCAGTTAGGCAGGAGGATATTGCCCCTACCTCACCCTAAACTTAAACGTTGCCAGGCAGTCGTCTGGCGACAACTGCTGACACACACCTTCCCCAGTCCGGTGCGATTGCGGCACATTTTCCCCACGCAATACCCGAGTGCTCTTTGCAAGTTATGTCAGGCAACTAGAGCGACACTCTCACACATGTTGTGGGAGTGTCCTATTATAGCAACGAAAATGGCAGTAGCTCCGGAGGCTCTTGCGTCGAAGTGGGCCGCCGCTCTGCGCAGCTCCAACCTCAAGACACAAGAGTGGGCAGTCTAGCGGGCCCGGGAGGCGGCGAGGAGGCAAGGCCTCGAAGTACCCTCATGGGAGACCTGAGCCCGGGTCGTTAAACTTCGCCGGATTTTAATAAATTTGTTTCCATCTGTCCATCCTCCCCATTACCACTACAGAAGAGAAGTGAAATTCTAGGCTGGAATGATGAGCGGCAACGCAGCCAGCTGTGGAAGAAGACGATGACGACGTACGCGGGAGCAGTGACACGAGCGCGTGCCGAGCACGAGCACGAGCGCAACCCGTGGGGTGCCAACGAGCCATCTGCGGAAGAAGAGGATGACGCTCGAGTCAATGCTGATGATGATAGTTTTCTATACTCGTGCGATTTCGCCAAGCCATGTACGATTTACCCTAGACATATAAAGCTTCGCTTTAATAAACAATGCTGGCCAGACGAGAGGATTATGAGTTGACCGAATAGCGAACATGCTTTAAACGGACCAACGGATGGGAGAAATGTTAGGCGAAACCCTCGGCTCGCCATAGGTCAACAAGCATACTGCCCCTGTTCCTGCAGGAGGACATGTTTTGTTCGTCGGTGCTTGCTCAAGGGCATAACGCAGCCTAACGACACAAGCGCGACACAGGGCACATAAACACAACGATGAAAAGCGCATAGCGCCTGCGACGTTGCGTCTTTACGGGTGGCTTACATAATTTTTAAAGTGAACAGTGTTCCTTGGCATTTTAACCCACTTTCGTGTTATGCGGTTGCCCTCTGACCGCCGATACACAGACGCCAATGCAAATGACGTGTGCTCTTGTGGAGAAGAGGTGCGGGGAGTGTTTGTCACCGAACACCAGATGTAATATTAATAACAGATTATAGAACATTTGATGCGAACATAGTTCTTGCGAGCGCATCAGTTCTAGACAGGACATCTATAAGGATCAACTAAATATTTTGTCAGATTTTATTAAACGTCCAGGGACGTCCATTAAACGTCCAGGGACGTTGTGAAAATAGGTAACGGGCAACAATGCGGAGGTATCAATCGGTTTCATTTTAGAAATGTTTCCGCTAATTTTTGCAGCTTTTCCCAGAATTGCAAGAAGAAACAAGAGAACTATTATGTGATCAAGTAACAGAAGTCTACGCCGTAATCAAATCTATGAGCCAAGAGTCAGCAACTGGAAGAGATGGAACCCTAACTAGCTTTTACGCAAACTTTTTTTTTTTGTTGTCATCGGGCCACAAATAGTGGGAATGTTCAATGAACTTCTCGTACACCAGAGTCCACGGTTCT
This sequence comes from Dermacentor silvarum, assembly GCF_013339745.2. Lineage (NCBI taxonomy): Eukaryota > Metazoa > Arthropoda > Arachnida > Ixodida > Ixodidae > Dermacentor > Dermacentor silvarum. Next base: position 76,127,965 of record NC_051159.1, read on the forward strand.
GCATGACTAAAGGTGTGCCTAGTGCGTGCGTCACTGCACACGTCACGTCGCAGGGATCTCGCTGACTAAAGGTGTGGACTAGTGCGTGCGTCATTGGGCACGGGACGGCGCAGTCAATGGGGAGGAGGTGGCGCCACATTATGAGTGCATATAAAGCATAAAATGAGCGCGTTCCTGACGTTCTGAGGTCTACAAACGGTATAATGCTTTCTCATTCCCCCACGTAGGCAGTGTTAAGTTTCTCTGCCGAATTTTCTTTGAATGAATAGCACGCTAAGGGAGTTTAAAAAATATTATTATGACATGATGTAATAGGATAGGTTGGCTCTTTTAGGTGCCACCAGCTACTCCTCATCTCTTAGCAAAAAGAAATATACTGTCACAAAATTTGTAACAACGTGCAGCCCAAAAGAATAAAAAAAAATCAGTAGCCCGTCCTCCGTCGAGGGAATGTGGGTAAGCGGAGCCTTTCGTGTTTCTTGTCGTGTGTCGGAACAAATTGCACTGACGAGTACCACGTTGTGCTCGAACCACAAACGCTCACACGTACTGCACATGGCTCCGAAGTTCCGGTTGAGAAACTCGCGTTGAAATCTGGCCGTCACACCAGGAAAGTTGACGCTAGCGTTGCCGAGGCGTGCACCACCGTTTTCGGGTTCTTGGAGGGCAAGACGACACTGACGTTTGGCCTCACCATCGCGCTCCCGCAACTCGTTGTCCGCGGCTCTTGGCTGACGTTTCGCCTGGGCTTCGGAAGCCCTCACGCTAGAATTGGCACGTCGACGACGAGCCCTCTCCCGAGCGCGTTCACAGTGCCATTGCTCAAACGCAGCCTGCTCCTCGGCGGAACGCAACACGCGAGCCTTCCCATCCGGGCGCCGAAACTGACCTGAGGCGAGGGAAGCCTAGCGGAGCGCGCGCCAACCCCCTTTCCTTACCTTTTCCTCCCCGTGACACACTAAACGACCCTGATTGGTCGTGCGCGTCGCTTGATCCGGCGCCGGCGCAGTTTTCCCCGCACCTGCTCTTTCTTTTTACCTTTCTTTCTTTCTAATTTTCTTTCTTGTCCCTGGCTCATACCCGCATATGCAATGCGAGTATGCACAACACGTGAATTTTTGAGCAACTACAAAGGCACCGAAACCTGTGAGTCAATACAAGCTTCGCTTGAAAAACAATAGTCAGCAATATCGAAGCGTTATGCACATATGAGCACACAATTTTGTGATAATGCTGAGGGAGTATGGAACATGGGGAGACAGTTTATCCGCGTGCGAGCTGACACTCGGCGATAAAGTGATCATGATCTTTTCGCCCAGTTATAGTATTCACCGTCATGCTCTTTGTGTTATGGGCGCGTCGTTGTTTGGCGAAGACGCACCACCGACAACAACGTACCGCTTTCCCAAGCAATGCTGAAGATCCGGGCGATAGCAAAATATTCAGCCGTACAGCTCGACAAAGCTGGTGAGGATACATTCCTACACAAGATGCATACGTGGTTTTTTGAAGTTAGGGACGGTAGTATATTTTTCCTGGCTCTGAGCTACTGATTCGGTTCTTTTTTCACAGCGCAGCTGTTTATCTCTAGCCCCCGTATGCATCCCCCGCATGCGCTACCAGGGCGGGGGGGGGGGGGGGGAGGGGAGGGGACTCTGGGCGGCTTTTGTCCGTATCACTGCGCGTGGGCAGGAATGGAGATGGGTAGGGGAGAGGGCAAACTAGTGTGGCGACGGCGCCTGTGCACGTGGCCTGCGCTACTGTGGTTAACATCACGCGTGTCGGACGAGCCGGCGCGGCTGCAGCAGTGATTGCGGCAGATGCATGGCAGGTGTGGTGACCATGGCAGTGCTTGTATCGGCGTAGTGTGGTACCATATGAAAAAAAAATGTATGATTTCATAATGTACGTAGCTCATGTATGCAGCTTAACAGCTTCGCTGGGAATCCGCCCCCTATGAACGTTGCGGCAACACGATTTTTTTTTTATCTGGTGGCGCCCTGCGCAATACAGCGCCAGAAACACTATAGAATATGTCTTGAGTGTCACATTGTATGCTTGTAAATTGGGGATTTGCGTTGCGTCTAAAGTTTGTATAAGTAACACCAATGCAAGTGAGAAAAAAAAGATTGCACATAAGCTCCTGTAGCGCCTAGCATTTTCACACCGTGTATTCATTAAATAAACTTGCCTTTAAATCAAGCATGTATTTCGGGCTTCTACTTCACAGGAGGATTTCATGTTGACGTTGCATCGAGGTACGGGAAAGGTGGTAATCAAGCCAACTTTTCATCAAGCCATCCTTATGCAGGGGATGCTCGCTATATTGTCATCTATTTGAAAAGATTAGGCGCAAAATATAAGCGTGACATAATTTCTGACACATTTTTAGTTCTTCCGCTTCTCATCAATTTTGAGGAGGCCAAGCAGAATATTTTGAAGGGAAGGCGCGATGTGAGCGATGCTCAATTTAACGCACTATAAGATGTCATTGATACCTGAGAAGAAAAGAAAAAGAGAAAAAAACAAACTTTTCGAACTCAGATGTGTTATGAAGCGGCCGACTCGAACGTTCAGCGCTCCCAGGGTGATATCTTGTTTTATACAAGATGGCAAGGAGATGGTTGTGTTTCTTACAAAAATGGGGGATGGGCGCCGCCGTAGAGAGGAATGAAAGCTTTGCTTTACGTGCGATGCAAAAGGCAAATGTTAAATTTCTTTACAATGCCAGGATAAACAGACTCTGTGTACTGTCTTCGCCATCATCGCCGTCGTCGTCGTCGTCGTCGTCCTCCTCCTCCTCCTCGTCCTCAATAATAATAATAATAATGTAATGAAGAAGACAAGACGACGACGAAGCAGTCAGCAAGCAAGCCACAGTGTCAGTGCTAACCACGCGCCCCGAGCTTGCGCTTGCCCGGATTTTGGCTGCTGGTCGCCTCGCCGCTTCTTGACGTTCGCCTGACGTTTCTCGCATTTCTTGACGTTTACACGTGAATAAATCGCTTTGCATTTGGTGGAGGCTGCGTGGGTCCCCCGCACCAACCTGGAACTCCGCTCCCGGACGCTCCCTTCGGTTCCTGCACCCATGATGGTCAACGACACCTCGACACAGACTGACCCTTCGGCAGCGCCTGCCACCTGCAGCGCCGTGTACCGTGAGCGGGATCCTCCCATCTTCAACGGCTCAGGTGACTCCGATGTTGAAGACTGGTTGTCGACCTACGAACGGGTCAGCGCCAATAACAAATGGGACGATTCATCGAAGTTGAGTCACGTCATGTTTTATCTCGCGGACATCGCGCAACTGTGGTATCGCAACCACGAAACCGACATACCCACTTGGTCCGTTTTTAAGACTTCCATTTCGGACGTCTTTGGTCGGCCTACGGCCCGCAAGCTTCGCGCAGAGCAGCGCTTGCGTGAACGTGCGCAACATCCAGGGGAGAATTACACGGGCTACATCGAGGATGTGCTGAATCTCTGCAACCGCGTCAACCCTACCATGACAGAGGGCGAGAAAATCAAGCACATCCTGAAGGGCATCGAGGACGACGCTTTTCAGATGCTGCTCGCGAGAAATCCCACCACAGTCGCGGCACTCGTCTCCTTGTGTCAAAGCTTTGACGAGTTGCGTAGGCAGCGCACGATCGCCCGCCAAGCCCTCATGACGCCAGACACACTATCGAGCTTGCAGCTAGCTGCCCACTCTGCCGATCAACAGCCGCTGCTCTCTACCATCAAGGACTTTATCCGGGAAGAGGTAGCGCGTCAGCTTTCATTGCTGCCTCTCACGCACGAGCCTTCGCAGTCTTTGGCTCCGGACCTTCAACACGTCATTCGGACCCAGGTTGCTGACGCCCTCCCGCCTGTGACTCACCAACCACCCGTCACTGCGCCACTTACCTACGCTTCCGTCGCGGCTCGACCCCCTCAACATCCTGCGCCGTATGCTCGACCTGCGATGCCGACCCATGCCTGGCCGACGACCGCGAATGCTGCGCCGCTCGCCTTCGCGAGACCTTCGGCTCCGTTCCTCCGCCGCCCCGACGCGTGGCGAACGCCAGACAATAGGCCCATCTGCTTCGCCTGTGGTGTCGCTGGACACGTCGCCCGCCACTGTCGCCGATGTCCACCTTCACCATTTGACGTCATGGGCAGGCCTGTTCCTTCCTCTGCCCGGTCGCCTCCAAGGTACGTCTCTGACGATCAGCCAGCCTATGCTAACCGCCGGTCCCTATCTCCGCGACGACGCTCCCTATCACCCATGCGTCGCCGACCTCCTACGGAGGAGGGAAACTGATCGCTGCAGTTCCGGAGGCAAGAGCTGCATGCGCGTCGAACTGCCCAAGGCCTCCATCTATTTCGCCGCAAAACATTATCGACGTCGACGTTGAAGGAACCGCCGCATTAGCGCTTATTGACACGGGGGCCGCTGTTTCGGTTATCTGCGAAAACCTATGCCGCAAGATCAAAAAAGTGACCACGTCGCTCTCGGGACTAATGCTCCGCACTGCCAGCTCACAGTGCATTGCGCCTTCAGCTGTTTGCACCGCACGTGTCGCTATTCAAGGTGAACATTATGTCATCGAGTTTTCGTGCTGCCGTCATGCTCCCACGACGTTATTCTCGGATGGGACTTCCTTTCACGTCATCGCGCCGTCATAGACTGCTCCCGTGCAGAAGTGGCCCTTACGCCATTGCAAACCTCTCTTTCGGTGGATAATCATCCCGACGCTCACAAACTGGTGGTTGCTGCGGACACAGATATTGCCCCTGAAACGTCGACCCTTGTGCCTCTGTCCTGTACGGCCGCCCCTGACGGAACTGTTCTGTTTGCCCCATCGGAGGTACTTCTCCGCCGTCGCGGCCTACGACTGCCGTTTGCTGTACTTACGGTTGAATCGGGTGCTACTACTATGTTAGTTTCCAACTGGCTCCCATCCTCCGTTACATTACTTCGTGGAGAATCTTTGGGTCACATTCAAGGTGCCGATCTCCTGCGCTCCCTCGAGTTTGCAGAGGACCAACCCCATCTTGAACTGAATGCCATGACATCACCTGTGCCCAAACCTTCGGGTCCAGACAGTTTCCAACCCTTCTATTGCTGCCGATCTACCGTCAACACAACGCAGCGAACTTCTGGCCCTTCTTCGAGACTTCCGCTCCTCCTTCGATTGCGCTCAACCATCTTTAGGTCGTACAACAAGCGTCACACACCACATTGACACCGGTTCCCATGCGCCCTTACGCCAACGACCATATCGAGTTTCAGCGGCAGAACGGCGTATTATCAACGAACAAGTGGATGATATGCTTACGCGTGGTGTCATTCAGCCATCCCAGAGCCCCTGGTCCTCTCCTGTTGTACTTGTGCGCAAAAAGGATGGCTCTATCAGATTCTGTGTTGACTACCGCCGCCTCAATAAGATAACTCGGAAGGATGTATACCCGTTGCCCCGCATCGATGATGCTCTCGATTGTTTGCAAGGGGCAGAATATTTCTCGTCACTGGATTTGCGCTCGGGTTACTGGCAGGTTCCAATGGCCGACCCTGACCGACCTAAGACGGCTTTTGTCACCACTGACGGACTGTATGAGTTTAACGTGATGCCGTTCGGATTGTGCAACGCCCCAGCTACTTTCGAACGGATGATGGATAACATCCTTCGTGGCTACAAGTGGAATACCTGCCTCTGCTACCTTGACGACATCGTCATTTTTTCTCGCGATTTTCCAACTCACCTTGTTCGTCTTCGTGCGATTCTCACGTGCCTCACCTCTGCTGGCCTTCAACTTAACATAAAGAAGTGCCACTTTGCTGCACGCCAGCTGACGATACTAGGCCACGTCGTCTGCAAGGAGGGAGTTCTTCCGGACCCCGCGAAGCTCCGTGCCGTAGCCGAATATCCCAAGCCCAATTCCTTGAAAACGCTTAGAAGTTTCATTGGGCTGTGCTCGTATTTTCGTCGATT
>NC_051159.1:76134039-76161539 GCF_013339745.2 Dermacentor silvarum
GGGACAAGGTCTGTTCGCGTTTCTCGTTGCTCCTATTGCTCAGAAACCAATGTTAAATACATCGAAATGTAATGAATATCAACGATAAGACTTTTAAGGCTGTCTCTTGAAACGTGACGCTAATAAGTACTTTTCACCCCTCAAACGCACATCAAGGCGCACCGTGCTTGGTGGTAAAGTTCATTACGCATTCCTACGACAGAGAAGGAGTTATCGCCTCCAAAGAACTCGACGCTTAAGCAACACAGTTTAAAGCGCAGCAGATCTCTCTTCAAAGCCTCCGTTTCTGGTGTGGACGCGCGTGAATTGTTCGCTGCAGAATCGGTCTTTATTTAAGTATCACGACTGACACGTCAGCGAGCTCGCGCTGCACTAGGGAAATTAAACAGGTTGTGCTCAGCGGCTAATGCCATGATTCAGTGTCTTTGCAACCGCGTGGCCTTTTCGAGGCAACCTAATATTTCACGAGGGGCGGTGTCGACAGTGCTGTTTGAAGCGAAGCGCGATTCTAGCGCGTTCTGACTTATTTCATGAATAAAAGCTTCTGACAATACGTAACCGCTTTTCGGCGGGATCGGGCAGCAATGCAGCTTCTCGTAATTAATTTCGCTAGTGACACTCTCTGTGTTTACCTGAGGAAGAGGACTGTAATTGTTCGAGGTACTGCAGCACGGTCGTGGTGAAGCTACGTATTTGGTGTCATACAGCAGGGCGTACGGCGTTGGAATTTATTGGTGTTATATATTGCTCGTAAAATAGCAGTTGTAGCGGCTCAGAGGGTTCCGGTTAATTGTTCGAAAATAAGTTGCCGTATTTCCACTCATGCGAAGCCCATGACGATGACTATAAGGGCGCATGAAAATCCAGCTCGCTTGCGCCTAGTTACAATTCTTAGTTAGCCGGGCTCCGTCAATTCGAAGGTAACTTCGTAAAGCTTGAGCGAGCAGTGAAGGAAGGAGGAAAGCGTGAAATCAGAAGGAAAACGGTGGTGTTGAAGGAAGAAGCGTTATGCGGTAAGAGAGAAACGAAGGAATGTCGTCGGCGAATTTTACGCTCTGATAAAGAACCGAATTCTATTCGAAAGGTCGAAATTTCTATTTCAAGCAGAACACTTGAACATACGGGCCCGAGGTCGTACTTTAGAGAAAACGTATAAGCTGTCTGCCGGGATCGCCCTTTCCTGCTCACCTTTCCTGTGGGCGTATCACAATCCCAATGTTTAGGGGCTCTCCGGAAAGCACGCAAGACAAATTTAGAATAAATTTAGATGCCTTAATATTGCGGTTCCATGTGCGTCAAACTATGGTGCAGATTAAAAGTTTTTCATGTGAACGAGACTTTAAACGAGCTGCCAGCTCACATAGGCATTTAATTAAGTAGAACGTCAATCTAGATAGCTTATGCCGGAATTGAATTCGTAGCCACGATCAGGGCAACACCCAAATAACTGTGCGATTCTTTCGGCGCTCTTTCAAAGTGAAGCGCACAACGACTGCTGCGTTCTTTATCGAATTGCAGTCACGTGCAATCGGCGCAAGCGGTATGAGCTGCATGGAAGTGGATGAATAGAAATGTGAAAAAAAAAAACATTATCGAGCAACCATCAAGATCATCGTCAAAGTAACCCAATAGATCTCGCAGTTCATTGAATTGTCAGTGAGTGTCAGTGGCGCAAACGCTTCCTCACTTTCCTATGTTAAGCCCCATGTCACTTTTTTGCAACTTTGGTTCCTTCGCTGCTGCAGTCATCACCGCAGCACGCCGGGCGGCCACGTCGCCGACCCACAAGGTTAAGCAACCTCTGGCGTGATGTAAGAGCCTCCCAACCAAACAGCGAGGTCCGGCGGCTTCCCTTTTATCTCGGTGACCTACTCTTTGTCTGTTGTCTCCACATCCGTGGCAGCTCTCCCTTCTTCCATACGCCAGATAGTGCACGTTATATCCAATCACTGTCCTATGGCATCCCGCGTTGTCCGTTCGTTGCATTAGCCATTAAGAGTTATCAGTAATAAATAAAATAAAGAAATAAATAAATAAATCAGGGTTTTACTTTTGCTTGGGTGCCACTGTGACTTCCTCTTCTACGGATTTCTGGAATCGATTTCCTTTGTCGAAAGCGGCACAGTTTGTGTGCATACCTACAACCTATTTTTTCGTCGATTCAGCACGTGTCAGTGTACCCGAGAGGCCAATATTTCGTCACTTTCCTTCTCGCTGACATCTGTATCCTCCGGTGGCTTCCTCGTACTCTTGTGGCTAACACTTCTTAGTGTTCGTACCGCAATGCTTGTAGCTAACAGGCCCAGTTTTAGCGTTTAATTGGACAACCCGTGTTCAGCCGCCTCTTCTCGTACACCGAGCACGTTTCAAGGCGCTGTAACTTTGTCTTGAAAAAAAAAAAAGTGTCACCTCCGCGGCTGCGCGACGTGATAATCGCACAGAGTCGCCGGATGATTGCAAGAGCGCACCGCACGCCACGCCGACTTTTCGAAACACAGACCGTCAAGTGCTGCTCTGTTTCACTGCAGTGTGCCCTCTTTCACCCACGTGTCTGAAGCGGCGCTGTAGGCGTCGCGAGGCTGATTCTACCACGCTCGTTAAGTGAAGGCGGCCACGCGTTCTCTTCCAACCAACTTCAGATCTCGGCCGCTAATTTAAATTTGGATAATTAACGAGCTCCGTGACGGTGCCGAAGGATCGCCGAAAATCTTCGTTTCTTCGTCGCACCTGACGTATAGTACCATGCACCGCTACTGATGCCCCATTGCGGGCTTGGTTAATTAGCGCACGTCCGAAAATCTCAGCGGTGTCTCCGAAAATCTCAGTGGTAACGACCGAAAGCTCCGTGGTAACGACCAAAAATCTCACTGGTATGTCCTTGTTTTATTTTTTCTTTCTTTCTCCGTCATTTTATTCGTCTTTCAAATGTCCACTTCGCGTTACGGATGACAGTCCAGAAAACATTATTTTTCGAAACGGTGTAAAAACTTATTAAATCACCGCAACCTTGAGCTCACTACTGACTGAAAGGCAGGTTTCAAACGCAGTGCATTCGCTCGATTCTTACATCGGAAGTGTAGTGAACTTTGCTCTGAAATAAAACAGCACATGGTTGCACTTTTGTCGTTCGATTTTGGGTCCTCTGCACAGCATTGTCTACAGTTGTAACTACACCACATCAAAAAACAACTGTGGGTTCATGAGCAATACTGACATGATGATTACATTGAAGTCATGAAACGAAATATCTTACTGCTAATCACGAGAAGGCATAAATGTAAGTTTTGTATCCATATTTTGCATGTTTTTTGTATTTATCTAGATATTCTTACCTGTATTTCATTTCACATTCCAGACGGCTTAACAAACTCACGAGTGACAACGCTTCGCATCTTTTCTTGACTCTGCAATTGGCGTAGGGCCTACACGATTTTGCACTGGAAAGCAGAGACAGTGGTGCGACTCAGACAATATTATAGCGCTACAAAGTTTAATACATACACTCGTGAGTTTTTGTAGACTGCATATATGCCACCGCATACGAAAGGAGCACACTTAATGCGGAAAATTTAATCTGCAGGCTCATCTTTATTATTTTTTTTCGCTGCACATCACCTCGTTCTTATTTTAAGCGGTACCTGCAAATCAACATGCTGAAATAGCCGTACGACGCGTCTAGAACATAATTGCAAAAGTGGACTCAAAATGTCATAACCATTTCAGCGTTTATAGGCGTGAGAACGTCCCTTCCTAGGAAGCACGAAGTAAACATTAAGTCCCAGTGTTGGCGTATGTTTAGGGCGAGTTGGTTCTGCATTACGGCTGCATAACAGCAGCGTAGGCTGTTAGTGTTATGTTGGCTCCCAGTCCTTCTGTCTCCTCTCTCCTTTAACGTCGACGGCGCTGCACAGAACTAGCAACCCGGCAGTGTGGACAGAGCGTAGACAGCGCGGCTTTCTTCTGAACGCTCTGTGAGAACGAGAAAACAACATAAAAACAGCGGGCGTGCATCTGAGGAGAGCTGTGTTCCTGCTTACACATTCCAGTCCAGGCACGAAGAGTGTAAGGCGAACGTGTTTTAATTACGGAGAGCGCGGGAGGCAGTAAGCACGAAAAGGAGGTGGGCAGAGAGAGAGAGAGGGCGACTGTCTTGGGCGTCTTGGCGGCTGCACGCGGTCTCGGAGTCGGAGCCGTAGCAAGAGCCGTAATTGATTTGGGTGCACGCTTGCCTCATCGGCACACACACACTGCCAGGGCGCGACGAATGACGTCGAGGCTGCGGCGTTGGCATCGCCTGTGTTCCTTTAACACCTTCGCGTCGTGCGCTAATGGCCCACCGCGCGTGCTAACTAGCCACCTTTCGCCGCCTGGCGGTGTCTTACTGCTCTGTATTTTATTCCTTCTTTGTGATCGCAACAAAGTAGTCGGCGCTAGAATGGTAATAGGGGTCGGAGACGTGCCCTCGTGTCGTTTGTTTTTCACGTTTTTTTCTCTTTTTTTTTTTTTTTTTTTTTTTGGGGGGGGGGGGGCACGCATGTGGCGCGCGACGTTAGAGGTAAAGAAACATAATGAAACAAGAGCCACATTGACTCACTCGCGGGCAGATGCCACACGTGGTGGGCAAAGACGAAATTGTCGGTTAACTGCGTTGGCAAACTTTTGGATCCCTAATGAGTGATGATTTAGAGGCCTTGCAAGTATCCTTATGCCCCGCTTTGCCTCCTTCAACGCTCAGTCGTAGCTCTTTACTATAAAGCATAACAGAGTAAGCAAGGATGATTTGCATGGTTGTGTTACATGATTTCTATATTCCGTAGGCTTAATCCTGTTTATATAGCTTTGCGATCTTTCTCTTAGCTCATAGAGCAAGTTCCCCGTATTGGAACGGATATGTCATTTCCGTTTTTTGCTGCCCCTTTCTTATTTGCTCGCACAAAAGCTCTTTTGTCCGCGCTTCCTCGCGGCAGCGTTTTGACAGCGAGTGTCCGCGCTCATCGAATGTGATGCGTTCGTGTTAGCCTGTGCACGCTGACAGCAGGCTTCGTAATTTAGTTACCAAGCGAACGTTTGCAAGTTTATACAGCCGATAAAACTACTATCGTTACTTCGACAGCTGTTTACTCATTTGCTAATCGCAATCGATGCTTCGCCTTTTTGGCGAAACTGCGACTTTTTATTCGAACTGGGGAGACTCCACCGCTCGAGAGAAGCGCTATTCCCCCGACGCACTTTTTTGTCTGTGTGCTGACGAGCTTGAGACTGGCTGCAACTCAACTCAGCCGCGGAGACCGCCGCACGCCGTCCCCCTGCAGCTGTGCCCGGCTTTTGTGAGCGACTGACCGCCCCAGGGTCCGAGCGCAGATCCACGCTAGGTGAGCTGAACGAACACCACCTAGATAGCACAAGATTCATGACGTCATGGTACCTGGGCCGACTGCCATAGAATCTAATGGGGATGCTCCCGCGTCACAACAGTGATTTTGACGTCACTGCTTTCGTCACGCCAGCCTTGGCAATGGAAACTTCGGGCCAGGTAGCATGACGTCATAGATCGGAGTGTGTAGGCCTGTGCTATGTAGGAGGTGTTGGCTGAACCCTTATCAGTCTCTTGTGTGTTTCTCCCATTCTGCGGTTGTCGCCTCTAACCGTGCGGAACGCTCCACCGCTGTGGCTTTGTTTCTGTTTGCCTGTTGTTGTTGCCGTTGTTGGTGTAACTAAGGTGAATAAACGCCTTAAATTAGGATCACCCTGTCCCCCCTGCCTGAAGCCGCCGTGGTGACAACTCACCGCGAACCGCGGGTCAAGGGTCACAGCTCTGACATTTAGGGCTGCTGCGATACTAGCTAGCGACTGCCGCTCCACTGGCGCGTTGCTATACAGAGAAGGGCCAGGTGCGCACGCGCGAACTTGAGTAATACCCTTATAGTTTATAAGGGAAGTTGAACAAACTCTAAATAATATGTAACAACGAAGAACCCAGTGGCTTTCTTTCTACTCTACAGATATAAGTTGAAGTACTTTTGCTGTCTTTGATCGGCTGCACGATGTCCTTTTTTTTAGAGTACAGATCTCACTCACTCCCGCGCGAGTTCTGCTCTTAAACACGTGTCACATGCAGCACTGGAGAAAGTTCGTTCCCACAGGGCACATGTTCTGCATGCCAGGCGCTGCTCAAAGCATACATGCAGCAAGTTCCACGTCAGAGGGTTGAGCTGTAGCACCGGTGGCATAATAACTGACAAGAATCGAAACAACCGCTACAAAGCACATAATAGAAAAACATCGTAAGCAAGAAATTTGTAAGACTCTTCCGAGATTTCAAAGCCATCTAGAACAGTTTTAAGGGCCACTGAATAGATGGTTCTGACAAGAGCAGGTTGGCCATATGCCTTCGATTTCTTTTATGTGAGTGGATTGTTGTTCAAGATGCCTAGTACGTTCTTTAGTCCATTTCACTGTACTATGCAATCATTCTTAATGTGCGTTTCTAAGCATCATTGAATTACATGCACATGCTGATATGACAAACAAAATATCATAAAAGGCAGAATCAATAAAACGTAATCTCAACTGCAATAAGGCGGCGTGAAAAAAAAAAAAAACATTTCTCCTACATAAACTACACAGCCATGCGACTTGTCATATTTGTTCCGAGTGACCGTAGGCTTCTTTTTTTTTCCCGCCGAAAAAAAAACGAATATTCAAAGAATAAACAAAATGACAGACCGTTTTGGTGCAGTAAGATTCAATGCGAAATCTGGGAGCTACTGAACCGGATTCCACACCACCAAGAACGTCGTCCAAGTTTGTTTCCTTCTACGGTTCGCTTGGTTTTCGTTTATTTGCTCTACTCGCTGTCAGAAACAAAAAAAATAAACTTATCAGATAACTAAAAGGTCTAATTCGTTGTCCCGATCACTGCACACAAGGACGCCACTCTACCGCAGACTGTAAGTGGGAAAGTAAGAAAAACAGGCAAGCAAGCAAAAAAACTCTTCGTGCCTCCTCGTCAGATAAGCGCATGGCAAAGGAAGCAAAGCAGAGGAAATCCAGGAGAAAGAAGAAAAAAAAAAACGAAGAATGAGAAGTATGCGCTGTTAAACCTCCGGCCTGCAGGGTTTCGACATGGGGCAGGAAATTCTACGTGCATCCGCGCGCACCATACCCGTGCAGTGCCCGCACGTCTCGCATAGGCAGCGATATAGGGTTGGCCTCCCTGGCTTGCGGCCGTAATTGGACGTCCTGCGGGGACGTCGCAGCGTGAGCGAAGGCCCGGTGCACGAGATCACTCGACGTCAGTACTATATTAGCACCACCGCTGCAAACATAGCTTGCACCCAGCTATATAGTTGCCCCGAGTGCTTTGGGCCCCTAAGTAATAAGCCCCGTGTCGACGAAAGGGGAAGTGACGCAGACCAGGGGCGGCAGTCTGCGCGTTGCCAAGCCTTAGACTGCGAGCATGTGTGTATGTGTATGTGTGTGCGTTTGTTTGGATGTGGCCGCTTGCCACACCCGGCGCATGCCGTTGATGTGGCTTGACGTTGACGTCGATGGTGCTTTGCCTGCTGCGTCGGCGATGTCTCTGTCATCTTTCAATCTTCAAGAGCGGTGGCTGGCCGCCTGCGGTCTCCCCTTTCTCTCTCCATTTTTCCCGCCGGCTCCGGCAATCTCCAGCGTGCTTCGGAAAAAGTCGTCATCACGTCCGCAATTAGTTTTAGAGATACCGAGTTGACAGGTACTACGAATCGGCCAGAAATAATGTCGCAAAAGCGGCAGTTGAGCGGACACATATGGAAGGTCAACTGTGTTCATGGCTGCGAGCCAGTAACCACTTCGGCAAAAAGCGCTAGTGGCTTGAACGTATCATAACCCAGTTGATCCCTCCGTAACGGCGTTAGATGAGAATTTTGGCTAAAATGGCATGCCCCCACACTCAACTTGAGTCGTTCAACAGTTGCAAAACAGCCTTTTGCGAACTAGCCTTACAAAACCGCCTTTTGGTTTGCTTCCGCGTATACGCCATCAGGTCTGCGAGTTTTCTCTTCACACGCAGTGAAACGCGCTAGCGATGATTGGGCTCCCAGGAAAGTGTTTCCCTTAGCGGATGTAAATCTAACATGATGCCATGCGTCGCTTGAAGACCCTGGCCGCCTGAACAGAGCTCGTGCAAGCGGCACGAAACACGTGCAAGCGGCACGTGTTTCGAGAAATGCCCCCTGCGGACTTGCTCGCCCACGTTTGATCAGTGGGACAGCGGAGCCGAAACTTAACTTTGGCGCCACAGGATGCTTGTGTCTGCCCGTTAGCTTAGCGTCCAATCAGGTAGCTTGAAGGCGAATAATGCCACCAATACCCGTCCCTCAACGAGACACTGCTCTGTCCGTCTTACTTGCTACCGTATTTATTTTTTTGAGGGGGCTACTTGTCTCAAGAATGGAATCCATCCTACTGCAGAAACCAGAAAACCATCCTACTGAAGCGGATGCCTACGGAAAGCGCAGGGAGGAGTGAGCGACCTTTTCGTTGCCACGCAAGACAGCTCGATTTGTTGAAGGGTATCATTATAATGTTTTCAAGCCATTTATTTCTTTACGGTTTTTTTTTCTCACCCTCCTCCATTTTTCAGTGGGAAATAAAGCTTAAATCGTGCATAATGTCATAATGGTAACGACGGCAGAAAGTTCACAGGTTTGCTAACCAAGTTAGCACACCTCCATTACAGCCGAAAAAAAAGAGAACTGAGTTGGTTTACGGCCAAGTTCCGCAAGCCAACCCCTTGTATGGGTCATGTATGAGCCAGGCTCGAACCCTGACTTACAACCCATGTATACTGGACGGCTACCCGCTCAAATAGAAAGATATACTGGTGTCGCATTTTGTAACCATTCGCTGTATTTTCCACTCTTTTTACCCTTTTCCACTGGTTCTCTCGAAGCCGCTCTTCAGATATTGTTCGTATAAGCCACTTGGCGAGAAGTATGAGAAGAAATTAAAGGAATATGATGAGTCGAATGCTTCCAGATCAGAGCTACGCGGGCCTTTACCACAACCACCGTCAGCATCTATCCACGCTACCCTACCCAAGAGTAGCGTGACATGCTGGAATCAAATGTGTGCTGGCTTCTGCCCAGGAAGTCAACTCATTCCCTTACTCATTACGCTTCTGTTACTCAAAATAGCACGTCACAGTGCGCGCAAACAACAAACTTTATGGTAAGGTAAAGGGTTGGAAACAATACAAATGTACTGTTACCATCCACGTTGAAATGTCACGGTGTCGCGGAAGAGGCATACAGAAAGCTGAAGCTACGCATCGACAGCATCGAGCATCGGAACCGAGTTCAATGTTATGTTGTTTTTGCATTAAAAGCAGCTCGAAGCTCCGCCGCAGAACATACAGCGAAGGAGAGGAAAAAAAAACTATTTCCGAATGCTTCTACCAATGCCGGAAGAAGCCGATCCATTTTTATCACACCAGAAATCTGTGCCTCCCTGTTGCCGGTCGTCTAGTCAATGACAGCACAGCAGGCAGGGTAGCACTCCTTCCTTTGTTCTCATCAGTGCCGTCGCAGTAGAAACACCGAGCGTTCTGAACAGGCTGATGGGTTTCCAATGCCCTCCACATTCGAAGCTGCATTCCCGCAAGACCGGGGAGATGCCTCGTCTATTCCGAAAAGCTAAAGGAAAGATGAAATAAAAATAAAAGTAGTCGTCGTCACGATCACGGCTGAACATTTCGTGCATCTGCTTTCAACCAACGAGAAAAACGAAATTCGATGCGCAATGCGAACTTCGCGGCGAGGCCTTTGCACAATTTCGCGGCAGCGTATATGACCAGCGCTCAATCACTGCTGTCGACCCGTATCTCATTTGACATTCATGTCTTCTCAACTTACGCAACGTTGGCCGACCGTTGGTTGGCGTTGGGGCAAATCATTTGGCGCTATGCTATTACTACAGCTCCTTCGTGATCGTGCTACGCTTTGTCTCTGCACCAAGATTCGCCGCTCCGTGACACTTATGCTCCCTTCTGCTAAATATAGATCAAGGCGTCTGCAAAAAAAATAATAACACGGATGAATACAACCAAGCATTCACTGCCGTTGAGGCAACGTTCGAAATAAATCCGCAGTCAGCGCGTATAAATTTAGAGAGAATGGAGTGAAATAAGCTAAAGGATGGCTGGGAGATTAACCGTGGTCAATACGCCAATACACAGAAAGTGTATGGAAAGATGGCGGCTCATGCTGAAAAAGCAGCTTTGGTAAGCCAATTCGCGATGCACGCAACTAATGTGGCGGTGAAGAACCTGTAAAACAACTCCTATTGTACCGTTCGCCCTACCAAAACTGAAAAGCTAGCCTCCCACACTGGTCTTAACTAGCTACATAGAATACTCTTCTCGTTATACGAGATTTTGGGACCACATACTAGAATATTGCAGCTGCAGAAGGCCACGAAAGCACTGCTGCGATTCCTAGAGGCTGACCGGCTGAACGACCATCTGTGAAGGAGTTTTGGCAATTTGCATTACGTGGGTTACGAAGAGGATGATGTTTTATTTGATGGCGAAGAGGAAGTCCACACCAACCGTGAACTCTCCCTTCCAGTTTGGTCAGGACCAAAACGCTGCTGTAACGTAGCAGGGAATTCATGACTAAGTTCCGTATATGCATATGTTATTAGAAGGGAGTACCTTCTCGACGTTGCTAACTAAATCAAATTTATTGAAATTAGGCCTATGTTTTAAAAAAATATATTTTTTGTGAATGCTGAATATCAAGTTATGCTGGTGCATTTCAAGTTTTACAGATGACCGAAGGGGCAATGTTCAGAATTCTTGGATGCTCGAAGTGTTATTGTGAATGGCATTTTAAATGCGTAGGCATTTCTACGTCGACTCACTGAGAAATAACATTGCTGACGCGTGACGTTATCTGTGCATAAAGAAAATGTTGCATTAATAAAGAGAAATCAACGAAACAAAGAAATGAGACGGCTCTAAACGTATACATGCGTTTCGAACGTGTGACTTCTTGATTCAAGGTGTGGTATCTAAGTTACTGCACTACCCATCCTTTCCCGCAAAGCAGTGCGAGACAACGTGTATATCGTGTTTCTCAACC
Organism: Dermacentor silvarum; assembly: GCF_013339745.2. NCBI lineage: Eukaryota > Metazoa > Arthropoda > Arachnida > Ixodida > Ixodidae > Dermacentor > Dermacentor silvarum. Next base: position 76,145,166 of record NC_051159.1, read on the forward strand.
ACAGCAACGAGGCGGCGCAGGTGGCGTGATTTCGCAACCGTAGAAAACATGCAGAGCGTCAGCGGCAATGTATATGGGCTACGGCGGAAACAACTCAAGGAGTCATCAGGGACGAGCGGGGAACACCAGCAACAAGAGTTAACGGATGATGATGGCGACCAAGTGCTACAGCGGCAACAGAAGATGAAAGAAGCTCTCGCTGTCCGACAGCGACGCTACGGGCAACATGGCGCCGTCGTATTACGCTGGTCTAATTAACGTCATGGCATTGCAACCGTGTTTCTGCGTTTCTCTACACGACTTTCGCGGTGTTTCTCGCGATCATACGAAACGTAGCAGCATACGACGACGAAAAGTCGACGGTTAGTAGCAAATGCTTATGCGTGTTTTAGATAACTCGCAGAGGAGTTTATGCGCGAATTATCTTTACGTGCCGGTAAACAGCGCCCACCCATGGTGGCTGCCACATACAGACACTCATTCGTGCAACCATGACCGAGAGCGCCACCTGAGGTTGAAAAAGAACGAACTGGGGTCTTCGAGTTGATACTGACCTTTAGGAAAATGTTCATTTCTGGTGTAACGCTTTTCTGCTAGAAGAAGACGCTCGGGAAAATCCGCAATAAGCACGACACTCAGAGTACCCGCATCTGAGCGAGGCCAAGCGGAAGTCGTTAGTCAACAAAGCCTTTTCTGCGGTGCTCATTCAGCAGAACGACAGACGCTGTAAGGGCAAGAGTTTCCGACACCGAGTAATAGTAACAACAATCGGACGACGGGCTTCATGCGGCGATAGTTCATTTCAACTCATCCTCTATTTGGATGCCGCGAACATGGACAACGACGCACAAAGAGGGCTTCAGAATGCAACAAATACGGACGAACAAAGCTGCGGCGAGCCACTGCAGTTCACTGGTAAACAACTTTTGAAACTGCTGATGACGCATCTAGTGAGGCCAGACATATCTATATACAATGACGTCAGTGTGAGTTAGTGATCCGCGGTGGTTTTCCTGCGACCACAGTAGCAAAGAAATAAAGCGCGACATTTTTGCTGGCACCGGTTCTCAAATATTATTATTATTATTTAAATATCTTTCAAACACGCAGTTCATCTCTGAAAGTGGCAATATTACGTTTATGATCATCATCATTATCATCAGCCTTTTTTCATGTCCACTGCAGAACGAACGTCTCTCCCTGCGATCTCCAATTACTCCTGTCTTGCGCTCCTGCAAATTTCCTCATTTCATCACCCCACTTGAGTTTGACATCCCAGACTGCACTTTCCATCCCTTGACACCCATTCTGTAACTCTAGTGGTCCACATATAATTACATGGCCTCCCCAGCTCCATTTTTAATGCGTAAGCATTCTTTGGCGAGTACCCTAGCAAGATCTGTCTGTCACGCGCAAAGTGCGATGACTTGCATCTGCACAAGAAATCGTAATTTGAGAGGTTAAGACATTTAATCGTTTTGATAATGTAAATGTAGATTATTTGTCGCTTGATAGGCGATAAAGGATAATTGAAACAGAAAATAATTATTGATCAGAGAGAAAAAGCTTCCCGTCAAGCCACCTTGAAAGCTTACTTTTCCGCATTACTGTGGAGTGTGCAGAGAAGCCTCTGTGGGGCTGTTTTCTCTTAATGTCAACCAGAATATCGGCTATACCAATTTTCTTTCTGATCCACACCGCTCTCTTCCTGTCTCTTAACGTTAGGCCTAACATTTTTCGTTCCATCGCTCTTTGCGTAGTCCTTAACTTGTTCTGCAGCTTCTTTGTCACTTCCTTGTTCCTGCCGCAAATGCTAGCACCCGCAGAATGCAAAAACTGTACACTTTTTATTTCAACGGCAGTGGTAAGCTCCCAGTCAGGATTCGGTAATGCTGCACTCCAAACCATTTTTATTCTTCTGTAAATTTCTTTCTTGTGATCAGGGTCTCCTGTGAGTAACTGGCCTAGGTAAACGTACTCCTTAGACACTGTAGAGGCTGCCTGGCGATCGTGAATTCTTGTTCCCTTGCCAAGCTATTGGACATTATCTTTGTCTTCTAAATAAAAATACCCCTCTCTTACACTTTTTCGGTTAAGAGCCTCAATTATTTGTTGTAACTTGTCCCCATTGTTGCTGAACAGGAGCAATGCCATCTGCAGATCTACAGAAAAACGGCAGACCACTACAGTTTTTATTTAGACAGTCACTCTCTCCACCCCAGTGTACGCTGTCACCGCAGCCTAAGTTGTACCGGACGTGACTTCGACGAAAATGGCAATTTCATAACGTTATCTCAGAACGGCCATGCTAGTCTTGCAATGGGTGCTCGTTCTCGTCGTTGGCAAGCCATTCAAGTTGTTTCAAATTGCAGGCAGTTCAGGCAAAAGATTCTTATATATAACTTTATGCCTATATAACTTTTTTTTTTCATTTGCCAAAATGATAGAAATGTAACCAAGGTCGCTGCCATTACTTGAGAAAGCTGCTAACGCAAACGACCAAACGCAGCCCCGCAGCCTCTCACTCTCACAAAACGCGCACAACGACAAAATGTAACAAAGGCGCACTGAGGCATGGGTGAGGAGTCACAGACAAAAACAGGAAGTGACGTACCTTACTCGGCCGACGCGAATTCGCCCCAGTGAAAGAAAACTTCCGGAGGCAGCAGCCTGAGACGCACGCTCCACTGGCGACGCTTGGCTTCCTAATGGCATTGAGGCAAAATGAGACGAATGCCCGCCTCGGTATTCCTTCCGCGACCGAAAAGTCGCGAACGAGGAAGCGCGGTATTTCCGGTGGGAATTTCCTCCCACTTCGTTTTATTGCAGCTTTTCGTCTAGCCATGTCATTGTTTCGTGCCCTGCTGGGAAACGTCTTTTTGAAAGAACACCCACGCGCGCTTCTTGGGGATCCCCCGCAGCGCTCGCAAAGTGAGCATCCACGAGTGTACTTGCGCTCTCGCTGGCCTCCGCGTATCGCAAGCGTTGTTGTCAGCGGAAAGTTCTACTTGGCTGAATGCGGAGGAACCGCAGTGAACGATGCTCCAGCTGACTCAATAAAAATAATTATCACCCATCTCTTTTACTTGTACGTCCTCCTCGCGCTCCCCCCCCCCCCCCCCCCTAAAGGTGTCGCCTGAGTAGCCTTCTCATAACACGTGTTTCGTTACGAGTGTCGAAATCTTCAGGAACAAAGAGCAGTATCTGCTCTTTATCCACGCCCCCTCTCTGGACGAACACCCCTCCCACCTTCTTTGAATGCATATTCTCCTCCTTTCAAAATGTTACAAAGTCCAATGAACGCAAGCGTCACTTGACTGTCTGTTTTATTTCCTGTGTGCCCTGCTAGGTATTTTTCATTTCTGCAGCCATTCTATTCTTCTGTAAAAAAAAATCTATATTTGTGCGGCTCACGAGAAAACCGAACATTCTCGGTTACATGAATACTGCAACAATCTTCTGAAATGTCAAAGTACTTCCTCTGCTGCGGCGGCCTTATTTCCCTGTTTCTGGTGAACATCACGCTGGTTACTCCCCTTCCGTCTGATGATGTTTCTCTGTTTTTGAGTTTCCTTGCTCACACCATTACTTCTACGCTTGGAGTGTTTGTCGTCTGTGGCACTACTGGCCATCATTAAAGCCGACAATTCGGCAAGTTAGTATCGGAGCATCTTGAAAACGAGGGGCCGCGCACCAAAACACAGCACAAATAAGAGAATGGAGGGGCGTACGACAAGGCACAGGAAATCGTAGAGGCCCACCAGAAGGAAAGGCGACAACGCACGACAGCGGGACAGTACGTTTTGAAACGTTTTTTTTATATTCTGTACGGAAGACCAGCGCACCGACAAAAATCCCCACACGAATACAGGAAACTATGCACGTCTCACCCGGGGAACACGCACCCGAACTTCCACATCGGATGGAGACAAGCCCGAACGCAGGCGGTAGTGAGAAAGTATGAGAACCGCCCCAATGCCTTGTACGTAGACGCGGCCAGTACCGCAAGGAGCACCGAATTCGCCACTAGCGTAGTCAACAATCACGGGGCAGAATTGAATGCGTCGTCGGAATTCGGAGCGAGCGCTGCGGAGGCAGCGATAACGTTAGCCATCACGACGAGACCGCACTGGGATTGCGTCATAGTTCTGACGGACTCTCTGACGGCATGTAGAAAACGTTTCCAGGGCCAAAATTTGCAGGGCCGTACATCACATTCTGAGAAGAGCGCACCAGCTCCCAACATACATACAAATCGTGCGGACTCCGGAGCATTAGTCCTTACGCGGCAATCAGCAGGCACACGCGTACGCCCGAGCGCATGCACAACGGGAGCCGCGCGAGATGACCGCGCCGAGCATTTAAAACCAGCGCCCATACCATATACCTACACGCACTTCCTACAACACTATCGCCTTTCACGAAGAACACTATCCCCACTGCATAATGCTCTGACGCGAGAGGAAGCCGTAATATGGCGAAAACTCCCAACAAACATATATCCACATTTGAGTCTTTACCATGCCTTACACCTGGCACTGTATTCCTATAAATGTCCACTCTGCGACGAATGCACAACCCTTTAGCACATAATATGGCCTTGCACAAGCGCACCCGAGCTCACAACCATAACACAAGTACCACACGGCAATGGGAGGCAGCGCTGTCCAGCTCCGACTGGACGGACCAGCTCAACCTGGTCAACCGAGCGAGAAGGGCAGCTAAGGCCGCTGGACTCCTGGACAGAGGGGACCACCCACTGCAGAGTGGAGGAGCTACCTACGCTCGTGTGCTCATTGGTATAAAACTTATTATATCCCTCGCTCTCTGTCTCTCTCATAAACGCTGCAACTCGCAATTAAAATTTATTTCAGAAGTTCTATCACCATCATCGTCATGATTTAGATAATGGCGATGACTTATTGGTATCCCCTTCAAAGTGGGGCGGCGACAAATAGTCCCCTAGCCTACTTCACCTAATTAAGTAATCTGAAGATATTTATCAGTCTAGCGTTTTGTCTATGGTTCATTATTCTTTTTCATATTTTTTTAATCCTCTGCATCTTCCTTATATATATGTACCTATGGCAGTAACGGATCTGGTAGTATCAATGTTTTCCGTCCTTTTCTTGCATCAATACTCCAAACAACTCTTGATTATCTCGACTGCTTTCAGGTTAGTGATTTCATCCGCTGTAAATCGCCGTGCGTCTGGAAGTAGACGTCTCCAACGTGTCTCGCTTGGTGAATACCTCCGCATTCCATTAGGATGTGCGGAGCTTTATCAGGAATTTTGGCACAGCACAGACATGCCTGATCCTGTTGCGAATATTTATATTTGCCCCGGCACGTTTTTGTTCTTTAGGCAGCCAGCTTGGACCTCAAATAGCAATGTAATGTACAAAACATTTCCCTGTGTGTTATCGAATAGCTTTTTACTTCTAATTTCTTTTGTGCCATTTTTTATAAATATCCAGAGGTAGCTACACCAGCTCACCGCCGTGTAACAGCTTCGTAGCAGCAAGACACACAAATATACAATATGTGTACCCGCCCGCCATCGGTCATGCTGCAAGAGCACGAATCATGTTGCAAAGCTGGCGTGAAAATTCATATATATATATATATATATATATATATATATATATATATATATATTGAACGAGAAGGAAGGGAACCAAGGGGCCCGATTTTTAATAAGCATATCATAAGAACCAACAAACAATGACACCAAGGACAACATAGGGGAAATTACTTGTACTTACTAATGAATTAAAGAAATGATAAATTAATGGAAATGAAAATGGATGAAAAAACAACTGTCCGCAGGTGGGGAACGAACCCACGTCTTCGCATTACGCGTGCGATGCTCTCACCATTGAGCTACCGCGGAGCCGTTTTCCCATCCACTTTCTGGGGTATTTATGTTTTACAACTAGAACTAACTCTGGGAGTGTTAGCTAGCTCAATGGTGAGAGCATCGCACGCGTAATGCGAAGACGTGGGTTCGTTCCCCACCTGCGGACAGTTGTTTTTTCATCCATTTTCATTTCCATTAATTTATCATTTCTTTAATTCATTTAGTAAGTACAAGTAATTTCCCCTATGTTGTCCTTGGTGTCATTGTTTGTTGGTTTCTTATGATATGCTTATATATATATATATATATATATATTGTAATGAAGAAGACAAGACTACGACGAAGCAGTCAGCAAGCAAGCCACAGTGTTGGTGCTAACCACGCGCCCCGAGCTTGCGCTTGTCCGGATTTTGGACTGCTGGTCGCCTCGCCGCTTCTTGACGTTCGCCTGACGTTTCTCGCATTCATTGACGTCTACACGTGAATAAATCACGTTGCATTTGGTGGAGGCTGCGTGGGTCCCCCGCACCAACCTGGAACTCCGCTCCCGGACGCTCCCTTCGGTTCCTGCACCCATGATGGTCAACGACACCTCGACTCAGACTGACCCTTCGGCAGCGCCTGCCACCTGCAGCGCCGTGTACCGTGAGCGGGATCCGCCCATTTTCAACGGCTCAGGTGACTCCGATGTTGAAGACTGGTTGTCGACATACGAACGGGTCAGCGCCAATAACAAATGGAACGATTCATCGAAGTTGAGTCACGTCATGTTTTATCTCGCGGACATCGCGCAACTGTGGTATCGCAACCATGAGACCGACATACCCACTTGGTCCGTTTTTAAGACTTCCATTTCGGACGTCTTTGGTCGGCCTACGGCCCGCAAGCTTCGTGCAGAGCAGCGCTTGCGTGAACGTGCGCAACATCCAGGGGAGAATTACACGGGCTACATCGAGGATGTGCTGAATCTCTGCAACCGCGTCAACCCTACCATGCCAGAGGGAGAGAAAATCAAGCACATCCTGAAGGGCATCGAGGACGACGCTTTTCAGATGTTGCTCGCGAGAAACCCCACCACGGTCGCGGCACTCGTCTCTTTGTGTCAAAGCTTTGACGAGTTGCGTAGGCAGCGCACGATCGCCCGCCAAACCCTCATGACGCCCGACACACTATCGAGCTTGCAGCTAGCTGCCCACTCTGCCGATCAACAGCCGCTGCTCTCTACCATCAAGGACTTTATCCGGGAAGAGGTAGCGCGTCAGCTTTCATTGCTGCCTCTCACGCACGAGCCTTCGCAATCTTTGGCTCCGGACCTTCAACACGTCATTCGGACCCAGGTTGCTGAGGCCCTCCCGCCTGTGACTCACCAACCACCCGTCACTGCGCCACTTACCTACGCTTCCGTCGCGGCTCGGCCCCCTCAACATCCTGCGCCGTATGCTCGACCTGCGATGCCGACCCATGCCTGGCCGACGACCGCGAATGCTGCGCCACTCGCCTTCGCGAGACCTTCGGCTCCGTTCCTCCGCCGCCCCGACGCGTGGCGAACGCCAGACAATAGGCCCATCTGCTTCGCCTGTGGTGTCGCTGGACACGTCGCCCGCCACTGTCGCCGATGTCCACCTTCGCCATTTGACGTCATGGGCAGGCCTGTTCCTTCGTCTGCCCGGTCGCCACCAAGGTACGTCCCTGACGATCAGCCAGCCTATGCTAACCGCCGGTCCCTATCTCCGCGACGACGCTCCCTATCACCCATGCGTCGCCGACCTCCTACTGAGGAGGGAAACTGATCGCTGCAGGTCCGGAGGCAAGAGCTGCATGCGCGTCGAACTGCCCAAGGCCTCCATCTATTACGCCGCAAAACATTATCGACGTCGACGTTGAAGGAACCGCCGCATTAGCGCTTATTGACACGGGGGCCGCTGTTTCGGTTATCTGCGAAAACCTATGCCGCAAGATCAAAAAAGTGACCACGTCGCTCTCGGGACTAATGCTCCGCACTGCCAGCTCACAGTGCATTGCGCCTTCAGCTGTTTGCACCGCACGTGTCGCTATTCAAGGTGAACTTTATGTCATCGAGTTTTTCGTGCTGCCGTCATGTTCCCACGACGTTATTCTCGGATGGGACTTCCTTTCATGTCATCGCGCCGTCATAGACTGCTCCCGTGCAGAAGTGGCCCTTACGCCATTGCAAACCTCTCTTTCGGTGAATCATCACCCCGACGCTTACAAACTTGTCGTTGCTGCGGACACAGATATTGCCCCTGAAACGTCGACCCTTGTGCCTCTGTCCTGTACGGCCGCCTCTGACGGAACTGTTCTGTTTGCCCCATCGGAGCTACTTCTCCGCCGTCGCGGCCTACGACTGCCGTTTGCTGTACTTACGGTTGAATCGGGTGCTACTACTATGTTAGTTTCCAACTGGCTCCCATCCTCCGTTACATTACTTCGTGGAGAATCTTTGGGTCACATTCAAGGTGCCGATCTCCTGCGCTCCCTCGAGTTTGCAGAGGACCAACCCCATCTTCAACTGAATGCCATGACATCACCTGTTCCCAAACCTTCGGGTCCAGACAGTTTCCACCCTTCTATTGCTGCCGATCTACCGTCAACACAACGCAGCGAACTCCTGGCCCTTCTTCGAGACTTCCGCTCCGCCTTCGATTGCGCTCAACCATCGTTAGGTCGTACAACAAGCGTCACGCACCACATTGACACCGGTTCCCATGCGCCCTTACGCCAACGACCATACCGAGTTTCAGCGGCAGAACGGCGTATTATCAATGAACAAGTGGATGATATGCTTACGCGTGGTGTCATTCAGCCATCCCAGAGCCCCTGGTCCTCTCCTGTTGTACTTGTGCGCAAAAAGGATGGCTCTATCAGATTCTGTGTGCACTACCGCCGCCTCAATACAATAACTCGGAAGTATGTATACCCGTAGCCGCGCATCGATGATGCTCTCGTTTGTTTTCAAGGGTTTCTGGTCTTTGGAATTGCGCTCGGGTTACTGGCAAGTTCCAATGCTTACCCTGACCGGCCTAAGACGTCTTTTGTCACCTACTGACGGACTGCATGAGTTTAACGTGATGCCGTTCGGATTGTGCAACGCCCCAGCTACTTTCGAACGGATGATGGATAACATCCTTCGTGGCTACAAGTGGAATACCTGCCTCTGCTACCTTGACGACATCGTCGTTTTTTCTCGCGATTTTCCAACTCACCTTGTTCGTCTTCGTGCGATTCTCACGTGCCTCACCTCTGCTGGCCTTCAACTTAACATAAAGAAGTGCCACTTTGCTGCACGCCAGTTGACGATACTAGGCCACGTCGTCTGCAAGGAGGGAGTTCTTCCGGACCCCGCGAAGCTCCGTGCCGTAGCCGAATATCCCAAGCCCAATTCCTTGAAAACACTTAGAAGTTTCATTGGGCTGTGCTCGTATTTTCGTCGATTTGTGCGCGACTTTGCTACCATCATCGCGCCTCTTACCAACCTTCTGACCGCCTCTAACGGCCTGTCTGTTTGGTCAACAGAATGCGACGCATCTTTTCGAACGCTACGGCGCTTACTAACGTCGCCACCAATACTCCGTCACTTTGACCCTAATGCGCCTACGGAGATCCATACTGACGCCAGTGGTGTTGGCCTTGGTGCGGTATTGGCTCAAAAAACACCAGGATACCAAGAATACGTCGTTGCCTACGCGAGTCGCACGCTCAAGAAGCCGAGTGTAACTATTCTGTCACTGAGAAAGAGTGCCTCGCTATAATTTGGGCTTTGGCTAAGTTTCGTCCGTACCTTTATGGCCGCCCTTTCGACGTCGTCACGGACCATCATGCTCTATGCTGGCTCTCGTCGCTGAAAGATCCCTCGGGACGCCTCGGTCGTTGGGCGCTTCGCCTGCAAGATTACGACATCCGTGTTGTGTACCGATCCGGCCGCAAACACTCGGACGCTGATGCACTGTCCCGCTCGCCGCTAGCGTCTGACACGGCTTCTCCGTCAGCCTCTTCGGCTCCCTTGTCGCCTATTGACTTTGCAGACATGTCGTCGGAGCAACGCAAGGATGCGTGGATTTGTCAACTCCTTGACTTTCTCACTGACACATCCACTTATCCCGCCCTCAAGAACTCTGCGTCGCCAAGCCGCCCATTTCACTATTCGCGACGATCTCCTTTATCGCCGGAATTACGCAGTCTGATGGCCGGAGGTGGCTTCTAGTGGTACCTCGCCACATGCGCACGGACATATGCGCTGCTTTCCACACTGACCCACAAAGCGCTCACGCCGGCGTTCTCAAGACCTACAATCGCTTGCGGCAGCGATTCTACTGGCGCGGAATGTATGCATTTGTGTGCAAGTACATACGTGCTTGCACTGCCTGTCAGCGGCGCAAGACTCCACCTCAACGCCCGGCCGGTACACTTCAGCCTCTCCCTTGCCCGGCCCGTCCATTCGACCGCGTCGGTATCGACTTATACGGCCCGCTTCCCTCGACCACCTCTGGGAATAGGTGGATAATTGTCGGCGTGGACCACCTCACGCGTTACGCCGAGACTGCAGCTTTGCCTACAGCCACAGCAAGAGACGTTGCGTTTTTCATCTTACGCAACTTCGTACTGCGCCACGGTGCTCCCCGTGAGCTTTTAAGCGACAGGGGACGTGTTTTCCTGTCAGATGCTATTGAAGCCTTGCTCGTGCAGTGTAACATCGTTCATCGCATGACCAGTGCATATCATCCGCAAACTAATGGCCTCACTGAGCGATTTAATCGCACTCTGGGGGATATGCTGACGATGTACACGGCATCAGACCAGACAAATTGGGACACCGTCCTTCCATTCATCACATATGCGTACAACACTGCTACGCACGCGACTACAGGATTCTCGCCGTTCTTCCTCTTGTACGGCCGTGAGCCATCATGCACGCTGGACACTATGCTTCCCTACACACCTGACTCATCTGAGTACGCTGCAATTTCTGATGTCGCCAAGTACGCCGAAGATTGTCGACAGTTGGCCCGTTCATTGACAACCGAGGACCAAGGTCACCAGAAGCTCAGGCACGACACCGACCGATCTCTCACTACTTTCGCGACCGGTGCCCTAGTTTGGCTTTGGATTCCTCCGAGTACGCCTGGCCTTTCGTCTAAATTATTGGCCCGCTATCATGGGCCTTACCGCATCCGCGCTCGGACATCTCCAGTCAATTATGACGTTGAGCCTTTGACACCGTCTCAAGACTTACGTCGTCGTGGTCGAGAAATCGTTCACGTGAGTCGCCTCAAGCCCTATTATGACCCCTCTATACTGACAACGCCTTAAGTCGCCAGGATGGCTACGCTACTTCCCGGGGGCCAATGTAATGAAGAAGACAAGACGACGACGAAGCAGTCAGCAAGCAAGCCACAGTGTCAGTGCTAACCACGCGCCCCGAGCTTGCGCTTGCCCGGATTTTGGCTGCTGGTCGCCTCGCCGCTTCTTGACGTTCGCCTGACGTTTCTCGCATTTCTTGACGTTTACACGTGAATAAATCGCTTTGCAATAATAATAATAATAATAATATATAATAATAATAATAATAATAATAATATAATAATAATAATAATAATAATAATAATAATAATAATAATAATAATAATAATAATAATAATAATCATCATCATCATCATCATCATCAGCCTATTTTTAGGTCCCCTGCAGGACGGAGGCCTCTCCAAGCGATCTCCAGTTCACGATCTTATACCTGTCAGTTTCCTACTTTGATCACACCACCCATTCTCTGCCGTTCACCGACTGCACCTCCCTTCCTTTGACACTCATTCCGTAACTTGAATAGACCACGAGTTATCCGCCCTTAGCATTACATGTGCTGCCCAACTTCGTCTTTCTCCTAATGTGAACTAGAATATCGGCTACCCTCGCAAGCTCTCTAATCCACACCGCTCTCTTCCTGGCACTTAATGATACAGCTATCATTTTTCGTTCAATCGTTCGTTGCGTGGTCCTTAACTTGTCCTCAAGACTCCTGACAATAATTTTTTTTTGTCTTACTCTAGCATCATTTCGTATGCTGGATGGGACACTCCAGGAATCACAACAAGACATGCGCGTTATTTCGCTACTATCTCTTCTTCGTTTTTTGCTGTCACAAAATTCCTTTCATGAAAAAGTGTGAAGAAAATGTAATTTGCGGCAGATATCATTTCTTGTTATAGAGCGGCTCTTTTGAGTACCAGCATTAAAACAGAAAGGTAATACAAAACGCCGCGAACGGCAACAGCGGCTCCAACTTTGTGACCTTTACGGCTCCTGTAACTCCCTGGGCACAGCGCCGGGAAAGCATGGAGGGCGGAGTGAGAAACCAGCGTGGCGGATGTGGACGTGTTCTGAATTAAGAACCCAGACTACTACAGAGTGCTCACAACACCGTTGTAAAAACACAAGACTCGCGGGCGTCGTGCGAAATGGCCCGCAAACGTCAGCAGGGAACTTATGTAGAATGCAGAAGCAAGCGTGGACCGAAAATTGTATAGCGACGCTGACCGACGGCGAGGAGCTCTGAGGGGTCAAGTAAACAGACGCTGTATACCAGCTTCGCTTACAGGTATACAAAAAAGCAAGTTATTCTCTTGTTTGAATACAGCGGCCAATTAGTCATTCGCGATATGCGCCTGTCATGACGCCGATGGACTATGAAGGACTGCTTACTTTTTTTTTTCAGCTTTTCATATCCTTGCCCTGTGTACGCATGAAAAAGTAGACATGCGTCCGGGTGATCTCCCTGACCCCTCCGTTTCCTTTTTGTCTATCTTTATCTAAGATACCTTTTTTGTTTTGTGGTTTTGACACGACACTACTTTAGCGGTGACATTAAAGTGCCCGTTCGCAAATCAGTAACATTAAGAAAAAATTCAGAGCCCTTCCACAACTGTGAAGATGGAAGCCAGCGAAGCTGTGACTATGGTATGGTGGTAGGTATATTGAATATTGCTATAGTGAATGTATATATTATCATTATTGACTATATTGAGCGTCTTCGGCATGTTCGTCAAAGAGCAAGAACACCGGCGTCTTGTTTTCGCCCGGCGCGATGGCCAAGTAGTGCATTTGCTGCGCCAAGTCCGCCCCATCGTCATAGAATAGTGTATGAGCCACAGTGTTCGTAGCCGCGACACACTGCATGCCATCGTCAGGATCCTGGAAGATGTGGTTAAACGAGTGTCCATCCCATAGCGAGTTCAAAGGGCAACTGCTGACAACAGCGCTAGCGCGATCGCTACGTCACGAGACAAAGGGGCACAACGACTGGCGGGACGTGCCACCACCGAGTCTGGCGACACTTGTGAAAGAGGCATCGGCGGTGGCAAGGGGTATAACAATGGGTCATCCATCATCCTTTTTGACACCTGTGCTAAGGCACAACTGGCGGGAAACCTCCACGCACATGGAGCCAAAGCAAATGCTGATGATGATAATTTTTTTCTACACGCGGACAGGATCCCAGAGAACTTAGCCATTTAATGTATCTTTCTGTTTTACAGCTTCGCTGTAAAACTGAAAGATACATTAAATCGCGTGTTTTTCCTAACTATGGTGAAAAAAATGGCGACAGACTACATCCCCGCTCTACTTAACGATTTTGAGGAAGATTATCATTATCATGATCAGCCTATGTTTATGTCCACTGCAGGACGAAGGCCTCTCCCTGTGATCTCCAATTACCCCTGCCTTTCGCTAGCTGATTCCAACTTGCGCTTGCAAATTTCCCAACTTCATCACTCCACCTAGTTTTCTGCCGTCCTAAACTGCGCTTCCCTTCTCTTGGTATCCATTCTGTAGCTCTAATTGTTCACCGGTTATCCATCCTACGCAATACATGGCCTGCCCAGCTCCATTTTTTCCGCTTAATGTCAACTAGAATATCGGCTATCCCCGTTTGTTCTCTGATCCACACCGCTCTCTTCCTGTCTGTTAATGTTAGGCGTAACATTTTTTGTTCCATTTTCCGTTCCATGAGGAAGATATGCATTAACATTGCACTAACCCTGTTTCGTCTAAAAAGAATGTAGGGTTTACCGACCCGAAGCTGCACAGCGCGATATGAGGGACGCTGGTAGTGGGGAGCTCCGGATTAATTTTGACCACTTCTGGTCCTTATACGCGGCAACAAAATGACGCGCGTTGCGTTCATTCTACTGGCGACCTCATCGGTACGTTCAAAAAGACAGCGTTGAGTGCGAGCGTCTCACGTGGTGGACATGCAAAACCAAACGAGTAGCAGCGAAAATTAAGAGCACAAACAAATTTTTTCTGCGTGCTCTCTGACGCATTAACTTTCCTTTTAATCACATATCTGATGTAGAAATATTTGCAAAGTACTAAAAAAATGTCACAGTTTCGCCCTAAGGGTGAAGCAATGAATGCGATAGCAACACAGCAATGTCATACGAAGTAAGGTGAGCGGCGTTGGTAGCAATATGAATTGTAGTAAACATGAGCTGATTAAGTAAGCAGGTGTGCTGCGGCGTAAGTAGACCGACATGAAGAGAGACTCGATGACCACGAGAAGGCGCGTGTGAAACGGTGGTGTTGATGAGAAGCGCTGCCCGTGGGCAGCGCGTGTGAAGGGACACACCTGTAGGGCTGCACTGCCGATCCGGGCAGCATTGCATGTGTAGCGAGCGTTGGAAAATGTGGCCCGACTATTACTAACTGTGATGTGAGCGCGCACAAACAAACATGAATAGATCACACTGAATGACTGCAGACGACTGTCAAAACGCTGGAAGCAAGCGCATATACGCCGCAACGGGCGAAGGTACGTGCGGTCTATCGCTTCAACGGAAACTAAGCGGCGAATGCACAGCGCAGAAAGGTCAGAGCCGTGTGGAGATAAGAGACGGTGCGAGCGAGCGACGAGCGCGGTTGTTGGCAGAGTAGAAATGCGCCCCCCCCCCCCCCCCCCGCTCCTTCCGGCGCTCGCTTCCCGCTTCCTTGCTTGCGCGTGGAAGATTGAGTGCGTTCGCTCTCCGTGACAGCGTGCGTCCCCGCACGCTTCCGCTCAGGCATACGGCGCGCGGCGAAGATTTTATCTATACGGAACCTCACGGCGACGGCGACGGCGACGACGACGGCGACGACGACGGCAGAAATCCGGTGGAAGTGTCCATATAATTGCTATCGCAATAAAAGAACAACGACTACAACTACGGCGGTCTCCGTAGAAAGCCGCTTCACTGAAAGCCACTATTTCGAACTCCCCAGGTGGCGACAGACCGACTGAAGTTTGGACGAATATTCATACACTGCTCAAGCATACGTCCAAAATATTGGAAAACTGGGTTCTGCGGGAATAAATACGCTGATGCCTGAGTAATGGCGGAGTTAAAGATGCCCAATATATTGGACAAATGCCCATAGCTCGAACTGAGGAGTGTAAACGGGACAGAACCCGGTTGGCTACCCTGTACCGGGGAAAGGAAAAAATCACAGCATATCCACGAAGTGAATGATGATGAGTGGGCGAAGCACCGGGGGATCATTCTGGTAATCCGCAGCTAAGGACGAGAGATAAAGAGAGCGCGCGTCGGGAACGAACGCCCTTGTGCAATGTAGCGCCCCTAGCTACGGACGAGAAAGAGAGCGCGCGTCGGGAACGAATGCCCTTGTGCACCGCAGCGCACCTAGCTACGGACGAGAGATAAAGAGAGCGCGCGTCGGGAACGAACGCCCTTGTGCACCGCAGCACACCTAGCTACGGACGAGAGATAAAGAGAGCGCGCGTCGGGAACGAACGCCCTTGTGCACCGCAGCACACCTAGCTACGGACGAGAGATAAAGAGAGCGCGCGTCGGGAACGAACGCCCTTGTGCACCGCAGCACACCTAGCTACGGACGAGAGATAAAGAGAGCGCGCGTCGGGAACGAACGCCCTTGTGCACCGCAGCACACCTAGCTACGGACGAGAGAGAAAGAGAGCGCGCGTCGGGAACGAACGCCCTTGTGCACCGCAGCACACCTAGCTACGGACGAGAGATAAAGAGAGCGCGCGTCGGGAACGAATGCCCTTGTGCACCGCAGCGCACCTAGCTACGGACGAGAGATAAAGAGAGCGCGCGTCGGGAACGAACGCCCTTGTGCACCGCAGCACACCTAGCTACGGACGAGAGATAAAGAGAGCGCGCGTCGGGAACGAACGCCCTTGTGCACCGCAGCGCCCCTAGCTACGGACGAGAAAGAAAGAGGTGGTGGTAAAAAGCATTTATTGTGTGTACAGAGAGGTGTGGGCCCCCCTGTGGGGCCCTGCATACTGGGTGGGATCCTTAGTCCGGGACCCCATTAGTCGAAGCCGCCAGCCTGGCTCTCTGGACCAAGGCCTTTTGGGCCTGGAGGTCTGAGCAACCAAGCAGGGCTGCCTCCCAGTCCTCTCGGGTAGGGTTGGGGTTGGGGGTAAGGGCTGGATTACTTTGGCAGGCCCATACCATGTGGAAAGTGTCTGCCACCTCCCC